>NC_073746.1:165838574-166209824 GCF_029784135.1 Toxorhynchites rutilus septentrionalis
CTATCAATGTTGTTTCAGTGCTGAGTGCGAAATCTGTGAAATTCAGAAGCGATTCAAACGCTTCTCGACTAGATTTCCAGCCAATTTTTGGTCGGAATCAACGAAGAATGGCTGGATTCGAGCTAAAAAGAGGATATGGCTTTCATCGCAGGATACATCAACGCATCATAAGCTTCAAAACCATATTCATAACACACACTAACTAACTAACTAACTTAACTAACTATGCGCACAAGAAGAATTCGCGAAAAGTTTTTTGCTAATTATTTATTCCAAAAAAATGAAAACAATCTCTTTTCCAAGCGTCGCAAAATTGAGTGTACACCCTAAATTTCTCCAAACAAATTAACCTTTTAGTAAGATCTTTGCGAATAAGCGTACTTTTTTTCGTCAATGGGTGATGTCAATATCAAACCCCTGCTGGGGCAGTTAGAGGAAAGAGATAGATATTGTTACACTACAATGATAATAAGTGAGACTTGTCGAGAAAAGAACTTGCGGGCAATAGCAGCTGCTGTCGGAAGAACACACTCTACAGTAAAGAAAATCATAAACAAGTTGAAATACGAAGGAATCATGGAACATCTCTCGGGTAGAGGACGCAAATAGAGATAGGATCCTCCTGGTGATGAACGAGTAATTTTGCGAACATTGCGGAAGAACCCTATACCAATTCCTAAATTGACTATCAAAGTAGCCGGCATCATTGGAAGACCTGTCAGCGCAGACACAGTCAGGAGAGCAACATACAGGAACAAATCTCAAAGGTGAATATGAAAAAAACGACTACAGTTTTCTAAGGCATATGTAAACAGTCCTAAGGAGTTCTGGAACAAGGTCTTCTATACGGATGAGCCGAACACCAATATCTTTGAATCGACTGGAAGACAAATGTGGAGGAAATCAGTATCGATGCTCCTGGTTCAGAATTTGGTTCCCACAGTAAAACGCGTCAGCAGCAGTTAGCAGTCAGTCAGTATGGTACATTGGCAGCTTCTGGATCTGGAACCATGGAGTTTATGGATTCGGCGTAGGACAAGATTGCCTTATTGATCTTCCTGAAGCATAACCTGTAGTGTCCCGTTCAGAAATTGGGACACCCTCATGATTACTACTTTCAACAGAATAATGACCCGAAACAAACTGACTTCATCGGGCGGATATGCATGTTCTATAATATCCCAATCAACTCAAACCGACGATTACGGGGATCTGGGAGGCACTTCCGTCTACAGTGACCAGATATCTCGCCTCGATGCTTGCAGGTAGTGCTGGACGCCAAAGGAGGACCATACCAAATACTAGGGGATTGATTTTTGTTATCTGTTAACATTTTTGAACTGATTTCAATTTTCTCTTAAATAAAAACTTGAACACTCAATTTTGCCACGTCTTAATTGGAGATTTTCTGTGTTGTATTTCAAATATGAAGTAGAAATGTGACCATTTTAGTTGTTTAAATTTATTACATCTAATTATTTACTTTTTGACCCCGAAAAACTAAAAGTTAACAATCAACACGAGGTGTATACTCAACTTTGAGATTGACTGTATATTTCCCAGCGCTGTTTACCCTTCTGAAGGACTAAGTTCAACTACAGGCACCTACACCTACCAACAGAGAGTCAAACTAGTCAAATACAATTTATGTTGGTATCGTGAACTTTCTAATTACTACAATAATCAAAATTGTAATTGGCGGAATTTATTTTTTTCCAGATTGATGACGAAATTCCTTGATATTTCCTGATTTTCTCTGACACTGTTTGAGTTCCCTGATATTCTCTGATTTTGAAGGATTTTCCAGGTAGTCGACACCCTGGATCGTAAATGGCCATCAACGTATTGCATCATGAAATCCAAACCAGGAGGTCTTGCACTGGAAGGTGTCGGCTCCGAGGTCAACCCCAAACTTTTCTCGGTGATCGGTATACTGTTGACACTTCCGGCTAATTATAATTGTCAATAAAATATAATTTGCGCAGGCAGGAATGGATTCCTCCTCTGAGCGTTAATAATCTATTCCCGACTCAACGAAGTGCTATTATTTCATTCAAAAGATAAAATGTCCACTAATGATATTTGTTACTCATCGACCCGAAAAACATATATCAATAGCTTAAAAATTGCTTTCACAAGAGATAATCGAAATCATAAAAATCTATATATAAATGGGTTCCCGGCATTCCACAATACGAAATGTTTAATCACGGGTTGAGGTAGAGAATATTTCACCATGTAAGGCAATCCGCCATGTTTCATGAAAGCAACAGTGCCAATATTGAATGTTCACGAATGCCACAATATCGATTCGAATTAATAGGGGTATAATTTTCACTGGGTATTGCTACAATGAGAAATTGATTCCTGCGCAGGAGGTTCTGGTGGACTGTTGGATTGCGATAGAGTTCAATATGGAAACGTTAGCTATGGCAAGGTGTGCACCAAAAAGGTTCTTCATTCTGGTTTAATTAATGTCAAGGTGAAGGTGGAAGCTATCCATTGTAGTAGTATAGGTAAACCCACGTGTAAAAATGGGGTAATAGTGTTTGTGTGAGAAGAGCAAAGCACACGTAAATAGATCAATTCACTTATCAGACTGTGTGGCGCTTCATTGACACGAGTCTTTGAATACATTTGAAAAAAAAATAACAATTCAATACTAAAGTGAAATGTATGAGCGATATGTTCCGATGAACAATTGCAAATATAAATATATATAGAAGGTACATTTGCATATGGAGTAAAATTCTGATTATACGCGAGCGTGACATGAGCAAATTTATATAACATGCGAATTGAGGCTCCTTTGGTATTGACAAGTTCTTCCGCATAGTAACTCGATGTTGATAATTCCTTAATATTTTCCTTCGTTGATCGTATTGTTTTCACATATTCACATTGGAGAGCCTTAACCCTTCTCTTCGTTGGCCGAGGTATTTTGATTGAATGTAATACTTTTCCGTTTACTGTTTTGAAAGCATAGGCAGCCGTGGCAGTGTTCCGAGCTCTGCAATACAATTTTCTTACCCAATGTTAAAGTTGCCAAAACTTACATTATAGACCCATTAAACGTAAAAATAATAATTTTATTGATATCAACACAATTTTATTCTATTGATTTTTATGACATAAAACGCTATGACTCAGGAATATCATTTTATTGAGTGGTTTTTATAGATGTTTCGATGATGTTGTCTGGTATTAGCGTCGAAAAAATAACGATGCTTTCACCAATACCAACAAAACCATTGCCGAAAATTGAAAAATGGAAATCTAACTTTCAAAGCACTAGCTCGAGTTTTCCGACGTTTTTCACTATACAGTGCGACAACAGATGAAAATTTAATATCTTATAAGTAATCGATTAGAGTTTGGTTGATAATACTTGATGGGAAGTGTGCGAAAACGATCATTTTCTTCGCACTGTTCCGCAAAATTATTGATTTTCGGGCGAGGGGTGAGGGAGATGAAACAAATGAGCGCCATTGTGGCAGCCATTTGTGGCTAGCTTCCACTTTCACCTAAAGTAGGGTCATTCATCGTTTAGCAAAGCTGTGAGTAGATTGGTGCGGAAGCTCACATGGGTTCGTTGGCTTTCACACCATCAGGTGCAGAATATTCATATACGATTGAATCGCACGAGAGCGTTTTTGATTTATACGTTGTCAAATATATACGAGGGCGGTCCGATAAGTACTTAGCCTCATCGCCCGATGGTGTCAGTATCGCAAGAGAGATCGTGTAGTACATTCTCGTAAACGATTACTGTCAAAATTTCAGCCGAATCGAACTCGTAGTTTTGTTTTGACCGTGTCTGGACTGATGCCCCATCCACCGTATTCTCAAGATTTGACCCCGTGCGTCTTTTTTTTTTGTTTCCAAACTTGAAGAAGTCACTCGTCGGGCAGAAATTTGAGTCGAACGAGGAGGTCATCGCCGCCACGGAGGCCTACTTTGAAGACTTTGAGAAAACGTATTTTTCAGATGGATTAAAGAAGTTGGAGCATCGCTGGGTCAAGTGTATTGAGCTAAAAGGAGACTCTGTTGAGAAATAAATCACCACTTTTCCGAAATTTTTGTGTTTTTTTTTGTAGGTTAAGTACGGACCGGCCTCGTATAATGGCGATCCGCCCTCGTATAATGGCGATGGTGGGACAAATATAGAATTGCCAGTGGTGACAGTAAATGTCTGCTAAAAAGACTGGTAATAAGGACTCAAATCTCACGTATTGTTCTCACGAGACCAAGAATTAATCGTGTATCAACCATCTTCAGTTGCTCCTACAAAGCCATGTAAACCCATCAAGATCGCCAACCAGTTCAAAGAGTTGAACTTTATGTATTTCCTTGCATAAATGATAATTCAATACTTATACTCAGTGTTGCCACATCTAAATCTGTACCAGAGGGGTCAAAAATTTTTCTCATCTGTACTTTTTCTCCAAAAATCTATTAATTTATTAGCATTGAAACAATACTCATTTATTTACTACAAATACTACATTTGCAAGTCATTCGTGTGTTTGATGATGCTTGAACATAGTTTTTGACGTAGGACTACGTCTTTCATTTCTATACCGGGGTGTAAAACCAAAGTTTCGAGAACGAAAGCGTTACGCTGGAGACCGAGATTTTGAGCGTTAATAGCTCTTAAACAACTGAACGAAATGGTATGATAAACACTTCATTTGAAAGATAAAATGTCTACGCGTCATATACTTGTTACTTTTTCATCCAAAAACTTGTTTCAATAGTCTTAAAATTGCTTTCAAAACAGGCTATTGAAATCAAAAATCGGTATATAAGCGAGCGCCGCTCGTAAACCCACTCAGTTATGATTGAACAGCGATTGGAGCATGTTGTCGCTGTTGTTGTGAAGCTAATTTCGTTTATCATGAATGCGCTGATGAACGGTGTCACCAAGAGCCTGTTTGTGCACCTAAGGCCAAAAGGGAATCCATCAGGAGGAGAGTGATGCCACGGTTCCGCTTGAAACATCGGAGCAGCCGCCACACACACACACACACACACACACACACGCGCGGAATTCTCGTTGCTATCATCGTTGCTGAAAAATAATCTGCCAGTTCCCCTGGGAATTGAAAAATACATTCATGCGAAATAGTTTATTTTAATGTTTTCTATCCATATAACACTGCAACCAAATACATTTGGTTTTGTTATTTTTCAATCAATCGCAATTAACAGGAAAGCTTCTGAATATTTTTTTCCCCATCAGTGGAAATTTTCGTATCCAATATTGGATGCATAACATGAAAAACGGAAAATGTTTCACATCGCGAAAATCAAGTCATTTTCGAGCGATTCATTGCTTTCTACTCATATAATGCTTCGACCAAATACATTTCGTTTTGGATTTTTTCAATCAAGTGCGATCAACGTAAGACCACGTCTTTCGGCAATTTATTAGAGGTGCAATGAATCTTTAGGAATTCCCGCTCTACGCGCACTGGCAAACAATGTTTACTCAACAATTTCTCAAACGAGAAATGGGTGTTGTGAGAAAGGATTAGCGAACGCGAAAACGACAAACGGGAGAAAGATACGTTTGGAGGTTGAAGGAAATTGGCAGAAAACTTCTTCATTCTATCATTCAAATAATGTGATTCATACCACATCGTTTTGCCAGAAAGAGATTATTAATGCTCAAAGGAGGAATTGAGTCCTCCGAGGAAATTACCCAGCGCAAATTAGAGTCGACTGTCGATTGCGGCATTCGTACACAAATAATTTTATAATGCAATTTCACCAAAGTGATTTCTTCGGATATATTCACTACATCATGTCATGTATTTCATATTCTTCATAAGGAAATCCATATCCATGGCACCTATCGGTAACGAATTATTATCGAAACCACGATTTTCGCTAAATGCTCCTTTCAGTTCGGCCTGTAAAAAACTTTTCTGTACTCTAATCCATCAAATTTGGAGCCCTGAAAAGGGCCGTTGATTATATGCTAAGCTAATATAGCACGCTCTCCTCGGATACGATGGGCCAGCTGGATGTCCTTGGGCATGATGTGACGCGTTTTGCGTGGATATCACACAAATTGGTATCTTCGAATAAGCCTCCTGCAGCGTCATAACCGCGGAACTTTGGAAGCGCAAGTCGGTTTTGAAGTCCTGAGCAATTCCACGAACCAAATGCTGCAAAGGTAGCTTGCGGATCAGCAATTCGGTCGACTTCTGATAGCGACGAATTTCATGCGAAGTTCCCGGTCGATAGCGATGTGGCTTCTCCACCTATCCTACTACTGGTGCGCTTATCCGAGCTGACTTCGTGTGCCTTACCACCGAATGACTAACGAGCTGTCTGCGAAAGACTAACGAGCTCGAATCCTCACGGTGCGAGAGTAGAGTAAGAAATGAACGAAAGCAAAGGAAGCGTCATTTTATAAACCATAAAAGTATAGAATCTAAATCCCACCCTTATTATATTCGTGAGTATACAGTAAGCTTATATAATAAAGAGGGTGGGGTTTACATTCGATACTTTTATGTTTTATAAAATGACACTTCCCTTGCTTTCGTTCATTTCTTACTCTACTCTCGCACCGTGAGGACTCGTTTCATCGGGACTAAGCAGACAGCTCGTTAGTCCTTCGGTGGTAAGGCACCACGAAAGCAGCTCGGATAAGCGCACCAGCCACAGGAAGCGTGAAGAAGCCACATCGCTATCGACCGGGAACTTCACATGAAATTCGTCGCTATCAGAAGTCGACCGAATTGCTGATCCGCAAGCTACCTTTGCAGCATTTGGTTCGTGGAATTGCTCAGGACTTCAAAACCGACTTGCGCTTCCAAAGTTCCGCGGTTATGACGCTGCAGGAGGCTTATTAGAAGATACCAATTTGTGTGTTATCCATGCAAAACGCGTCACATCATGCCCAAGGACATCCAGCTGGCCCATCGTATCCGAGGAGAGCGTGCTATATTAGCTTAGCATATAATCAACGGCCCTTTTCAGGGCTCCAAATTTGATGGATTAGAGTTTAGAAAAGTTTTTTACAGGCCGAACTGAAAGGAGCATTTAGCGAAAATCGTGGTGTCGATGATAATTCGATACCGATAGGTGCCATGGATATGGATTTCATAATGAAAAATATGAAATATATGACATGATGTAGTGAATATATCCCCATATCGAAGAAATCACTTTGATGAAACTGTTTACCGTTTGTCGTTTTTAATTGTTGGGAATGGGCATTATTTCTGCTGACTAAATTCCAAGAAAAAAACCATTCCTTTAAGCGTGATTCATTCTGCTTCGGATCAACGGAACAGTATGATAATCATTTCATACAAAAGATAAAATGTCCAAGAGCTATATGATTGCTATTTATTGAGTCGAAAATTTTTTCAATAGCTTAATAATAGCTTCGAAAACAGGTTATTGAAATCATTCGTATCCGTATGTAGCGCGCCCACTTGGAAACCCATTAATCTTATTGGAATGTGAGATGGGGAAGCTCATACTTACGTCTATGCATTATGCTGTACACTACAGACTTTTTTCTCCGTACTGATTAAGAAGCCGACCGAACTATCGGTCGACAAGTCAGTCTACAGTCGGCGGGGGCTCTTAATTTCGTTTTTGCAGGCCGAACCGAAAAAATTTCAGTCGAGTTAACTCTTTTTTACAGTAATGTTTTTGAATCCGGACACTTTGCATTACATTCAATATCATACCACAGCCATAAAATTTTTTTCATGTTGAATTTATGCCATTAATAGTTGCTAATATAGTTACTGATAGTTTCTTGATAGTTACTTATCAATCGCATTAATTCAACATGCAGAAAATGTTGTGGCTGCGGTATGGTATTAAATGTAACGCAAAGTGTCCGGATTCAAATACATTACTGTATACTTACTTCGATGTTATTCGTTTCTCTCTCAGGGTAAGCAACGAATATAATAAGGGTGGGGTTTAGATTCTATACTTTTATGGTTTATAAAATGACGCTTCCTTTGCTTTCGTTCATTTCTTACTCTACTCTCGCACCGTGACGACTCGTTTGTTTGGGACCAAGCAGATAGATAGTTAGTCTTTCAGTGGTAAGGCACACGAAAGCAGCTCGGATAAGCGCACCAGCCGCAGGATAGGTGAAGAAGCCACATCGCTATCGACCGGGAACTTTGCGTGAAATTCATCGCTATCGGAAGTCGACCGAATTGCTGATCCGCAAGCTACCTTTGCAGCTTTTGGATCGTGGAATTGCTCAGGACTTCAAAACCGACTTGCGCTTCCAAAGTTCCGCGGTTATGACGCTGCAGGAGGCTTTTTCGAAGATACAAATTTGTGTGCTATCCACGCAAAACGCGTCACATCATGCCCAAGGACATCCAGCTGGCCCATCGTATCCGAGGAGAGGGTGCTATATTAGCTTAACATATAATCATCGGACCTTTTCAGGGCTCCAAATTTGATGGATTAGAGTTTAGAAAAGTTTTTTGCTGGCAAAACTGAAACGAGAATTTTCGTTTGGATGCCATACAGCATCGAGAAAATTCCGGAAAGATCTAATCGTTGCTGAAAAATAATCTGCCAGTTCCCTGGGAATTGAAGAATACATCCATGCGAAAGAGTTTATTTTAATGTTTTCTAATTATATGGCGAACACAGCGACCAAATACATTTGATTTCGTAATTTTTCAATCAAGTGTAATTAGCTGGAAAGCTTCTGAAGATTATTCTTTCCCATCAGTAGGATATTTTCGTATCCAATATTGGATGCATAACATGAAAAACGGAAAATGTTTCGTATCGCGAAAATTATATAATTTTCAATCGATTATTGCTCAGTCGCCGAAATTTTCATACTCCTCTAGTTTGCCTTCCAAATTGCCATCGTAAACCACACCTTCTCTCGATTCAATCACGCACGAAAAGCATACTGAAATGATATTCTGGTGGTGAAACCGATTCATTTTTCGTGAGGCGTCGTGCACAAATTACGTAACGTGATAAGGGGGGAGGGGGTAGATGTTGCGTTACTTTCTGTTTATTAGAGATAGGAAATTGCGTTACGAAAGGGGGGGGGGAGAGGTGGTTCAAAATTCGAATTTTTAGCGTTACGTAATTTGTGTACGGCGCCTGAGGACATCGACAAGACAACATCGTTACTGAACGAGCTGAACGGCGAGGGATCGAGGGATTCATTACCTGGCCTGACCTGACCTGAAATGCAATCAGTTTGTTTTAACTGTGAGGGAGCGCAGAAAAGCCGATGCTGATACTCTCGTGACCAAGAGAGTATCAGCATCGAAATACGGTTCCTCGGGAAGACATAGAAGCAGCCGCCACACACACACACATACACGTGCGCAACTCTTTTCGTTTGCTGGTTATCGAGAGGAAACCTGGAAAGAAATGATCGGTGCTGAAAAATAATCTGCCAGTTCCCCTTGGAATTGAAAATTACATTCAAGCGAGTTTATTTTAATGTTTTCTATCCATATAATACAGCGACCACATACATTTGGTTTTGTGATTTGTCAATCAAGTGCAGTTAGCAGGAAAGCTTCTGAAGATTATTCTTCAGAACAAGGTTTTTTGTATCCAATATTGGATGCATAAAACCTTGAGTCTCCAACGTAACACTCTCGTTTTTGAAGTCACCCAAACATTTATTTATTCATTCATTCAGGATGGATTTAGATTTAACTTCAAACAAATGATCTCTAAATCAACGATAGTCCTACGTCACCCTTGCGGTTATACCATAGATATAACCCACTTCCTGTTTTTTAATCTAGATTGCATACTATATATTTTTTTTAATTTTCGAGCTGCCACCACGATGTTTCACCAAATCCTTTGATCTCAAAATAGCGTTCATCGTATCGTTGCTGAGCCAATTTCAAAACTTATTTTTGTTCTGATTATATTCAGAAAAAAAAATGCTCGACTGTTGCCGGGGAGTGAGGCATAGTGAGAACGTTACAAACAAGGCATCTAAGCGCCGAAAAGGCGAGCGAACCGTCAATTAGTTTTAGGCATTTTTGTCCACCAACCCTGCACATGCTCGTTTTCTGGAATTGTGATTTCCTTACGAAGTAACATTATACAGAATTAATTCTTCACATCTTGTACATTCCCATTGTGGAATCCTTGAAATACTTCTAATACAACGTTAATTTGGAAAGGTTTCTGGGATTTAACATTGCCGTAGACTTGAGCGGTGAATCATCCAAATCGAATCTTTTTCTAATTTGTTTGATCAGCTCCACGAAAAAAACGGCGACAAATATCCTTTGAAATGATCTGCCTTTCGCTGTCCTTTGTTCTGATAATTTCTTCTGCTGCTATTCCAACCTAACATTCTTATAGCTTTTCAAATAATCTTCATATTTAATAGCATTGGACATTGAAACAACGTATGATTCCTAGCAGATTTTAGTGAGAATGATCAAAAAAATAGGAGTACCAGTAAGTTTCTTGGTTTTTTGACGTAGGACTACGTCTTTCATTTCTATACCGGGGTGTAAAATCAAAGTTTCGAAAACGAAAGCGTTACGCCGGAGACCGAGATTTTGAACGTTAATAGCTCCTAAACAACTGAACGAAATGGTATGATAAACACTTCATTCGAAAGATAAAATGTCTACGCGTTATATACTTGTTACTTTTTGATCCAAAAACTTGTTTCAATAGTCTTAAAATTGCTTTCAAAACAGGCTATTGAAATCACCAATCGGTATATAAGCGAGCGGCGCTCGGAAATCCACTCAGTTCTAATTGAACAGCGATTGGAGCATGTTGTCGCTGTTGCGGTGAAGCTCTTTATTTATCATGAAACGCGGATGAACGGTGTCACCAAGAGCCTGTTTCTGCACCCTAGGCCAGAAGGGAATTTATCAGGAGGAGAGTGATGCCACAAACAGTTCCCTGGGAAGACATCGCTACACACACATACACGCGCGGCTATTAACAGGTGGTTATCGAGTTGGCATTAACCACTGGTGGGCTTCCAGTATCGAGGAAAATGTGGAAATATCTAATCGTTACTGAAAATAATCTGCCAGTTCCTTTGGGAATTTTCAAAATATATTCATGTGAAAGAGTTTAATTGAATGTTTTCTATCCATGTAACACTGTGACCAAATATGTTTCAATCAAGTGCTATTAACAGGTGGTTATCGAGTTGGCATTAACCACTGGTGGGCTTCCAGTATCGAGGAAAATGTGGAAATATCTAATCGTTACTGAAAATAATCTGCCAGTTCCTTTGGGAATTTTCAAAATATATTCATGTGAAAGAGTTTAATTGAATGTTTTCTATCCATGTAACACTGTGACCAAATACATTTGGTTTTGTGGTTTTTCAATCAATCGCAATTAACAGGATAGCTTCAGAAGATTATTCTTCCCCATCAGTAGGATATTTCCGTATCCAATATTGTATGCGCCCGCAATCGATTATTGCTCAGTCGCCGAAAGTTCCGAGCTCAGAGAGTTCATTCCCCTCTAGTTTGCACACCCTCTAGTAAACCACACCTTCTCTCGATTCAATCACACACAAAAAGCATACTTAAGCGATATTCTGGTGGTGAGACACATTCATTCTTTTTAGATTCATTCTCTGCTGTTGTGTTGAGCAGTAAACACGTATTTTCGCTTGCTCTTGATAGGTAGTGTTTAAAAAGAAAAAAGTAAAGTAAAAGTGTTTGTTATCTCGCGCTGGACGCCGACGTCCCCATGAACCAAGCCGCAGGCAAAACGCACTCTGGCGCAAGTGGTAGCAGCAACGGGAAACGCTCCCGGTCTACAAACGACGCCGAAGTATCGGCCGAATCCATTGATCCGTCGGCCAAGAAGCTGCTGGCAAACAATCGTTACGCTGTACTCAAGAATGGTGACGAACCGAAGATAGATAAAAAGGAGAAACTGCCGCCGATCTACGTGAAAGGCTTCCCGGAGGGGCTTCATGTTCGAATTGCCTTTTTTATCGAGAAGGGTTTGAGGTGCACCATCCGCCGTAGTGCGGAGGGCTTCAAGTTGATGGTCCCTTCCATGAGTCACTACAAGGCCGTGCTGGAGGTGCTAAAACAGCGGAACTGTGAGTATTTCTCACATGACATCGAGGCCGAGAAACCGCTCAAGGTGGTACTCCGCGGACTCCACGATATGGACACCAAGGAACTATCGGCTGAACTCGAGCAGCGCGGACTCAAGCCGGTTCAAATCTACAAAATGAAGCGGCACGACCAGACTCGGGTGTATCGAGACCAACTTTATCTCGTCCACCTGGCCAAGAACTCGACGTGCCTGAAGGACCTCCAGAACATACGACTGCTGTTCCATATCGAGGTCGAGTGGGATCGCTACATACCAGTTCACAGAGACGTAACCCAATGCTCGAATTGTTTCATGTTCGGGCATGGCACTCGAAACTGTCACATGGCATCCCGGTGCGTCAAATGCGGCAAAACTCACAACGCTGATGCATGTGAACACATAGAGGACGGTGTCCCTATCTGCGCAAACTGCGGAGCCAATCACAAACCCACCAGCAGAACGTGTCCGAAGAGAGCTGAGTATATAGAGATCCGAAAGCGTGCCTCCATCAACAATCAACCAGAACGTAAGCGAAACCAGCGCCCGCCAGCAGTCAACGATGTGCAGTTCCCCGCGCTAGTGCAACGCCGTGCAGTCCCGAACCTGCCTCCTCTTCCACTCAACAATCAACGAAACCGCGGCGATCCCATCGCCCCCTCCGTAAGTAACCAAGCGGGCTCTAGCGTCTCCTCAGTGCAGCACAGGCTCATGAGTGCAGCGCCGCAGCAGACTCAACCACCCCTCGCGGGTCTCTCGTACTCGTGTGTGACATCCGGCACGACCGCCGAGGGCGTCCCACTAAATGACAAGGAACGCACCTGCAAGACACTAAACGAACAGCTTGAGGCTGTCCTCACCCTCGTTTCCAAGTATGGACCGTAATATAACACGCATAGTCAACTGGAACGCTTGCTCTCTTAAGAGCAAAGCCATAGAACTCGTTGTATTTCTCAATGAGCACGAAATCGACGTGGCAATTATTACGGAGACGCACCTTAAGCCCGAAATAAATGTCTTCCTCCCAGACTTCCGGCTCGTGAGGCTTGACAGGACCAGCTCAGGAGGTGGTGGCGTGGCCATCGCACTTAGGCGAAACATTTGCTGTCAGCTGCTTCCAAGCTTCGAGCTGAAAATCATCGAGGCCATAGGGGTGGAAGTCTCAACCCCTGTCGGTCCTCTAACCATAGTAGCAGCTTACTGCCCCAAACAAACAAATGTACGGGACGGCTCGGCAGTACTTCTTCAAAGCGACGTCATCAAGCTGACCCGGCGGCGACAGCAGTTCATTATCGGTGGCGACCTGAATGCGAAGCATCAAGCGTGGGGCAACAGCCGTAGTAACCGAAACGGCCTGATCCTGCATGACGACCTCCAAGAAGCACAATATACCATTCTGAGTCCGGACGGTCCCACCCGGTTGAGCCGGTCCGGTGTACACGCGACCATCGACATTTTCATCACGAACGCGATAAACATCTCGGAGCCTGTCGTCTATCAAGAACTCAGCTCCGACCACTACCCGGTGTCGATTGAAGTGAGCTCCTCCGCCAACAGATTCCAGGTTTCGCGACGCAACTACCACCGCGTCGATTGGTCACAGTTCCAGCAGTGCGTGGACACCGAGATCAACTATGACATCGTTCCCGATTCAACCGACGACATCGACCAGTGTCTTCAGACCATCGACGAGGCGATCTCTCGGGCCAGAGACAGACACGTACCGGCTTTAAGACTGGTGAGTAATCCCCTGAATCTAGACAGGATAACCAAAAATTTAATTAGACTCCGTAACACCATCCGTCGCCAGTACCAACGCACTGGACTTTCCCACCTGAAGACCAATTGCAACCGTCTCAAGAAAATCGTCCATGCCAGGATGGTGGATCTCAGGAACGAACATTTCTCAAATCATCTTTGCTCTCTCCCAGATCACGCAAAACCATTTTGGAAAACCGCCAAAATTCTAAAAAGCAAACCGCGACCCGTTCCTCCACTCAGATCGTTGGATTCGAATTCATCCTTACTTATAACATCTGCCGAAAAGGCGAATGCGCTTGGTCAACACTTCGTGGATTCTCACAATATTGGTCGCTCCATGGTGAGTCCCCACGAGCCTATCGTCGAGGAGGTCGTGGCTAGTGTCGCTGATACCCCCATCGTTCTCCCCGAAGAATCCAAAATAACGGCTGATGAGGCGATAGCTGCGGTCCATAACACGAGAAACATGAAGGCTGCCGGGCTCGACAGTACGCTTAACATCGAGTTAAAAAACTTGAGCGTTGGCTTCTTCGAGCACTTAACTTCTATCTTCAACACATGCTTGGAACTTGGTTACTTCCCGTCTCGCTGGAAGTTAGCCAAAGTAATTCCCATACACAAGCCTGGTAAAGACCCTACCAACGCCAAAAGCTATCGCCCTATCAGCCTCTTGTCGTCCATCTCGAAGCTATTTGAAAAGCTGATTCTCAGCCGTTTGCTGGATTTCGCAAACCAGAACAACATCTTCCTCCGTGAGCAGTTTGGGTTTAGGAAAGGTTATTCCACTCTCCACCAGCTTGCACGAGTCACGAACATCATCAGGCGGAACAAGTCCATGTCTAAAACATCTGCCATGGCATTGTTGGACGTCGAAAAGGCGTTTGATAATGTCTGGCACAATGGTCTTGTGTTCAAGCTACAACGATTCAACTTCCCGATCTTTCTCGTCAAGATAATCGGTAACTATCTATCGGACAGGACTTTTCAGGTCTCTCTGAACAACGTGCTTTCCGATACGTTCAACGTCATCGCGGGAGTTCCTCAGGGTAGCCTCCTAGGTCCTATCCTGTTCAATATCTTTACTTCGGATGTTCCTCTCCTTCCTGGTGATGGTGTGCTGTCGATGTTCGCTGATGACACCGCCATCATCTACAAGGGTCGAGTGATACGCCCGCTAGTCAGGAGATTACAGAGGGGCCTGAATGTTTTGTCCGACTACCTAACATCCTGGAAGATTCGCATCAACGCGGCGAAGACACGGACCATTTTATTTCCACACTCAAAATCACCACGTCTTGTTCCGCCTGATGACATGAACGTCCACCTCAGCAACAATCCCATTAATTGGTCTAGTGAGGTTGTCTACCTTGGTCTCACCCTGGACAGGAACTTGAACTTCGCATCCCATGTGAGCAATACATCCACGAAGTGTTCCAAACTCATAAAGTCGTTATACCCGCTCATCAACCGAAAATCCACTCTGTCGCTGAGGAACAAGCTTGCGATACACAAGCAGATCATCCTGCCGGTAATCGAATATGGTTTGCCAATCTGGGAGGGATGTGCAAATTGCCATCATAAAAGACTACAGATCATCCAGAACAACATCCTTCGGAAGATCCTGGACAGTCCACCAAGGACCCGAAATACCGAGATCCACCGCCTATCTGGTCTTCAGGTGCTGGAGGAACGGAAAACACAAATCCTGTCTAGGTTCAGGGGGTCTTGCCAGCGGTCTCCGCACGCAATAATCCGGGAGCTGGTCCCATAGTTTTAATTTAGATTATAGTTAGGTACGTTATAAAATTCTTCAATTAATAATTGTTATATCCCTCTTTACGGGATCAAATGTAGACTAGATTCACAACCAATGATCTATGCAGAAATTAAAAGCCAAAAATTTACCAAAGTTGCCGGGCCCCTAAGGCTGAAAAATTGAATTGTAAATCAAATGTGATAAATTTTAAAAGATCCTCAAATAAATAAACTTTAAGCTTTAAAAAAAAAAAGTGAGACACATTCATTTTTCGTGAGGACATCGACAAGACAACATCGTTGCCTAACGTGCTGGAGGAGGTGGACGGCGAAGGATCGACACATACACGCGCAGAACTCTTTCCGTTAGGATGCCATTCAGCATCGAGAAAGTTCCGGAAAGATCTAATCATTGCTGGAAAATAATCTGCCAGTTCCTTTGGGAATTTTCAAAATATATTCATGTGAAAGAGTTTAATTGAATGTTTTCTATCCATGTAACACTGTGACCAAATATGTTTCAATCAAGTGCTATTAACAGGTGGTTATCGAGTTGGCATTAACCACTGGTGGACTTCCAGTATCGAGGAAAATGTGGAAATATCTAATCGTTACTGAAAATAATCTGCCAGTTCCTTTGGGAATTTTCAAAATATATTCATGTGAAAGAGTATAATTGAATGTTTTCTATCCATGTAACACTGTGACCAAATACATTTGGTTTTGTGGTTTTTCAATCAATCGCAATTAACAGGATAGCTTCAGAAGATTATTCTTCCCCATCAGTAGGATATTTCCGTATCCAATATTGTATGCGCCCGCAATCGATTATTGCTCAGTCGCCGAAAGTTCCGAGCTCAGAGAGTTCATTCCCCTCTAGTTTGCCTTCCAAATTGCCATCGTAAACCACACCTTCTCTCGATTCAATCACACACAAAAAGCATACTTAAGCGATATTCTGGTGGTGAGACACATTCATTTTTCGTGAGGACATCGACAAGACAACATCGTTGCCTAACGTGCTGGAGGAGGTGGACGGCGAAGGATCGACACATACACGCGCAGAACTCTTTCCGTTAGGATGCCATTCAGCATCGAGAAAGTTCCGGAAAGATCTAATCATTGCTGGAAAATAATCTGCCAGTTCCTTTGGGAATTTTCAAAATATATTCATGTGAAAGAGTTTAATTGAATGTTTTCTATCCATGTTACACTGTGGCCAAATATGTTTCAATCAAGTGCTATTAACAGGTGGTTATCGAGTTGGCATTAACCACTGGTGGGCTTCCAGTATCGAGGAAAATGTGGAAATATCTAATCGTTACTGAAAATAATCTGCCAGTTCCTTTGGGAATTTTCAAAATATATTCATGTGAAAGAGTTTAATTGAATGTTTTCTATCCATGTTACACTGTGACCAAATATGTTTCAATCAAGTGCTATTAACAGGTGGTTATCGAGTTGGCATTAACCACTGGTGGGCTTCCAGTATCGAGGAAAATGTGGAAATAACTAATCGTTACTGAAAATAATCTGCCAGTTCCTCTGGGAATTTAAAATTACATTCATTTGAAAGAGTTTATTTTGATGTTTTCTATCCATGTAACACTGTGACCAAATATTTTTCAATCAAGTGCTATTAACAGGTGGTTATCGAATTAGCTTTAACCACTGGTGGGCTTCCAGTATCGAGGAAAATGTGGAAATATCTAATCGTTACTGAAAACAATCTGCCAGTTCCTCTGGGAATTTAAAAATACATTCATGTGAAAGAGTTCATTTGAATGATTTCTATCCATGTAACACTGTGACCAAATACATTTGGTTTTGTGATTTTTCAATCAATCGCAATTAACAGGATAGCTTCTGAAGATTATTCTTCCCCATCAGTAGGATATTTTCGTATCCAATATTGGATGCATAAAACCTTGTACCTCCAACGTAACGCTCTCGTTTTCGAAGTCCCCCAAATATTCATTTATTCATTCATTCAGAATGGATTCAGATTCAACTTCAAACAAAGGATCACTGAATCAACGATAGTCCTACGTCACCATTGCGGTTATACCATAGATATAACCCACTTTCTGTTTTTTCAAAAATTAAAGCTTTATTCTGCAAAAATGGTTATAAATTTAATATTAAAAGTATTGCCCATCACTAGACACAACTTTTGTCCATCTTTCTGACAATTCACGGATCCCTTTGCGGAAATAATCGGCCGATTTGTCGGCTAACCACGAATCGATCCAATTTTTGGCTTCATCAAATTTAGAGAAGTGCTGTGATGTTGTGATGTTGATGCCAGGCCGGGGTATTCATACGTTGCCCGATGTTTAGGATTATTGTGATGGACCCACTAACGCCAGTAACGAGTCGATGCAAAAAAAAACCCTTTCTTTTATGCCGTTGGAGCAGTTGATCGCACGTGCAAAAACGGCGTTCGACGTCTCGTGGCTTCAATTCATACGGCACCCAATGTCTTAGCTTTCGGATTATTCCCATTGCTTTTAAACGATCGGATATGGTTTGCTCAGCTACTCCAAATGTATCTGCAAGTTTTTGTTGCGTTTGTAACGTATCTTGATCGAGTGAAACCTCCGATTCGTCATCTTCAAACTTTTTTGGCGGTCTGTAGTGTTCTTCGTCTTCCAAGTCAAAATTACCACTTTGAAACCGTGCAAATCACGTCTGACTCGTTGGAGCATGGTCACCATAAACTTCCACCAAAATGCGATGACTTTCCGCAGCTTTTCCCTTCATATTGAAGTAATGAAGTAACACTCCCCGCAAAAACACACTCGTTGGTACGAAATTCGACATATTCGAAGTGGCAAAGTTGCTTTGTTCAAATGTAAGATATTTCACAATGGGAACAATCTGTACAGATCTGTACTTTTTGAAGAAAATCTGTACTCTGTACGGTACAGAATCTGTATCCAAAATAACAAAAAAATCTGTACCATTCCAGATAACTCTGCACGTATGCCAGCACTGCTTATGATGAACATAAGCCGCTTTTAATTTTTTTTAAATTTGAATAATTTACCTCCCAAGTACTAATATCGCCACCAAACGTCGACACTGATTACATAAACAAATTAGACTATATAACGCACACCAACAAACTACCGCATTCGTGAAACTGAAAACGTTTTTTATTACAGAGTCAGTTTGTAACAGCCTGTTTTAAAAACGAATTCGCTATGTGTTTCCCAGACTCACGTGCGGAAAACGAGAGGTTCTTTCGAAATGTTCGCACAATTACTCGTTCATCATCAGAAGACACGATCCGTTTGCGTTCTCTACCGGGAGATTTTCCATGGCTCCTTCGTATTTCCACTTGTTTATGATTTTCTTTACTGTAGAGTGGGTTTATCCGATAGCAGCTGCTATTTCCTGCAAAGTCTTTCCACGACAATTCATACTTATTATCATTATACGCGTAACAATATCTATTTCTTTCCTCTAACTTGCCAAACAAAAACAAACACTGCGCTAATTGGCTAATTCGCAAAGAAACTTACTTACAATACTAATTTGATCGGAGAAATTCAAGGTGTACACTCAATTTTGCGATGCCTAGAATGGAGATTGTCTTCAATTTTTAAGAATAAACAATTAACAGAAAAGTTTTCTCGGAATTTTTTTGCACGTACAGCTAGCTAAATGTGTGAGTAATAAATATGCATCAAGCGAATCAATGTATCCAAATATTTTATACCAAACAAAAGGAAAGTATCGTCAAGCAGCATTCGTACACTCAATTTTGCGATTGATTGTATGTTTTTCGTTTTATAATTCTCTGTCATTGATATTTGTACCACTCAAATACCAAAAATTCAAGGTGAACAGTTCGATATCATCACAAACTTCTTTATTTGAGTTTGGCACAAGCCTGAGCAGAGATGCCAGATGTGGAGGAGACATGTTTCATTTTGAACATATTTCAGCATAATGAATAATGTATGATGGACAAACTTTACAAAGTTGTGTGAAAAATATAAGCATTATTCTAAGAAAATACGTAATTATTTAGTTTTTATTTTCTTTTGCATTCATGATGAAGATAGAAGTGGTTTAAAATTCACTACAGTCGCACTAGATTTTCTTTGTATTGACGGAATAACTCACAAAGACAAAATTATTAGCAGAATCGCGATATTTTGTTCAAGCTTTATTGGCACCTTACACGATCAAACTGATTGACAATAAGTGTCTTCAATATCGTGACAGCTAGGCTTTCGACATCCGATCTAACCTCAATCAATATTTTGCCACCTTACACGGTCAATATCGATTTCAACGAAAATATTCGCGATGACTAGTGGCGACATTCGAGTTTGGGATCCAAACTATTCTCCATCAGATTAGAAGGCTAAAAGGCAATTTTCAATTGGGAAAATTTGAATGAAAATATCTACTTGATATTATTTAACTAATTGAAGCACGTAGTCCTAACTCTAACTTAACCTATTTCCTCTGAATTTTCAGATATTCCTACTAAAATTTATTATTATAATATAACGTTAGTTTCAGACACATGTTTTGTATGGAATTTTCTAACCACTTGCAGAAAAAAGGTGATTTGCATTCACATAGAATACTAATTTGATTTGGAAAAGTCAATTTTCGTTCATAATTTACACTTTAAAACTCGCTTTTCCTTCTCAAAAACACATCATAATACTCGCTTCACAAATATAGACTGTTCCTTTCAGCATCAGAGATGCCAGATTATTTTAGTTTGCGAAAATATATGCAAATTATCTGCAAGCAAATGTTTTTATTCTATAAATAAGAATATGACAGTAGAACCTCGATTATCTGCGAGCGGGTGATCTGCCATGCGGATTATTCACGACTGCGAGTTCCATTGTAAACCAATTGGCCTTTCCGGGATTTGTTAGACCTTATAGATGGATAGTTTAATGATTTCTGTATTGATAAAACATAGTTTTTATGTTTAAACATCATCCCGACTATTCGCGGATAATCGGGATTCTACTGTAACTTGAATTAACACGTGATGTTTTTTCACCTGTGATTTTCCCAGATCTTCTCATTCTCCAAATTTTATAGCGGAGTGTGAAGAAACACACAACTTAGACTAAAGTGGCTGCCCCGCTCGCTAGCGCAAAGGATGACTGAGTTCAACGTTAAATGCGACACTGAGTGGTTCCTCGGCATGTCGCATTAAATGTAAATTACTGTATCAGTTTTCCAAACCAAAAGCTTTCAAGATTCCTACAATTTCAGAACTTTATAAATCTTAATTGCAATCGCAAAAAACACTAACACAAAATCAATGTTCGCTTGTAAATCTGGCAACTCAGTCTGGAAGCCCGTGAGGTAAAACGTCAACATCATGCATCCATATGAAATGTCACGATATTGATGCCCGAAAATCAGAAAATTCGGATTTCTGCGTTGTCGGCCATGTTCAGCTGTCATTATGCTCTCAAATGTCATCATATTGTCAATAAAATTGACCGTGTAAGGTCCGCTTTACAGCAGTTTTGTAAATATATGCAGTATGGGATGGGTGGGAACAATTCTTCAGGTGTATGACACGATTATCGCTATCTCACTCTACCTACCGTCATCGCATATCTCACTATCATCGACATCATGATATGTCAGATGGTGGTAAATTGGTAATTCGCGATGGTGTCGACGTCTGGTGGCGACTTCAAATTAGGGCCATAATATGTGTCCCAAACTCGTTGGTGTAATCTCTATCAGATTAGAAGACACGAAGCCGGGTTTTAAATTTTAAAATTTGAATGAAAATTTTCACATCATGATATTTAATTACTTGAAACACCTATTTCTGACTTTCATTAAACCATATGGCTATACAATCCCAAAAGCTGATTTTTTTTTATTATAATATAAAATTGTCTTCATAAACAATTATGTAGAGACTCGTATGAGACTTTTTCACCACCTGCAAACAAAAATGTTTTTAATTCAAATAGAATGCTAATTTGATATAGAAAAGCTAATTTTCATTCATAATTTTAATTTTGAAAACGTTCATTCCGACTGAAAATTAGCTATTCGTTGACGCTCCCCTAAACTACGAAGCACAATGCCGCCAACGCGGATCGCTGTTTTGAAGAAAACAAATACTTTTGATGTTTGAGATGTTGGCACCCTAAGACAAGACCAGACAACTGGCTTCTTACTCTTCTTCGTCGTCCAAAAACGAAGCCATGACATGAAGATGCCAGAGCTGCCAAATATTATAAAATATCGGATTTTTCAAATTTCTATTTTAATGAATCGTAACATTTGGTTGACATTCGCTATCCAACTCTTGACGAGTAAAGTTCAGTGTCGTTATTGTGCGTTGCCACTTTTACTATTGTGCGATTGGTATAGTGTACGAGTGAAGGTCATTGCTGTCCGCTTTCGAATTGACCTTTTGTGAAGTGGAACAAAGGAAGCAGCGCTCTTGCAGCTTGCAGCCCTAGGCGGCTGTTGAACATCGGCATAACGGGATCGCCATCGTGTGGCTGTCGTTAACGGGAATTATCATCACGTGACCGTGTGAGCTATTCTTGCGCTATTGTGTTGATCCATAGCGCGTAGCCTCTGTCTCTCCCTGGTTAGGGCAGTAGAGCGCAGTATCGGAACAACTTTTATATTAAGGTACACATATTTAATATTAATATTATTATTCAACTCATTTGTTCATTGTTTAATATTATTATCATAATTTATTTTTGTTTTGTTATTTTTTTCTCGAGATTATTGTTAAAATCAATAATATATTAGAAATAAGACAGAAATTTTTGTAAAATGGAGGATAGTGGAGGATCTCCAGAGATGGAGATCTCCGATAATGAATCCCATTTAAGATCTGGGAAAAAACATAAACGAGTCCCTCAAAAAGAAGATAATTCTTCTGGGGACGAATCTGCTCATCCTTCCAAGCCCCCCTCTAATAAAATAGCAAGCCTCCCTTCTGAACCCACTGTTACTTCCACTCCCCCTCTCCCATCATCGATTTCGCTTCCCCCTTCTGATGTTTCCGATCCAACCCAATCCTCGTCCTCGTCCTCGTCTTCTCCCTCTGTTGTTTCCGCTCCACGTGTCAGAGTTTATCCAGAAGATGCACCTGGAACTGGCCCGTGGGTTGTTTTCCTCCGGCCAAAACCAAAAGGAAAAAGCCTTAACGTGATTCAGATCATGAAAGATCTGGCCAGATACTCTTCTGTATCTGAAATTCGCAGGGTTAGACCGAACAAATTGCGGGTTGTCGTGAATGAACGGAAACACGCAAACGAGATTGTTGCTGACAAACACTTCACTCTCGAATATAGAACATTTATACCCTCCCATAACGTAGAAATTGAGGGGGCGATAACTGAAACGGGTCTGACGAGCGAACAAATAAAAAAAGAAGGAAAAGGCAAGTTCAAGAAGCTTCCCTCAATGGAAGTAAAGATCTTGGACTGTCGCCAACTCGGGAAACTCTCCCATGATGGGGACCAAACTAAATTTACGCCGTCAGACTCGTTTCGAGTCACCTTTGCTGGTGCCGCCCTCCTTGACTACGTTATGGTGGACAAATTGAGACTACCTGTGCGACTCTTCGTGCCAAAGCCCATGACTTGCAACAAATGCAAGTCAGTTGGTCACACTTCAGATTATTGTGCCAACAAGGAGCGCTGTGCCACTTGCGGAGAGCAACATGAGGGGAAATCCTGCAGTGCGACTGAGCATAAGTGTCCATATTGCGGAGGATCCCCACACGCGCTCTCAGCTTGTGAAACTTACAAGAGTCGCTGGGAGAAACAGAAGCGCTCTTTAAAGGAACGCTCGAAGCGCACTTTTGCGGAAATTTTAAAGGGCGCTTCTCCACTGGCCCAACAACAACAACAACCAATCTCAACACACAATACCTTTTCCACGTTGCCAGTTGATGAAATGGAAGCGGACACAGCTAGCGGGGGCACACCGTTTATTTTCAAAGGGAATCCCCGGCGCAAAAATGTGACCACTCCCAAAGTTCAAGAACAAGTCCCCCCGGTGATACCCCCAGTTAGCTTGCCTAAAAAATCGAGTGCAGCGGACAAGCAAAATCAGGTTCCTCCTGGCTTCCGTGGGAATAGTTCACCTTCGAACGACCCAGCACTCGAGGGGACATCAAAAACCCCAACTGTCCCTATTTTTCCGTCCAGCTCAACTTCCCAATCGGGATTTATAAAGTTGTCTGACCTTTTGGATCAAATCTTCAAGTGTTTTAATGTTTCCGACTCCATCAGAACCATTGTCATCTCAATGCTTCCAGTATTAAAGACAATTTTGCAACAATTGATGCAAACATGGCCCCTCCTTGCAATGATTATCTCTCTTGATGTATAATTTAAATAGAGAGGTCAGAGATATCACTGTTTTACAGTGGAATTGTCGTAGTCTTATCCCTAAATTGGATACATTCAAATTTTTAATTCATAACTTCAATTGTGATGTTTTTGCTCTGTCCGAAACTTGGCTTTCTTCGCGAGATGATATCTCTTTCCACGATTTTAATATTATACGCTTGGACCGCGATGACAGATACGGAGGGGTACTATTGGGGATCAATAAGTGCCACTCATTTTTTCGAATTGACCTTCCACCTATTGGAGGGATCGAAGCTGTTGCTTGTCATGCAAACATCAGAGGCAAAGACCTCTGTATAGTCAGCTTGTATTGGCCTCCGAGAGCTGCGGTTAGCCGCAAACAACTTGATGACATGTGCTCACTCCTTCCTGAGCCACGATTGATCTTGGGAGACTTCAACTCTCACGGAACTGCCTGGGGGGAACAGTACGACGACAATCGTTCACTGTTGATATATGATCTTTGTAACAGCTTCAATATGACACTTTTGAACACTGGGGAAACAACACGTGTACCTAAACCTCCTGCTAACCCAAGTGCTCTTGACCTCTCGCTTTGCTCGAATTCACTATCGTTAGATTGCAAGTGGAATGTAATCCAGGACCCCAACGGTAGTGATCACTTGCCAATCAAAATTTCCATCACCATTGGGTCGAATTCTTCTGAATCTATAAACATGGCATATGACCTCACAAGACACATTGACTGGAAAAAATATGCGGACGCGATTGCTCTAGCCATCAATTCCAGAGATGGTTTACCTCCATTGGAGGAGTATAACTTCCTTTCTCGTTTGATCTATGACAGCGCGGTTCGCGCTCAAACGAAACCCATCCCAGGTTCCACTATTCGTCGAAGGCCTCCCAATCTATGGTGGGATAGCATATGTTCCAAGCTTTATGTAGAAAAATCGAATGCATTTAAAGCTTTTCGGAAACGTGGAACCCCTGAAAATTTTCAGACGTATTTGGACCTTGAAAATCAATTTAAAAACTTAACCAAAGGGAAAATACGTGCTTATTGGCGAAATTTCGTGGGCGGTTTGTCACGAGAAACGTCAATGAAAAAATATGGAAAGTGGCTCGAAACATGAGAAATCGCTCTTCAACGAATGAAAGCGAAGAATATTCACATCGATGGATTTTGAATTTTTCACGGAAGGTTTGTCCTGATTCCGCTCCTGTGCAAAAAATTGTTCGAGATATACCACAAGATAGGTGCGATCTTGATTCCGAGTTTTCGATGGTAGAATTCTCTCTTGCTCTCCTTTCATGTAACAATTCTGCTCCGGGATCGGATAGAATTAAGTTCAACTTGCTGAAAAATCTCCCTGATGTGGCGAAACATCGCTTGTTGAACTTATTCAATTGGTTTCTGGAGCATAATATTGTTCCAGATGATTGGAGACAAGTACGAGTTATAGCTATTCAAAAACCCGGAAAACCCGCGTCCGACTTCAATTCGTACCGCCCAATAGCAATGCTGTCTTGTATACGGAAATTGTTGGAGAAAATGATCTTGTTTCGCCTTGATCGATGGGTTGAAACGAATGGCCTACTCTCAGATACACAATATGGGTTCCGCAGGGGCAAGGGGACGAATGATTGTCTTGCGTTGCTTTCTTCAGAAATTCAAATGGCTTACGCCGAAAAAAAACAAATGGCTTCAGTATTCTTGGACATAAAGGGGGCCTTTGATTCTGTTTCAATAGAGGTTTTGTCAGACAAATTACACTCTCGGGGTCTGCCGCCTCTATTGAATAATATGTTATATAATTTGCTTTGTGAGAAACATTTGAACTTTTCTCACGGAGATTCGGCAGTAAGTCGGGTCTCTTACATGGGCCTCCCCCAGGGCTCATGTTTAAGCCCCCTTTTGTACAACTTCTATGTAAGCGACATCGACAATTGCCTTACACAAAATTGCAGCCTAAGACAACTTGCAGATGATGGAGTGGTGTCTGTCGTAGGATCAAACGAATCCGACCTGCAAGGACCCTTACAAGATACTTTGAACAATTTTTCAACCTGGGCCATTGGGCTAGGGATCGAATTCTCCACGGAGAAAACAGAGATGGTGGTTTTTTCTAGGAAGCATAGACCAGCAAAACCAAAGCTTCAACTTTTGGGTAAACCGATCACTCATGCTATGTCATCCAAGTATCTTGGGGTCTGGTTCGACTCCAAATGTACTTGGGGGCCCATATTAGGTATCTGAGTAAAAAATGTCAACAAAGAATAAACTTTCTCCGTACAATTACCGGCACCTGGTGGGGAGCCCATCCCGAAGATCTTATAATGTTGTATCGAACAACTATCCTCTCAGTGATGGAGTATGGCAGTTTCTGTTTTCAATCAGCTGCCAAAACACACCTCATTAAACTCGAGCGAATTCAGTATCTTTGTCTCCGTATTGCGTTGGGATGTATGCCCTCAACGCATACCATGAGTCTCGAGGTTTTGACAGGCGTACTCCCACTAAAAGATCGCTTCAATTTATTATCTCTTCGGTTCCTCATCCGGTGTAAGGTTATGAATCCATTGGTGATCGGAAATTTTGAGCAATTGATCGAGCTAAATTTTCATTCTGGATTCATGAGTTCATATCATGAATTCACCTCTATGCAGGTTGTTCCTTCTTCGTATATTCCCAACCGTGTTTGTTTTCCTGACTACATCAATTCCTCTGTACATTTCGATCTGTTCATGAAAGAGAAAATCCATGAAAATCCAGATTATCTTAGATTGGGGATCGTTCCTACAATCTTCAATGCAAAGTATGGGCGTATCAATTGTGATAATATATACTTTACTGATGGGTCCTCTATGAATGAGTCCACAGGATTTGGAGTGTTCAACGTATTTTTTAGCACCTCACACAGTCTTCAGAATCCTTGCTCGGTATATATTGCTGAATTGGCAGCGATATACTGGGCGCTGGACAGCGTCGCCTCACGACCTGTTGAACACTATTATATTGTAACGGATAGTCTTAGCTCTGTCGAAGCTATCCGTTCAGTGAGGCCGGAAAAGCACTCGCCGTACTTCCTTGAGAGAATACGAGAAATTTTGAGTGCTTTATCCAGACGCTGTTATGTCATTACCTTTGTCTGGGTCCCTTCACATTGCTCAATTCCGGGTAATGAGAGGGCTGACTCATTAGCAAAGGTAGGTGCAATTGAAGGCGATATATATCAGCGCCAAATCGCCTTCAATGAATTTTATTCTTTAGTTCGCAAAAATACCATCGCTAACTGGCAACGCAAGTGGAATGAAGATGAATTGGGCCGGTGGTTTCACTCGATTATCCCAAAGGTTAGCCTCAAACCGTGGTTCAAAAGTCTGGACTTGAGTCGGGACTTTATTCGCACCTTCTCCCGACTCATGTCCAATCACTGTTCGTTAGATGCACTACTCTTCCGTTTCAATCTTGCCAGCAGCAATCTCTGCGTTTGTGGCCAAGGTTATCACGACATCGAGCACGTTGTTTGGTCGTGCGAGGTGTATCTGGTCGCCAGATCGAATTTAGAAAACTCCCTTCGGGCCCGAGGAAGACAGCCCAATGTGCCGGTGAGAGATGTGTTGGCTCGGTTAGACCTTGATTACATGTCCCATATATATGTTTTCCTTAAAGCTATAGATCTTCGTGTGTGATTGTCCCTACATCCTTATAACCTCCTTTCCTTCCTTTGCGGGTAATTCGTCCCCTTGCTATAAATAGTAGAATAAGTTGAAATGTAAATAAACTATAGATATACGAATAGATTTAAGAATTGAGTGCTCATCAACATTGTTACAATTTCCTTATATCCCATCCTTCTCCTAAAAATATGTCACCCTTCTAAACTCGAGTACACCGCGAGTAATCGGTTTTCCACCTTACTAACCATAGATGTAAGAAAATTGTTTATATATATATATAGTTTTAAAAATATATTTAAGAATTCGGCTCCTTTAAACTTAAGTAACTGAGTCTGTAAAAATAAACGAATTAATAAAAAAAAAAAAAAAAAAACATTTGGTTGGTGCGAATTCAATGATTATTGCATATTTTCAAATAGACAATCTCAAAAATATGCTTTAAAAGGATAAAATAAGTCTTTTAAATACCCATATCTATAATATAATCGTTTCCAAAACAAATTTGGGATTTTTTTTTAGCAAATAAATCTAATCTGACAACCGTTACAGCGTTATGCAGATTCTCATTGTCTGAACCAAAACATTCTATCTTATTATATGAGCAGGAATACAACCAAAACAACGTTAGGAAGCCATTTTTATTCATACAAAACGTAATTCAAAAATAAAAATGAAGTGTAAAGCCTTAAACTGTGAGCGAAGGACGGATACTCATCCTGAGTATAAATTTTATCGGTTCCCTCAAGACAAAAATATTCGGAAAGAATGGATTCGATTTTGCGTGAACAGTGAATTAGAAGTTCCATTCTTTGAAATCAAAGCAAGCACAAGAATATGTAGCGTAAGTATTAAAAACTAATTCTAAAACATATCCTAATACTAGTATATATACAGGCTCATTTTGTTGATGGGAAATACAATGAAAATGGAGTTACGAAAATTCCGACCTTAGCTGCATCCGCGAATGAGGAATGGGAAGAGATACAAAGTATTGAGAACAATTATGATTTGGTTGACGTATATGAAGGAGATAAACGACTACAGGAAGAAATATTTCGTTTGAAACATCAAATTTCCAAGCTGAAAAGGTAGTGTGTCAAAAAAAAACATAAAATATAAAAACATAAAAACAAAAAACATAAAAATAACAAAAAACAACTACAATCAATAGTTACGAAAACAAAATTCGATTTCTTGGCAAGCCTAATATTTTTCCAAAAAAGATTAATTGGCTTCAATTTGATATATCGATCATCTAAATCGGTTCAGTGATTCAAAAGTTATGAATTTTTAAAAAGGCACTTTTAGGAAAAAGTTGAAAAAAATGATTTTTCGGACCACCCTAAAATAAGAAAAGGTCACCCTAACAAAAAAATAAAAAATACGGGTCTAATATTTTGCAATAAAGAAAGAAACTACCACTTTTCATGGAAATCTGAGGAGCACTATATCGGTTTGACATGAAATGGATGTATATATATATATATATATATATATATATATATATATATATATATATATATATATATATATATATATATATATATATATATATATATATATATATATATATATATATATATATATATATATATATATAAATTTTTCAATTCAATCAAAATATAGTAACAAAATAATTAGGTAAAACGTGTATACAATTCCTTCACATTTCCTCTAAACTAAGTATCGTAATATCAATTAAATTCATTTTTTTTCTAAATTCAATACAAACCCAACGTAATTTATTTTTATTGGCAACACTGGAAAAATCGACTTTGTTTACAAAATTTATCGAAATCGACCATTCAGAAATCAGAACGACTGACAGAAATTTGGTCCGTATCTGACAGAAATTTGGTCCGTAAAAGACCCCCTATTGTCTGATCTTATCTTAGTTGGCACCAAAAACATGGCGGGTGTCATACAGCTGCAATTCTTCGTGTCGTTAGAAATTGGCTGGCATCCCTGCCCACGAACGACAAATCAAAATAATCACAATCCAGAGCTGAACCGTCACAAAAATGTGAAATACATTCAATCAAAACAAAACAAAACAAAAATTTAGATACATATGCAATTGAACTTACGCTAACGTAAACCCTAGACCAGATGCTGCTGGCAGCTCCCGCGGGCCACTCCACTGCATCGGTTTTATACACAGGAAACTCGCATGGCAACTTTCCTCCTTGAGATATATTTTTCAGCCAAGACTTGTGAGCCAACACCACGAATCGATTTGGGCAGCGGGTTTCGCGTACATGTCGCTTCGGAATACTGAGATCTTCAGTTATTGCTTCCATATTGTTTTGCACTTTGTTAAACCATCTGTTAAAAGAAAAACCGTACATAAAACCTCCATGAAATCAGGCCTCATTGTTTTGAACCTTGAACATCGAGAAGCGAACCCTAGAAAAACAAAGGGCTATTACAACCCGCAGTATAATTTCACTTTTCTACGTACGCGATTAGGTAGATACGCAAACAAAACACATTTCGGCTTAAACATAAAAACACCAACCAAATGGCAGCAGTTTGGAACGGAAAAACCGAGAAACAAAAGGGAAAATAAAGATTTTCACACTCGCGAATTGAAAGTTGTTTCGACAGAGAAAACGAAAATTGAACGGTTTGACATTTCGGTTGAAGTTGTGTTCGTACGAACACCTCGGTTCGGACCACTCAAATACCACTTCTGTAGAGAACAGAAACAGCTGATCGGATCTTACTGGTGGGTGGTATAAACAGTGGGGTTTGTTTACAAACAGTGATAGCCTCCACACCAATACTAGCATGGTCAAACGTTTTATTACAGGGTGCCTCGAACTTTGGAGCTGATGTTTCTAGAGGGCGAGAGAGCGCGGGATTCGTGGTGATGCCATTGAGTTGTGTGAAACAAAAATGGTAATGAATTTCAGGTGGAATACACTTTAAATGAATGCGCATTACCCCTCCCGCATAGAATAATTGTTCTATGCAATAAACTAACAGATTTTTTGGTAACTGGTGACAATATTCTAGACGAACATTGTTCAAATAATGATTTTATAGCTAAGTTTAAATGAAAATGCAAATTTATTGTAATACCTAGAGGCGAATGAACTGAAAAGTTTAAAGCCTCTTTAATTCAACATCATCATCATCATTGTAATACCAGGGACAACCATACAACTGTACTAGCGACGTACGGGTTCAGCGTTGTACAGGTACCATTGTAGCAGGGGATAGTAACTTCAAGCAAAAAAGTGGGGCCGATTCGAGATTGCTTTTATGTAAACAGTGAACTTTTTTTACACTCTAAAAATTGCACCGACTTGCACTGACAACTGAATGATATTGTCAATTTGTGCGAGATGCCTCAAAACAGCTGGGAATAAATATTGGTTATATACAGTAAGTTACATTGATTGCGACGTTTAGATTATTGGCTGTAAATTGGTTTGTAAACATCGAATTAGGGGTCCAAATTATGGCGCCACATTAAAGTTGCCACCAGACGTAGACACTGTACCACTCGCATCGCCAATGTTCAATTACAAGCCAAAATCGCCTCCAAAGCGACACTGAGTGGTGCCTCGGCATGTCGTATTAAATTTAAATTACTGTATTATATTGTTATTTATGTTCGCATCATAAGCAACGAACACATATTTATTTTCCATTTGCAATAGTATTCACGATGATTGGATGGATGAATATACGACTTATACATGCATCTAGTACGGCTATTGTCATGCGTATATACAATTTACTACAGACAGCCAAAAAACGAATGGCGGGAAACGTTCTTGATTATTATAATAATGATTATAGATTTTTGTAAATACATGTATGTTTGGAATGTTACGTAAAAAAATACTTTCAAGTCCGAATATTTCCGTTTTCATGAAAAGTGAAAGTGAAAGTGTTTTTTTCATTTTTAACTTTTAAGAACGAAAGATTATCTGTTTGCCGGTCTTTTGCGTTCTGATAAACATAGTGACAAAAATAAATTAGTTCAACTTCGTCATTCAATTGCACTTAACTCAAAACAGTAAACATGAGATTATGAACTTGACAAACCATGCTGCCAAGTATGCCAACCCAGCAAACATTAAATCGTATAACGTAATCGTATTAAGCATCGAATATCTGAAATTTGGGGTGTATAAGATGCACCCAAATAGCATATACAGTAAGTTACCTCTAATCCTCGACATACCGAGGCACTACTCAGTGTCGCATTAGAGTTGATTGGCCTGTAATTGAACATTCACGATGATAGTGGTACAACGTCGACATCTGGTGGCGACTTTCAATCTGGGGCCATACTTTGGGTACCAAACTCGATGTTTACAAAATATCCAATTAGAGATGAAAATGTCCAATTATTTGTGTCCCATTACAGGTCCGTCCAATTAACTAAATGTCGAATTAGAGGTAACTTACTGTACATGCAAGTTTATTAGGCAATACCTAATAACATAATAAGTCTGTTGTCATACGAATATACGATTCATCACAGCCATAAAAAAAAGGCGGAAAATATTAAAGTAAAATGTTTGGCCCGGGGAATCACCATTTTTGTATGTATATAGAACCTTTATAAACATTTATGTTTGTACAAATAGGAATTAATCAATTGACTTTTAGGGATATAAATGTTGATATGAGTGGTGGCGACGGTTATAAAATTGCTCCGGTGGGATTTGAACTCCGGTTGTTTGGATTATCAAGCCGCAGCTATCTCATACGGCTATCTGAAATATGATTTTAGGGCAATTAAAGCTCTTACATATGATACGAAAAAGTTGCAATCGGATACGTCATACTTGATTGTTCATTGTGCTTTAGTGGAAATATCGCAAAATTTATATAGAAATGGTTAGATAAAGTTCAGTACTACATGTTTCAAGTAATCAAATAACATGAAGTAAAAAATTTCATTCATATTTTAACAATTTAAAACTGCCTTCGGGCCTGCCCAGCAAATATTAAATCGTAAAAAATTCGAGGGTTGTATCCGACCGCTTAGAACGTAGGACTATGCAATCTTTTTTTCTTTTGAAATTTGATGGTTTATCATTTCGAATATTATTTGCGAATACGTCGAAATTTAATAAATAACTCTTTAGTAAAAAGTTCCGGGGACCCTGAAAATGTTTAATGGCTTGCCTAGTTTTGTAGAATCATATCGAGAAGCAACGATCATTTTTTGCAATACACTAATTGGTCATATGTCGCAATTTTTTTCTTTATATCAATGCACGCATTGCACTGAATATTAACGAGAGGCATCTTCCGTGCATCGCCATCAAAGACGCATGGACTGTCTGACTTTCAAGTGTCTATAATTCAAAAGAAAAAGAAGAAGTGCATCGTCATTCAATAAGCATCAAACACGTCTAACACGTCTAACAGATGCACACAGTTGCAGTGCTAAAAATGAAACATTGCGAGAATGACTGTTTATGAAAAATCGTTTCTCGACTCTCGGTCAAAACCGTCAACAAAGTTTCTCTAAGTTTCTATGTTTCGCGCAACGAAAACAACAAAAAACCAAACATCGATGTTTAGAAGCGACCTATAATCATTTGCACTCTTCTCGTTTTTCGCCTTCTTTGCCATGACTCGGATGGTTGTGTTAATTGCAATGCCAGATGCATTTCAAGTGAAATATTCGCTAGCGTTCACAGCTCGAGGGGAAACATAAAACACAAAACGAGCAGAATAAGCGACCTTTGTTGTTTCGGGTACAGAAAGATTCTGAGAATTTTCCTCAGAGGAGATGCAATACTTATACGCTAGCGACAGCTAGCGCATCATATACATGCAATTTATATTAATCATACTTGTATGTTTGAGAATATAATCCTCAAAATAAAATCATTACACTAAACCTTCGTTTCAAACAACTTATACAGTAACCAAATCACGCAATAAACATCAAGAATTGCTGGGAATCTCTTATCAATATTTGTTCAAATTTAAAAAGATGCTTAACTCCAGTTTTGTTGACATCTTTTATGCATTCAATTAAATCGTACGATAAATCATATATAAACATAAACATTCCCACCTTTCATCCTCCATTAAACACCTCGTAGTAGAAATCTGTCAGTATGCATACACTCTCCTACGAAACATAGTGGAAAAAAATATATTCGTCGATGTAAACAAGCGGTGAAAAGGGAGACACTTTTCGACGAGTGATTTGTATGAAGTTCCACTGCCGTGATTGTAGCATGACACACATGCTTTGGTTGTACATTGTACCGCATGTCAAACTGACAATTAGAAATTTGACACGGCTTACAGAGACAAGGCTAGTTCTTTAGCGAGTAAACATTTTTTTTGATGACGTCATCCGAATTGTCAGTGTAAACAGTCGCCAGTTGTATTTTGTTTTCCGATTTACGCGTAAATGTTCCTGTAATGAAAAATCGAAAATGGTTCAATGCGCTGTGAGCGGGTGTATAAATTATGAAAATGACATTATCGGACCAAAAAAGAGATTCTTTCGCTTTCCGAAAAACCGAGAATTGTGTTCTTTGTGGATAAATGTTTTATCAAATTATTCATGGTGTTAAATATAATCAACTATATTATCAACGCACAAACTTACAAAGCACGAAAAATTAAAAATAAGAACACATTGTCTACTTCAACGACTCAGATGACGTCACTAAAAATGACTGATCCGGAGTAGCTAGCCTTGTCTCTGTAAGCCGTGGAAATTTGACCAATTCTCACCACATATTTCAATGAAAAAGGTTTTAATTTAGCGTCTAAATTATCAAACACAACAAACAAGTTTCCAATCTGAGTTATTAATTCAAGAGGAAGTCAATGAAAAGAGTGTTTACCAAGGGTTCGAATATCGAATATTTTTGAGGCTATCAACGAACCTATTTGTGATGCCTTCATATGACCGGAGCTGCTGATCAGCCAGACCATGTGCCATCGAATGGAACAAGTAGTAATGGCGCAATGTCTGGGAATATGGCGGGTGGGCCTTTCGTTTTTTAGGAGCAGTCTTTCGTAGACGGAAAAGGACACTAAACGACCCTTGGATTTCATAATCATAAGGTACCCTAGAACCTTGCATTTGAATCATTCATAACGAAAGAAGTCGCTTGGAAAAGTTTGTGTAGATGTAGTGGACAAAAATATCGGGAAGAAATCCAAAATCGATCTCTTTCTGTTTTTTTTTAATTTCACCAATAAATTCTGTACAAGGATATTTTTTTTGCATCAATTTCAAAAATGTTTTCAAAACTGCCTTTAAGTTTTGTGATGCGATCATTACTTATTGAACAATTAATCATCAAGGGCGAAAGAGAAATTTGTCATTCAAACAAAAATATCTCTGTATTGAAAGGTTCTACAGGTATGTCCAATAGGTTATATGAATCAAATGAAAGTTGGTTGATAAGGCTAATTGGATTTGCTATAGGAACATTTGGCAAAAAAAAAATTGTTAGGTCACAAAATATTTGAAATAACAGACACAAATCGATTTTTTTTATCTCTTCCCGATATTTTTGTTCACTACATCTGATGTACATTTCATCTTCATGTGTCCATTGTATGTACAAAAAATACTTTATTTAGAATGAAAAAAATCGGCAATAACTTTCGGGCAACCCAGTATTTTAGTATTCCACTTTAATTCAGAACTACCACTGTTAAATCGAGACACTGGCTAAATTTTAACTGTACGATTGCTTAAAAAAAGAAAAAAACGCACTGTTAGGCCAGGCGCAAGTTGAGACGCGTATAGCGCGAGTAACTTGCCGCGATATAGCGCCTGTTTTTGTGGCTAATGAAAACAGATAGAACGGCGCAAATTGGCCAGATGACGCGAGATTGTGGAGCGCTCGTGAGTGTCGACTCGCGTGACGCTGTGGCTGAACCACAGTTTCTCGTGCTGGTCGTACCGGTCGGGTGATTGTGTTAGTAAATAAATATATCGCGCAAAACTGTGTGAATCAGACATTGTATGCGAGTGGCACGTTATTTACACCAAACTGCGACTGAATATGCGCTCCACCACGCTAGGTTTGTGGCACGTATGAGTCGTGTTGGTGGTCTCGTGTTCGTTTACGAGCGCTATACGCTTCTCAATTTGCGCCTTGCCTTACTGACCGACCACGCGTGACTCGTGTCGTGTGTTAAAACTAAAGTTGTGTATTTTCTATTGCCATTTCATTACATTAGACTTACAAACGAACAACGCTTACAAATCATTGAATTTTATTATCAATATCAATGTGTTTTTTGTTGTATTAAAAGCCTTTAGCGACATTTTTGGTTGCACGGATACGATAATACGCAAAATTGCAGTATTTAGACCGATGAGCAGCCACATGCAATCCAAAGCTACTAATGCATCCCGAAAAATGTACTGTTTTGATCGGTCCCATACTTTTTTAAAGATGCAGATGAGAACAACATACAACAACAACAACAACGAGCTAAATCTGATGGACATGACGTCTCAACAAGACGATGCCACATTTCACATAGCACATGAAACGATGAATCTATTGCGTAATGAATTTAGTGAGCAATTCATCTCAGGTTATGGATCAGTGAATTTGCTGCCTAGTGATTTGACGTCGTTGGACTTTTTTTTTGTTTAGGTATGTAAAATCTCTTATTTATGCACTATTATGTTATCGGCGCAAATTGGACAAGCTGGGCTTCAGCGGCAATGTTTTACATTGGCTCACATCATACTTGATCGGTCGCTCCCTCACGGTCAAAATTGGCGAGTGCTTCTCCGCAGAATTCTCTGCTACTTCATGAATACCTCAGGGGAGTCATCTCGGCCCTCTGATATTTCTTATTTACTTTAATGAGGTAAATTTAGTGCTGGAGTGCCCTCATCTTTCATTCGCTGATGATATGAAGTTATTTATCCACGTTAAGCCGGAAGCTGACACTTTATTTCTCCAGCGACAATTAGGATTAGGATTGCATAATATAATTGCGAAGTTCTACGTCGAAAATATGCGGTCGTGTCCTAGATACAACCCTCTTACAATATTTTTTTTTCAGAACTATGTTTTGGAATGATCCAACTAAAAGTGTTTTTCCTTTAAAGGGAGGGTGGATCTAAACCGAACTAAATTGTAAAGGGCATAAAATACCTGAGATATTTGTTTTTTTTGTCAACTTCAGCATTGTATTGTATAGTAAAACTCTTTTATTACGTTTTTATTCAGTTGGTTTCTGAATGTAATACAAATGAAATACGGAAATCAAATGAGATGTAGCGATGTACAAGCTACAATACAAGTGATGGGTAGGTACCCCATTCAAGAATCCAAGATCATCGAAATCAATAGGATCTTCATGTACTGTAACTATGCACTCCCAAGATGGTCCACGAAACAGTAGCGTATGCATTACAAAATGTACTAAATTCGGATGGCGATGGAAAAAAGTTTAAAAAATAATTCAATGGAACCTTGTTGATTTGCAGCAGCCGAAAACAGCCAAGCAACTATTGGCGATCTAACGTACAAATCTACACCTAGGCGGCGCTGCGGTGAAAGTGATGATGGTTTTATATTTTATCATGTAAGCTTATGGAAGGTTTGTAGTTCTTTCCATAAATTACAATGTTATAATCATAAAAGATTATTTGATTGCGATGAGTTTGTAAGAAATTTAATTCTGCGCAATTTTCTATATAAATAACATGTTATTTATTTACCTCTTTCAGTAGTGAAAACTATAAAAACGTTGACAATGGTTGAATTAAAGAAGGAAATTCGAGAGCACAATCAAACACAAGTAGAAAAATGCACGATTCCTGCATGTGGGAACTACCTTGGAAAGCCCGGAAGTAAAATATACGTGATTTGTTTTTGAGTTTTAGGTTACATTAGCATCATTTTCTTAGTTCAAAAACAAAATCCAGATGTCTCACCGATCGTTTACGTTTTGCGTTAGATCGCCAATGCTCGAAGCTTTTTTTCGTACTGCCAGTTCCACCTGGAGCAGACATAAGTTCGACATCGCGAGGCTCTTTGTGTCCTCCTGATATAGCCTATTCGGTATTAACAACATCCTCTCCCTTCTGGAGAAAGACGAGAGCGTCGTACAGGAGCCTGGTTCCGGCCGCCGACCGTAGATTGCTACACGACCGTAAGGAGCTGAAGAGTAAGACCGAGAGAAAGATAACTTCATCGCCCGCACCTTTCGCCGGGTGGTCGAGGCAACGACGTCGTGGTCATAATGCGAGACGAAACCTACTTAACGTTAATCGGTAAAGACTGGCAGACGACAGGGTACTTTAGTCCACCAAGAAGGTAAGTGAGCCGCTATTCAACCAACGAGAATGTCCATGCCACTGTTTTTTTTTCCTTAGGTGCGAGCGGTGAACGGGAAGATATACAGTATGAAGTGCCTGTCACATGTGGTCGTTTGACTGGAACTAGCCTCGGCCCACTATGCTAAGAGAACACTGGAGGAGACGGACCGACTGAAGATAAACGTTGTACTCAGTGTTGCCTCATTTTAATCTGTACCAGAGGGGTTAAAAATCTGTCTCATCCGTTCCTTTTTCTTTCAAAAATCTGTACCATCGAAAATATATCTTCTAATGTTGCTTTGTTGGAGGTCTTCGTAGCCACATCGGTTGCACATTCTCTTACTAATCGATTGATCGTGAGTTCAAACCTCAGGGCCCCACAATTGAGCATCTTTGTTTTGTTATAGAATAACTACGTCCAAGCAACAATCATCAGCGATGGAGATCTATCCATGTTCGAATTGAGGTCGATTCATCCATGCAACTCCTCTGCTCTACCAGAAACATCGGGCTGTTGTGCTATAAATAACACAACATTGATTATATCAACTGTCTCCGCTGTCCAGTGGCTTAACTGAACAACGGAAAAACAGAGGAAATACTCTTACGCCTGAACATGGCTACTGTCTAATGTACAAATTATGGATACGATAGAACATGTAGCATGTACACCGAACCTTCTGGAGGCTTACATGCGCTTACATGCCACAGTATACCACGAAGACATTCAAGCATGGAGGAGGGAACATTATGGTGTGAGGGTGCTTCTCCTGGTACGGAGTTGGCCTCCTGTACTGAGTGGATAAGATCATGGATCAGTACTTCTACGCCCAAATCCTAAGGGATGTGGGAGATGCCCCTGAAAAGGCAGTTCATGCAGGATAAAGACCCGAAACATGGCGGTGTGTTTCTGACCGTCAAAAAGGATAAACAAAGTAGGATAACAAAGTCGACGTCATGGAGTGGCCAGCACAGTCACCGGATCTGAACCATATAAAGAACCTATGGGAGATCGTGAAAAGATCGGTGTATACGGAGAAGTCGAAGAATAGGCAGCAACTATGGGATAGGATCCAAGCCTGTTGGTACGCCATCCCCCATCTCATCCCTTTTACCTGCCAGAAGCTGGTGGAATCCATGCCGAACCAGGTGCGTGGAATGATGCGTAACAGAGGATACACGACCAAGTACTAACCCTAGAAGCTTTTCACAGTACGAATTTTCTTGTTTTTTTTTACGATGAATTTTAAAACCGGTTTTTATTTTTGTCATTTTAGTTATTAAGTTATTAAATATGCTTAGAACGCATTTTTAATGATAGCTTAGTTTATTAGCTACCACTTATCATCAATTTTATTCAATTTTGTATAACTTTATTGGGCAATGAATTTGATTTAAGCGGCCCTTAGACGTTCAATATCATTGATCAATTGATTAATTGATTGTTTATGGTAATTCTTTTCATTGTTCAGGAATCTGTTATTTCAACTCTTTTGAAGCTTCAAATGGTGATCCTGAAGGGCCATTCTTATATGTACTCATAACAGTCAAACAGGTTGTAACGAACAAAAAACAAAATTATCTTTTGGTAGGAGATTCACGTTTATGAAGTTTATGAGGAAGAAACAAAGAAATATTTAAAATAGTTACGATTTCGTGATATTTTGAGGCAAATACAGATTTTTTTACTTTATTTGAGAGACTTTCAGCCGTAGGGTAAAATACAGATGAATTCAAAAAGCTGCTTTGTCTTTAATGGAAAGCTATGGATTTCTCTCAATTGTCTGATTCTTAGTATTAGTCCTGTTCTAAGTCATCGGGAGTATTAGCTTTTTCGGGTTCGTTTGCAGACTATAGAACAATAACTTGCAATAACTTTTTGTGTTTTTCCGGAAAGTTAAGCGGCGGTGACACTGGATGCAAAAAAGTGGTCGTACGAATTGTATGTAATAGTGAAAGCAAACAACCACATTGAGTTGTATTCGTCAGCTTCTATCGAACAAAATTGTTTGTTTCTCTTCGTACAATCAAAAATTTCGTGCGTACTCCTATCCAAAGTAACCTTAGCCTTAGGCATAAAAACATCGATTTATGAAGAAAAGTGAAAATTGTCAAAAAGTGATATGGGATAACTATGCGTAGAACAGCAGCAAAGGTGTTGCAGATCACTCACTACGCTCACACCACCATTCACAAGCGCTCATCACTTCCATATAAAGGTCGGACTCGATTATTCGGAGTATTGATTTTATTTTCACTCCGGATAATCGAATCCTCCGGATAATCGAGTCATAAAAATAAAAAGAATTTTCTCTTGGTAAACGTAATATAATTATGATTTGCACTTATTTATTAAACGGTTTTATCTAGGTTGAACCGTTTGTATGTTTGTGACTTTGTAAATTTGTAACGTTGTAACTTTGTAACTTTGTAACTTTGTCTGTAGCGCTGTACCACATTAATAGAAATTTAACCCCCTTCCTGTTGACCGTGTGATCTAAAATTTGGAACACATCTCTATCTCTGGTGTCATTATAAAACTGCGTATTCCATGATCTTGAAAATCCAAAATGGCGGCCGCTACAAAATGGCGGATTACACATTTTCTCAAAACCCCATCAATATGTATATCAAATGAAAGGGATTGTCTAGTAGAACACAGTTATTTATGAAAAATTTAAATCCAAAATGGCTGCCACCAGGAGTTTTTTTCAAAACATCATCAATATGGGTATCAAAAGAAAGTTCTCGACTAGTAGAACATACATGTGATAACTGCTAACTGCTACTTGTCTAATTATTTTCTAGCATTAAACCGTTTAGCTTAAAAAACTTTTTTACTTATTTTATTTTCTAGTTCTTAGTAAATTATCTGTATCATAAATTGACTTATCTACATCAAAACCATTCTATTCCAAAACCATTTTGAAGTGGCAGCCATCTTGGATTTGCATTTTTCATAAACAACTGTTTTCTACTAGTCAAGCCCTTTCATTTGATACCCATATTAGCTATTCAATATGGAATTATTATACAAATTATTCAAAATTTCCGAAAATCAAAAATAAAATACTCTGTATAATCGAGTCTAAAATTCCGGATAATCGAATACAGGATAATCGAGTCCGACCTGTGCTACATCCCGATGCTATTGTTACGGCAACAATTGTATTCACGTTTCTGTGCTATTAAACTGCAGTTTTACGCGTAGTTCTCACAGGTTACTTTTTGGCAAATTTCACTTTCCTTCAAAAAACGATGTTTTTATGCATAATATTTCGGAAAAACACAATTTCAATTGTCTCATGTTGATATTCTAGTCATAACTGTCCCACCATGGATTTTTAAGCCCGTAATCAAGCTTGATCGTTTCAGTGAAGGGATCTTATCACATTTCATCAACTGCTTATAAAAACCCCGATGAATTGCTAAATTGAAATCCCTAAAGCTTCTGGTAGACAAATATGCTAGAAAACTTCGATTGCATTTTTCTCAGTTGCTGATTTTGGTACATTGGACAACTATGTGTAGAACAGGAGTATAGTTAACGCTTTCTATTTCTGGTTTCTCAGATGAGAGAAAAAACTGCGCATTTTGAAACTGACGAGGAAGACAAAATATTCAAAAAAAAAAATCAAGTGACGCTTGTTTAGCAATCTATTTTGTTGATGACAATTAAATATTTCGCACAAGCCTCCAGATTTCGCACTCAGATGTTTTAAATTCCACAGATTAACGTATACGGCCTCATCATTGTTATCAACAAGAATGATTTCATTATATTCTAAGAATATACGAAACGGAATATGTCATACTAAAGCAGCGGTAGACATACAAACGCAAAAAAGTGGTACATATACAACGAACAAAACATTCCAAAACAAACATAGTGATTGGAATGGTTTATTTACTATCATCAACTGTGTCGCAAAACTAGTCGTACGATGAAGCGTTGTTGTGAAAGTCTTTATCGGAAAGTGTTTGGATGATTACAAACTACCCGATTAAAAGATTTGCTCTGTTTTAAAATAATGCCCCGACCTAAATGGATTCGCATACGCATTTCTCCCAGTGGCGATTACAGTTGATGAACAACGCGTCCGATTATTGAAACATAGGCTTACTAGGTCATATTTTTAACCGGGTAGCAAACTTCTTATTTGTCATATTCAAAATAAAAGCGCGTGTCAGCATCGAAAATATACTTTGTTTATTAGTGCGCCCAAATTCCAAAGCAATAGGGGATCGTCCCTGCGATTGTATGAAAACAGTGTAAGACGTGAATGACCGCCCAGTGATTTGTCATCGATCGACCAAATCAATTCTTTACTATCTACGGAACGTAGAAAGTCTTAGGTAATCCTAGCTGAAGCCGGCCAGTGGAATAGTTCTGTAATTGGAAATTTGAGATGACAATGTAGTGCTGTGGAAGAAACCTGCTAAAAATAATCTCCGCTATCATCTGAGCTTACTCACTGAGCATCTCAACATTGTGGTGTGTATAAAAGTGATTACCAACGAAGGTGCGACTTCCAGAGTGTAACAGATATTTATTAGTTCAGTCCGTGATGGTGCAGTTCGGCGACAAAGATTCTAACGATGAAAGTGAACCACTTTTGAGGAAAGTGTTGTATAGTGGAAGTTCGGTTCCCGGTGACTCTTTTATAAAGCAGAGGAACAGATGCTGCAGATGGATATCGAAACGTAAGTGATTCAGTGGAATATTTCAACTGAGTATTGTTTGGGATCACACAGATGGCTACATATTTCATTGGGATTCACCACAAGCAGCTGCTGCTGCAATTGAATGTTGAATTCCTGTTTTTTTTAATTTGTCTGTTCAATTTGGCTATTTTATTCGAGTTTGGTGGGTTGAAATGGGAAACCTTTGAAAAGTATTGGGGAATTTCAAAATTGCAATAAAACAACAAGAATAGATTGACGTAATGGAATGTCCAAGTTGAAGATTCTCATCCGACGCTTATAGATGAAAGAATTTATATATTAAAGGTCATGTCGATTCCACGCTGAGATGTACACTGTTATGTTGGTGGAAGACAAGATTTACTTCCGGAAGGTTTTTTGTTGTACAGGTCAGACTCGATTATATATAGTCGACCATTTTTTTTCAACAATTATTTTCAAATCCTATACATAATCGAATCTCAGGAAAACAATTTTTTCATTAATGTATGAATGTCAAACATTAATAGAAAAATAGCTTTTTTGTGATTCGATTATGTATTGGATTCGAAAATTAACGTTGAAGGTGAAATTGCGATTATATATAATCGAGTCCGTCCTGTAGATGCGACTGTGTAGTCTCGAATAGCTTACGTCGTTCTGTTTTTGAATATACAGCCATTCCATGCCAAACCGATATAGTGGCTCTCAGATTATTGTCAAAAGTGGTAATTTTGTTCTTTTGTCGCAAAACAAATTTAAATTTAGACAAATATTTTTTTATTTTTTTATTAGCGTCCGAAAAGTCAAAGTTTTCCACTTTTTCTCGAAAATGACTTTTTTTTTCAAAAATTCATAACTTCTGAACCACTGAACCAATTTAGATGATCGACATATCAGCCAATTAGCTAGCCTTTTATTAAAAAATATTGAACCAGCAAAAAAATGGACTTTGTTTTCGTAATTATTGATTGTAGTCGTTTTTTGTTGTTTTCATGGCTTTGCACTAGAGGGCTATATTAAGGTAATCGATGGTTCGAAAAAAAAATTTTTCATCTTTTTTGCATTACAAAAATTCATAAATTCTGAACTACTGGACCGATTCAAAAAAAAAAATTACTTTTGGGAAAAATTTTGATTTTTGTTATTCAGCAATTCCAAATGAAATCGTCCTAAAAATGCAGATTTTAAAAACTTGTATTTTTGATTCCAATGAAAGAGTGTATTCCGTTTGGGTTGGAGGAAATATGAGTTTTTCACAGCAAATGGGAATTTTTTGCCTCAAGCGTAACTTTTGAAAAGGGCGTATCGATTTTAGTAAGAGAAATTTTTCATAATAAAAACTATGAGTCGTACCGAAATAGTGTCTTAAAAAAAGTTATAGAGTATTGATGTACACTGTACACTAAGAAAAAAAATTAATACTCTTTTTTTTATTTACAAAATAAAAATTCAATTTGCAATATCCAAAATACATATTTTTTAATTTTTTCCTACAAAATAAAAGTCATGCAGAATAATTAAAAAATGGGCCCAAGGTGGTAAAACTATTTTTGACGAACTTTGTGGAACATCGAATTTTTAGGAATTTTCGAAACTTCGTATTTTTGTATGTTAACAATCATTTTTAGCCACATATTATGAATCCTGATGTGATTTAAAACAAAAAAGGTTATTATCAATCTCCTTCTAAATGTAGCCATTCTCGAAATATGTAAAAAAAAATCTAATTTATTGTCTTTTTTATAGTAAATAATCCTTTTTAATATGTTTGTCGTGTTATACCGTCATGTTCATGAAATTTTATGAATTTGCTTATAATTTCCAACAATTTTTCCAAATACATCATTCATTTTTTGACTCAAGCGTAACTTTTGAAAAGGGCGGATCGATTTGAGTAAGAGAAATCTTTGATAATTTATATCTCAAAAAATATGAGTCGTACCGAAATAGTGTGTTAGAAAGAGTTATAGAGCATTGTTGGCTTAATTTGAATAGAATATACACTGAGAAGAAAAATTAGTACTCTTTTTTTATTTACAAAATCAAATTTTAATTTGCGATATCAAATAATATGTATTTTTTTATATTTTTTTCAATTTTTTCATATAAAATAGAAGTCATGTAGAAAATTTAAAAAATGGGCCCAAGATGGTAAAACTATTTTTGACGAACTTTGTGGAACATCGAATTTTTAGGAATTTTCGATACTTCGAGTTTTTGTATGTTAGCTGTCATTTTGAATCACAAATTCTGAATCCTGATGATATTTAAAACAAAAAAGGTTATTATCAATCTCCTTCTAAATATAGCCATTCGCGAGATATTTAAAAAATATTTGTAATTTATTATCTTTTTAATAGTAAATAGGCCCTTTAAATATGTTTGTCGTGTTATACCATCATGTTCATTAGATTTTATGAATCCGCTTATAATTTCCAACAACTTTTCCAAATACATCGTAAAGACACATGTTTAGGATTTACGTTACGAAACATTCGAAGACATGTGGGTTAATACAAAACGTAGCGAGACTAAAAAATCTTTTATATCTTAATATAAACTTCAATAAATCAAAAAAATTGTTGGAAAATATAAGCGAATTCATAAAATTTCATGAACATGACGGTATAACACGACAAACATATTAAAAGAGATTATTTACTATAAAAATAATTATAAATTAGATATATTTTTTTAAATATCTCGAGAATGGTTGCATTTAGAAGGAGATTGATAATAACCTTTTTTGTTTTAAATCACATCAAAATTCATAATTTGTGGTTAAGAATGCTTAAACATACAAAAATTCGAAGTTTTTTTCAAATTGAGCCAACAATACTCTATAACTCTTTCTAACACACTATTTCGGTACGACTCATATTTTTTGAGATATAAATTATCAAAGATTTCTCTTACTCAAATCGATACGCCCTTGAGTTACGCTTGAGTCAAAAAATGAACCATGATGATGTATTTGGAAAAATTGTTGGAAATTATTAGCAAATTCATAAAATTTCATGAACATGACGGTTATTTTGTAAATAAAAAAAGAGTACTAATTTTTTTTCTCAGTGTACATTTTTTTCATATTCAACCATCTATACTCTATAACTCTTTCTAAGACACTATTTCGGTACGACTCATAGTTTTTGAGATATAAATTATCAAAGATTTCTCTTACTCAAATCGATACTCCTTTTTCAAAAATTTCGCTTGAGTCAAAAAATTCCCAATTGCTGTGGAAAACTCATATTTCCTCTAACCCAAACGGAATACACACTTTCATCCGAATCATTTGTCATTTGTCGATTTCATTTGAGATTACTCTATTGTAGTTATTGATTGAGTCAGTTTTTGTAATTTTCTCGGTCAAAGAGGGCTATATATAAAGAGGGCTATATTTTTTATATTTTTTTCTGGAAAGCTGAGGATTTTGAACATAATATATATTGATATCAGAGATGCTATTTTTTTTTGTTTTTGAGTTATTATTTTGCAAATTTAACATGTTTTAATTCTTTGTTCAAAATTTCTATGTTACTAGACCAGACCTATGCGACTAGAATCCGATCTTCCCGCAAGTGTGGTATTTTTTGAATTTTTTTTATTTTATTTTTTATTTGGCTTCAATTTGATATGTCGATCGTCTAAATCGGTCCAGTGGTTCAGAAGTTATGATTTTTTGGAAAGAGTCATTTTCGGGAAAAAGTGGAAAAATTTGATTTTTCGGACCCTAATAAAAAAATTAAAAAAAATACGTGTCTAATGTTTTTTGGGATGAAGAACAAAATTATCACTTTTGACGAAAATCTGAGAACCACTATATCGGTTTGGCAATGGAATGGCTGTATATATGTTAATATTATGATTAATTGGAACTAGCTAATTTGTGATATCGAAATTGTCGTTCGTTCGCAACAACACGACTGACGATGAAATTCAACATTGAACCTATGAACTTGGGCCATTTGGTTACGAATTGGAACCAACAACATTTTGTTTGGGCATTTTGCAGAGGCTGCAATAAGAAGCGTTTCGAATTCTTCTTGCATTGTAGTGTATAGGAATTTCGGATTACAGCTTGTTTGCGAGAGCAGTGTTTATTTTCATTTTCTGCTGAGCCGAAAAGTCACAACGTCTCGTACATCGGTTCTATACACATTCATCTGAATGTATCAAATATTTGAATGTCGTTCACCCGAATGTAATATTACCCCAATGAATCCTTTACACTAATGTAACATTTACCACATGAAGAAGAAGTAAAATTCCATACAAATGAGATTCGAATTATTGTGAAGTCTTTCAAATTTGATTATAAATAAGATGAATTCAACACACGTAGAAGGGCAACAAATGGAAAATTATTATGATCAAATTTACAAAGAATGCTGCTCATTATTTTCTTTCAGTGCTACTTTTGAAGAATAAGAGTCCATGCATGCATTAAAATGAACTTTAGAACATTTGAATGATGTGATGTGATTTTACCATAAAATAATCGAAAGCATAAATGATTTGGAAATGTCAATAGAATCGATAAGAAACCAAAATGTAATATCGGGTGTGCAGCCTCATTCGGTCCGTTTCCACAAAATGGCTCAAGGTGTTATAATTAGTCGACGGCGACAGCTGATTTTTGAACTGTCGATATTTGCCAATCAAATATTGTTTACAAGTCTTTGAGTGTTGCACAGCAAGTGCAATTTTGACGGTGTTGAAATGCCAAGTTTCGTTGTAAATAAGTAGGCTTGCAAAATTATTGGGAGTAATCAGACAAGCTATTTCTGAACGACTCAAATTCGCAGGATCCAAAGGCAAGGGAATTATGGAAGTCTTGTGTTTTAGATTGTGTTAGTAAATCCATTTTTCGTTCCCGAGAAGGATTCGATGCAAAAGAAAAGATCGTAACGCTCGGCCAACCTGAAACTAATCCAATCGAATATCCACGGCGCCAAAGTAATGCTCTGTATTTGGTGGGTTCAATAGGGTGTGATCACTATGAGCTGCTAAAACCTGGTCAAACGATCAATGAAGACTTCTACAGGCAACAATTGATGACAACGCTCGACCTCATGTTGCTGCTCGAGCTTAAAACTGTTAGGAAAATAGCGGATGAGTAATCTGGTTCACCCGATTTAGAGACCCCTACAAAAAAAAAAAAAAAAAAAATTGAAGTGAAGTTGCGCACCAAACTTCGGATGAAAATTTCCATATAGGAAAACCTGTTTTTTGCGAGAGATTGAAACGCACAAAAATATCGCATAATATCGTCTACGAAAAATTTCAGTTCGGGGATCTGCTTGGCGTCCGCTTTAATGTACGTCTCGTATTCCGATGCATTTCGGCTGCACCAACCACTTGCGTTAGCCTGTAAAAATGAACGAATTTAATCAAAAAACCCCTTTGCGTTAAAGCTTCCTGGGGGTCTTCGTAGCCTAATTGGTTGCGTGTCCGCTACTAAGCGAACAATCATGAGCTCATAACTCAGGACCCTCAACTGACCATCTTTGTGTGTTATTCTAGCTACTACGTCCACGCATCAATCATCATGTGTCGGTAATCCCAGTCCCTTGCCGCTCTCATTACGGTCTGCTGCATCGGTAGTTAGTGCTATTTGTAACATAACAATGGAAGTCTCATATCAACAGTCACGCTGTGTATATAGCCCATCTGTGAACATTCCAACAATAGGAACAATCTTACGCCGAAAAAAGGCGACATGTGTTGTGCATCGATAGAATAGGAATACTCTAACGCCTAAACGGCTATTGTGTAACAGATAAAATGTGTATCGATAAGATAGGAATAATCTGACGCCTAAAAATGGCTAATGTGTAATATACGATATGAGAAAAAACGATAAATTCGGCTCTGTTACAGCTGAGTTGCTAAATGAGCCTAATAAAACTGAATAGATGAGATAAAAAAAAGCTTCCTGGGATTTGACCACCGTATTCCGTTCATCGGTTCGGTTAGGCACCTTCCTTACCTCAAAGACATCAAGTCCGGTCCGTTTCATTTTCTGCTTAACGAACCAGACAGAAGAATTGACCTTCTTGGCCATGTCCCGAATCGAAAGGTTCGGATCGGGCTTGAAGTAATCCTTCACCTTCCTCGCCTTCACGGGGTTGGTCTTCTTCGCTTTCATTCCGCTGCCAGTTTGCTGTTGGGTCGTTTCCATGAACGACTTTACCAAGAGGGACACGGACGAATGGCCAAATCTCAACTGTTTCGCGATCTACCTGTATGACTGGCTTGGATTTTCCAATTAACGCGACCCGGGTGTATACAAATACTTAGCAAATGAAATTCCCGTCTCAATTTGCTTTATTAGCCGATCAAATATCTTTTACGGTAAAACAGTCTAAAGGGCGAACACGAAATTATTGCGACACATTCAACAGGGCATATTTTTTTACTATTGGGTAAAAATCAAACAAATTTTGCACACTTTCTCGTTGATGTGTATTGTCTACATGCTGTCAATCTCGAAGTCGTGTTTTTCGATTCAACGAAAATGGAGGTGAACTAACGCGAGTCGAGAGAACAAATTCTTTCCAAACACCTGGAATTTCCTGACCTGTCGCACCGGCAGATGGGAAAAATGTTGAACATTCACCATTCAACCGTCTCCAGAGTGTTGGAGTGGTTCCAGGAGCGGTTGATGTTGGACCACGGCAAAGGAGCTGGAAGAAAACCGGGACCGGAGAACAAAAAGATGGAGGGAAAGGTGAAGCGGATGATTAAAGCAAATCCCAACATCTCAAGCCGTGATTTGGCCAAAAATATCGACATGTCGCAGAGCTACGTCCGGAATGCAAAGAAGAGAGCTGGACTATATACATACAAGGTACAGAACTTCCCAAACCGCGATGAGCGGCAACAATCGACGGCTAAAACTCGGGCACGGAAGCTCTACGAGAAGATGCTGACAAAATATGGCTGCTGTGTGATGGACGACGAAACGTATATAAAAGCCGATTTTAAGCACCGACAAGAGCAAGTTCGATGTGGACGACAAACTTTTAAAAAGAAGAAAATGTCGAAGTTCGCCTCCAAATATCTCGTTTGGCAGGCCATCTACTCTTGCGGACTGAGGAGTGAGCCTTTCGTGACAAAGGGCACAGTAAATGGCGAGATCTACAAATCTGAATGCGTCGAGAAGCGCCTTTTGCCGTTCTTGCAGCAGCACGACGAAGCTCCGCTATTTTGGCCAGATTTGGCATCATGCCACTGTTCTAACAGTGTCCTGGGGTGGTATGAGGCCAATTCTGTCCATTTTGTTCCAGAGGACATGAACCCGCCAAACTGTCCGGGCTGCGCCCGGTGGAGCAGTACTGATCAATAATGAAGCGGGAACTTCGGAAGAGCAAGAAGACAGTCAAGGACGAGAAGGACATGTTAAGAAAATGGAAAAAAACTGAGAAACTGGTACCGGATGACACTGTAAAGACTTTGATGGAGGGCATCAAGCGAAAATGCGTTCAATTTTACACTCAAGGCTCCATCGATTAACTTTTCTTTTGATTTTTGAAGTAAATATATGTATAAAACTACCCTAAAATTTTGGTTTGATTCTAAACATTATAAGAAAATTGGCATGACATTTTCGGTGTCGCAATAATTTCGTGTTCGCCCTTTAGCTGTATCTTTTTCTTAAGTAAGAGGTCTCTTCTATTATTTTCATATACCGGGTTTGAGCACGAAAAGCTGGAAAATTTCGCTAAATTTTTCCGGTACTTGAATCGTAATTTTGCATGAGTTGCGACGTCGTTTCACCGGATCTCATGCACCATCCGCATATTGCAAACATAACCGACATATTCAGAATGCGTTATATGTTGATACTCAAGCCCAGTATTATGACATTTTATCTTTATTTGTACATTCGTTTACATTTACTAATTCCCTTCGGACTGAAAACATTCATGTCGCACATGGCGTGTGGATTGTATTGTACAAACACAAGTCGCACCCACCGAGCTCTATCTAGTGGCGGAAATATACATAATGAATGGAAATTAATTTAATTCCCAGTTCGGAGAGAACTTCAAAGCGCTCACGAATTCCTTTGAACTTATCACTTCAAAGACAACACAGTCCGGTTCGTATCAGGCTCCCAGGCAACCCAGGAGATGATATCCTGCAACCCCGAAAAATGACTTTCGACTGACTGCCCGAACTTTTCCGAAATTACGGTGCAAAGACATTAGTTCACTTTGTGCTGGAACCGTGCCGAGATGATGCGACACAACACTCCATTACAGAGCCATTGACATCGGTCGTACATTAAATCGGTGTCAGTCGGCCCCTCAAAACGGTGAGCAGAAACCCCGCCAAGGATCTTCTGCAAATCGCAATTGGTTATTCATAGTTTATGCGGTGCCACTGTACGCACTGCTTCCGGTTAGCTCGCATGATAATGAACCGTGTCGCATTGGTTGAATGATTTTTGACTTTCGATACCCTCTGCCGCTTTCCCACCGCCGCAAATTCTACACGAGTCAATTTACTGAAATGCTGTTTAATGATATGTTTTCGGACACGCTTATCGCATCCCAAGATGATGGGTAGCGCAAAGTGATGGAACTCCGGTCGTAGTGCGTGGGTGGCAGCCGTACGCACTTCCTACGTTCGTGGCATTTTTTTTATCGATTTACAACAGCTTTGTCGGATGAATGACGACATGTGAGCGTCGTTCAAAATACAGTTTAATGAGTTTAATGTTCACATCAACAAGTTGAGTTTAGTATTCTGTGCATAAAAGTGGACATCCATTGCCTGTTCATATATACCATGTATTTCAGTGGGTATTGTTTTGCGTTTGTACATCAATTAGTTCCGACTTCGTCCGATAGGGGAGCTGGGAATGATTCATTTCCATGAATTAGTCGGACAATGTGACATTGGATGCTCTATAATTCGCCATCGGATGTGGCATTCCCAAGCAACAGCATGCAGTGAATTCATAAACGGCTCGATAGATATGTCACGTGCGACTCGGGCGGAACCGTACGGAATGATGTATTCGAGGAACGAACCGTTAAAAACCATCGAACTTTGCTCTCCTTGGGCGTAGCGTTTGATATGATGCCGTTTTTTACGTGACGAGTATGATTCTATCCGTACACTTTGATAACATCAACTGTGTCGGAAGTACTAACCCAATTCGGTGATATACTAGTAGAAACAATAAGAGAAGAGAACTTTATGTGTTCTATTGTGATAAAAAACAGAGCGTTGAACGATATGTATAAGACTAGAAGGAGATTATGTTGAAACATAAAAATGGGTTTCTATTTTTGCATGGATTTTTCAAACGATTCTCGTAATGTTGGTGGAAGCTTTCGGCGGGTATGTCCAAAAAGGTTAAAAATGCTAATTTGCCAAATGCCACATGCCGTATGCCACTTGCCGTATGCCACTTGCCGTATGCCACATGTCGCATGGCACATGACATATTCCATATGCCACATTCCGTTTACCACATACCGCATGACGAGTGTCGCATGTCGCATACCGCACGCTGCAAGTGAAGTATCGCATGCCACATGCCTCATGACGCGCATGCCACACGCCGTATCCCGCAAGCCACATGCAACATGTCGATCGGAAAAGAACTATTTTCGAGAACCGCGTCACTCTCTCTTCGGACTGAAACTGAAGATACCGCGTGCTCCGCGACGGTCCCTGTAGGCAGTAATGTGAAACTGCTGCTTGATTCAGAATGCGAATCCAGCATGCTTTCAGAGCGAAGAAATCACGCTGATGACTCTCCACACGCTAGCAAGAACATTTTCTATAATTTACAGTGATGTCAACGAATGAATCGGACAGCTGCTTTGCACGCCTTGTGGCTCGTATTCGAAATAGGCAACTTTCGAAAAATGGATCATTTAAGCAACTTTGCATACTTGCAATCTTCGAAAAAACATTAGACTATTTTTTTGAAAACGGCCAAAATTTTTTTCTTTTTTTTTACAAAAATTTAGAAGTTAAAAACTAGAATATCTACAAATTTCTGATCAAAAGATGAAATGTAAGATATTGTTTCAAATTTAAAAAAAAAATATTAAAAAACAGGTTTTTCTAACAACAACTTTGTTTTCTTTGAAAAAACGTATTTTTTAATTATTAACAAATTATATTAATAACCCTTAAAATTTCCAATACATTGAAAGATTGAAAGACAGGGAAAAAAATGAGAACAACAACTTTTACATGTTTTCTTTGAAAAAATTGCAACTAATCCTAATTTCGAAGACATTAACTTTCTATCTTTAACAGTTTGTGGTATACATGGTATTTTTGTATGGAGACTCCTGAAACAATAATGTTCTATTCATAACATTTTTGTGTGTGAATTCATGCGTTTGATATTTCTTATAGTTTTTGAGTTAAGATTTTTCGAAAAAAATGACAAAAATCACTCAAAAACTATAAGACTTACAAAATGTTGGTTAGAGAATGAAATGTAGGAAGTTGTTCTAGTTTTTATTGAAAAAAAATATGTCTTTCTAAATTCTAAAAAAATATATATGAATAGCCCTTACAATTTTGAACAAGTCACCCATACATTGGAAGATGACCACTTTTGCAGGAAAAGAGTTTTTCCAACAACAACTTTTTCAATTTTTTTTGAAAAAATACTATTAATATTAAACTTGTAACATTTTTATGTATAAATTATCGCGATTTACATGTTCTGAAAACTTTTTTTCTATTTAGAAACATATCAAAAACATATCAAACGCAAGAATTTACACACAAAAATGTTATGAGTAAAACATTTTTGTTCAGGAGTCTGCCATGCCATGAATACCTGAAACTATAAAAGATAGAAACTTAATATCTGCGACAAAAGTTCATATTTTAATAAGATCTGAAACTTTGTCGAATACGCTATATCGCTATCTCAACTTTAAACAAAATAAGGAATAGTTCAAAGAAAACATGAAAAAGTTAGTCGTTAGAAAAATATTTTCCCTGTAAAAGTGTCCATCTTTCAATGTATGGGTTACTTATAGGAAATTGTAAGGGCTATTAATATTTTTTTTAATAATTAAAAAATACGTTTTTGAGAAAAATGAATCTCAATTTTTGAAATAAATTTTTTTAGTATAATTTTTCTTTAAAAAATTTGTGGTGTTTTGTATTAATCAGTATTTTAGTATATTTTATTTTACAGTGACGTCTCGATTATATCACGCCCAACGAAAATTTTCGCGTGATGTACTGGAAACATGATATATTCGAAACAGATATTTTTTAAAAGAAAAAAAAAAATTTTTATTTCACCGATATGTATGATTTGAACATTATTTTTCGCACAATGTGCTGAATTTACAGAAAACCATTTCTTACAATACTTGAATGGATATTCTATGGCGTTATGTTGACGTTATCAAATTGCAATTATCAGAGCTGCTATTTCGGTTGATACCTGTATCCATTAATTTTTTTTCATCTCAACATCGGTATCCTCATCTTTTTCTGATTGGCCATTCGCTATACTGATAATTTGGTTGTCGGAAATTATGTGTAACATACCCTTTCTTCTTCGAGCTCCGGTACCACTGTTTGATTCTCGGGATCAGGAGTCATAATCAAGAAGAATTTCGAAAGTCATTAAAATTTGGTTTTTTTCAATTGAAATTTTGTTTTAAACCACACCTTTTTGTTTTCAACATTTCGTGATTGTGGTTGATGAAACACCAACATACAAAATCTTTCAATGTTATTTTTGTCGGTTCCTTGTCCAGTGTTTCTAAACTAAGCATGGTTGACATTTCAAAATTTTCACGGTATGTTAATGTTATGTTTTGAATTATTTCCTGGTCTATTTGTTGGGCAATAGATGATGGGCTCATCCAGGCATTAGCGGATCCGATAGTAGACTGAAAGAGACGTATCTTTGGATCATCGAAGGTCTTCCAATTATCATCAATGGAAATTTATGAGTACCAGAAACATTGGAACATTTTTTTTTTATTTAAATCGTTTATTTTTACAGGCTCAGTTACATAGGTTTAAAGGAGCCGAACTCCTTACTGTATTGTTACTAGTATATATACATTTTTCCTTAATTCTAATGTTAATAATATAGGAAACAGATTACTCGCGGTCAACTCGAGTTTAGAAGGGTGACATATTTTCTTCAGGAAAAGGAGGGAATATGAGGATATGTTGACAATGATCACACTCACACTCTCAATCACACTCATCACACTCAATTCTTAAACCTATCTTATATCTAATATGTATTTACATTTCATCTTATTCTTAAGAAGGGATTCGATCTCTCACAAAGGAAAAGGAAATGGAAAAACTAAGGGTATAAGGACAATCACACACGAAGATCGATAGCTTTAAGGAATACATATATTTGGGACATGTAATCAAGGTCTAACCGAGCCAACACGTCTCTCACCGGCATCATGGGCTGCCTTCCTCGGGCCCGAAGGGTGACTACTAAATTCGATCTGGCGACAAGATACAGCTCGCACGACCAAACAACGTGCTCGATGTCGTGGTAACCTTGGCCACAAACACAAAGATTGTTGTCGGCAAGATTAATACGAAAAAGTAGCGCATCTAACGAACAGTGATTGGACATGAGTCGGGAGAAGGTGCGAATAAAGTCCCGACTCAAGTCCAGACTTTTGAACCATGGTTTGAGGCTAACCTTAGGGATAATCGAAGATCGTTGGAACGATCCTCGATCGAAGATAATCTGATGTTCCATGGATATCCTGCTTCATGGACAGATCAAAATCCACAGAGGAATTGATGTAGTCAGGAAAACAAACACGGTTGGGAATATACGAAGAAGGATTAACCTGCATGGAGACGAATTCATGATATGAGCTCATGAATCCAGAATGAAAATTTAGCTCGATCAGCTGCTCAAAATTTCCGATCACCAATGGGTTCATAACCTTACACCGGATGAGGAACCGAAGAGATAATAAATTGAAGCGATCTTTTAGTGGGAGTAGGCCTGCCAAAACCTCGAGACTCATGGTATGCGTTGAGGGCATACATCCCAACGCGATACGGAGACAAAGATACTGAATTCGCTCGAGTTTAATGAGGTGTGTTTTGGCAGCTGATTGAAAACAGAAACTGCCATACTCCATCACTGAGAGAATAGTTGTTCGATACAACATTATAAGATCTTCGGGATCGGCTCTCCACCAGGTGCCGGTAATTGTACGGAGAAAGTTTATTCTTTGTTGACATCTTTTACTCAGATACCTAATATGGGCCCCCCAAGTACATTTGGAGTCGAACCAGACCCCAAGATACTTGAATGACATAGCATGAGTGATCGGTTTACCCAAAAGTTGAAGCTTTGGTTTTGCTGGTTTATGCTTCCTAGAAAAAACCACCATCTCTGTTTTCTCCGTGGAGAATTCGATCCCTAGCCCAATGTCCCAGGTTGAAAAATTGTTCAAAGTATCTTGTAAGGGTCCTTGCAGGTCGGATTCGTTTGATCCTACGACAGACACCACTCCATCATCTGCAAGTTGTCTTAGGCTGCAATTTTGTGTAAGGCAATTGTCAATGTCGCTTACATAGAAGTTGTACAAAAGGGGGCTTAAACATGAGCCCTGGGGGAGTCCCATGTAAGAGACCCGACTTACTGCCGAATCTCCGTGAGAAAAGTTCAAATGTTTCTCACAAAGCAAGTTATATAACATATTATTCAATAGAGGCGGCAGACCCCGAGATTGTAATTTGTCTGACAAAACCTCTATTGAAACAGAATCAAAGGCCCCCTTTATGTCCAAGAATACTGAAGCCATTTGTTTTTTTTCGGCGTAAGCCATTTGAATTTCTGAAGAAAGCAACGCAAGACAATCATTCGTCCCCTTGCCCCTGCGGAACCCATATTGTGTATCTGAGAGTAGGCCATTCGTTTCAACCCATCGATCAAGGCGAAACAAGATCATTTTCTCCAACAATTTCCGTATACAAGACAGCATTGCTATTGGGCGGTACGAATTGAAGTCGGACGCGGGTTTTCCGGGTTTTTGAATAGCTATAACTCGTACTTGTCTCCAATCATCTGGAACAATATTATGCTCCAGAAACCGATTGAATAAGTTCAACAAGCGATGTTTCGCCACATCAGGGAGATTTTTCAGCAAGTTGAACTTAATTCTATCCGATCCCGGAGCAGAATTGTTACATGAAAGGAGAGCAAGAGAGAATTCTACCATCGAAAACTCGGAATCAAGATCGCACCTATCTTGTGGTATATCTCGAATAATTCTTTGCACTGGAGCGGAATCGGGACAAACCTTTCGTGCAAAATTAAAAATCCATCGATGTGAATATTCCTCGCTTTCATTGGATGAAGAGTGATTTCTCATGTTTCGAGCCACTTTCCATAATTTTTTCATTGACGTTTCTCGTGATAAACCTCCCACGAAATTTCGCCAATAGGCACGTTTTTTCCCTTTGATCAAGTTTTTAAATTGATTTTCAAGGTCCAAATACGTTTGAAAATTCTCAATGGTTCCACGTTTCCGAAAAGCTTTAAATGCATTCGATTTATCTCCATAAAGCTTGGAACACTGGCCATCCCACCATGGATTGGGAGGCCTTCGACGAATAGTGGAACCTGGGATGGGTTTCGTTTGAGCGCGAACCGCGCTGTCATAGATCAAACGAGAAATGAAGTTATACTCCTCCAATGGAGGCAAACCATCTCTGGAATTGATGGCTAGAGCAATCGCGTCCGCAAATTTTTTCCAGTCAATGTGTCTTGTGAGGTCGTATGCCATGTTTATTGATTCAGAAGAATTCAACCCATTGGTGATAGAAATTTTGATTGGAAAGTGGTCACTACCGTTGGGATCCTGGATTACATTCCACTTGCAATCTAACGATAGTGAATTCGAGCAAAGCGAGAGGTCAAGAGCACTTGGGTTAGCAGGAGGTTTAGGTACACGTGTTGTTTCCCCAGTGTTCAAAACGGTCATATTGAAGCTGTTACAAAGGTCATATATCAACGATGAACGATTATCGTCGTACTGTTCCCCCCAGGCAGTTCCGTGAGAGTTGAAGTCTCCCAAGATCAATCGTGGCTCAGGAAGGAGTGAGCACATGTCAACAAGTTGATTGCGGCTAACCGCAGCTCTCGGAGGCCAATACAAGCTGACTATACAGAGGTCTTTGCCTCTGATGTTTGCATGACAAGCAACAGCTTCGATCCCTCCAATAGGTGGAAGGTCAATTCTAAAAAATGAGTGACACTTATTGATCCTCAATAGTACCCCTCCGTATCTGTCATCGCGGTCCAAGCGTATTATATTAAAATCGTGGAAAGAGAGATCATTTTGAGAAGAGAGCCAGGTTTCGGATAGAGCGAAAACATCACAATTGAGTTTATGAATTAGAAATTTGAATGTATCCAATTTAGGCATAAGACTACGACAATTCCACTGTAAAACAGTGATATCTCCGACCTCTCTATTTAAATTAGACATCAAGAGAGATAATCATTGCAAGGAGGGGCCATGTTTGCATCAATTGCTGCAACATTGTCTTTAGTACTGGAAGCATTGCGGTGACAATGGTTCTGATGGAGTCGGAAACATTAAAACACGTGAAGATTTGATCCACAAGGTCAGACAACTTTATAAATCCCGATTGGGAAGTTGAACTTGACGGAAAAACAGGGACATTTGGGGTTTTTGATATCCCCTCGAGTGTTGGGTCGTTCGAAGGTGAACTATTACCACGGAGGCCAGGAGGGACCTGATTTTGCTTATCCGCTGCACTCGATTTTTTGGGCAAGCTAACAGGGGGTATCACCGGAGGGACTTGTCCTTGAACTTTGGGAGTGGTCACATTTTTGCGCCGGGGATTCCCTTGAGAAATAAACGGCGTGCCCCCGTTAGCTGTATCCGCTTCCATTTCGTCAACTGGCAACGTAGCGAAGACATTGTGTGTATTGATTGGTTGTTGTTCTTGAGCCAGTGGAGAAGCGCCCTTCAAAATTTCTGCGAAAGTGCGTTTAGAGCGTTCCCTCAAAGAGCGCTTCTGTTTCTCCCAGCGAGCCTTGTATGTTTCACAAGCTTAGAGCACGTGTGGGGATCCCCCGCAATATGGACACTTATGATCAGTCGCACTGCAGGATTTCCCCTCATGTTGTTCTCCGCAAGTGGCACATCGTTCTTTATTGGCACAATAAGCTGCCGTGTGACCAACTGACTTGCACTTTAGACAAGTCATTGGCTTTGGAATAAAAAGTCGCACGGCTAACCTCAATTTATCTACCATCACGTAGTCAGGGAGAGCTGAACCAGCGAAGGTGACTCGAAACGAGTTGGACGGCGTAAATTTCTTTTCTTCTCCTTCATGGGAGACTGTTCCGAGCTGGCGGCAACCCAAGATCCTAACAGTCGTCGAGGGCAGTTTTTTAAAACGGCCGGTACCTTCACTCGTAATGTATTCGCACGTCAAGCCCGTTTCGGTTATCACACCCTCAATTTCGACTATGTGAGAGGGAATGTAGACCCGATACTCAATTGTAAAATGCTGATCGACAAAAATCTTGTTTGCGTCTTTTCGATTATTCACGACAACTCGCAATTTGTTTGGTCTAACCTTCGAAATTTCCGAAACGGAGGTATACCTTGCCAGATCTTTCGCGATCTGCATGACTCTCAACGCCTTTCCATTTGGCTTAGGCCTGAAGAAAACAACCCAGGGACCAGTTCCGGGCGCATCTTCTGGATAGACCTTTACACGGGGAGTGGGAATAACAGGAAGGGAAGGCGAGGACGGGGATTGAGAGTGGGAAGGCGAAGGTTGAGAAGGAGCGGGAAGAACAGAGGGAGAAGACGAGGTTGAAGGTAGAGTGGGATCGTTAAGGGCGGATGGGAGATTTGCTAGTTTTTTGGAGGGAGGCTTGGTAGGGTTAGCTGACTCGTCCCCAGAAGAAGTATCTTCCGTATTTGGAACACGTTTGAGTGACTTTTTTTTATCCGTTAGGAGGGAACTAGAGTCAGAGACCTCCATATCCGAAGGTCCCCCACTCTCTGCCATTTTAAATTTTCACTTATATTCTAAGTATTTTTTTAAACAATATTTCACAATAAAATAATTCACAAAAACAAAAAAAACACTTATAATTATTAAATATTTTCTCTCAGTACATTTAATGTTATTCACCTATGAACGCACTCCAGTGCAGATGAACGGGAGCGTGCTGAAAGCTCGTTGGTGGTGGGAATGTGCCTACGACACCACTACATACAGTCGTCGGTGAAAGCTTACCCGCACTGTCACTGTTGGCACGATGACTCGGCGAAATCTCCAATGTCGGCGAAGCAGCGACAAAACAAAAACCAATGCTTGGCTTTCCGAGGATGAAAGCCTCTATCCACTTGCAGGCAGGGCACTTCACTCACTATCCAGATAGCGAAATGAACTCTTCAGCGGCAAAAAAAAAACAACAATCACGCGGTAACTGATAACGGAACTTGGACGCGACTTTCCTTCGTCTGGTTACTTCGGGCAATCGGCGAAGAAATGAACATTGGAACATGACATGGATGTTATTCGGTTTCTGTCAGCTTTGATTTCTGCGACCCTTTTTTTCTCCACATTAACTCATGTGTCTGGTAGTCATTTTGAAAAATGAGCCATATCCGTCGCAATTTTATACGATCAACGGCAAATCGTAAGTCTCCAGGCAATTGAAAAAAATATCGAAAATTGGCCAACTATTTTACGTCACATATCTCAAGCTTTCGAATGCCGTACCTCTTTTAAAAATGTAAGCACCAAGTATCACTGAACCTAAACGAAGCAGGTATTAGGTGCATTGCTTGACGAGTAAACAGCTGTTTCTAGTTTTCTAAATTTTTCATTCAAATTAAATATAGAATATTTATTGCTGATCAATTAAAATATAAAAATTTTGCATTTCTACCTTCAGTAGCATATTTCATGTGTCTTGTAGTGCTCGTTGATTTCATAACCGACAGGTTCACAAATTGGACCTTTTTCTGTAGAATTTTTGTAATTGTAGATAATGTACTACAATGTTGAGCGATTTGTGTTTTGGAAAGTCACAGTCTTTTAATTGAATTAATATGTCTAGGTTTTTTCATATTTTTTGTTTTCCCATTTGTTTATTTTATTTATGCCCATTAACATTTCAGCTGTAACAGAGCCGGATTGATCCATGTTACATGTTACATGTTTATATCAACGAAATTGTGCCATTTATGCCATTTATGCCATAAGCCATTTATGCGTAAGAGTATTCCTTCTGTCCTTCCATTGCCCAGTTTGACCGAACAGCGGAGACAGTTAATATGATCATTATTATGTTATTAAAAGCATAACAGCCCGATGCTTTTTGCGTGGAAGTAGTTTTTTTTTTATCCACAATATATTAGGCTGTCAAAAAAGTCCTGCGGTATTTCCGCGAGGTGTTGTTGTAAGCGCGTAGTTCTAGTTGTATTCATTGTATCGAGTCATACTATAGCTTGTTGGAAAGGTATTTAATATATAGCTATAATATAGTCCTTGACAGTGTTTTGTTTGGTTAAGTCGTTCGTGAGTTATAGTGTCGCAAATATGGAGCAAAATAAAGAGAAAATCCGACATATTTTACAGTACTACTATGACAAAGGCAAAAATGCATCTCAAGCTGCCAATAAAATTTGTGCAGTTTATGGACCCGATACAGTTTCCATTTCCACCGCACAACGATGGTTTCAACGTTTTCGTTCTGGTGTAGAGGTCGTCGAAGATAAGCCTCGCTCCGGAAGGCCTGTCGTCGAAAATTGCGACAAAATCGCTGAATTAGCCGAGAAAAACCGGCATAGTAGCAGCCGTAGCATCGGCCAAGAGCTGGGGATAAGTCATCAAACCGTTATTAACCATTTGAAGAAGCTTGGATTCACAAAGAAGCTCGATGTATGGGTGCCACACACGTTGACGCAAAAAAACATCTTTGACCGTATCGACGCATGTGAATCGCTGCTGAATCGCAACAAAATCGACCCGTTTCTGAAGCGGATGGTGACTGGCGATGAAAAGTGGGTCACTTACGACAACGTGAAGCGCAAACGGTCGTGGTCGAAGCCCGCTGAAGCGGCTCAGACGGTGGCCAAGCCCTCATTCACGGCCAGGAAGGTTCTGCTGTGTGTTTGGTGGGATTGTCAAGGAATAATCTATTATGAGCTGCTTCCCTATGGCCAAACGCTCAATTCGGACCTGTACTGCCAACAACTGGACCGCTTGAAGGTAGCACTCATGAAGAAGAGGCCATCTTTGATAAACAGAGGCCGCATTGTCTTCCATCAGGACAACGCCAGGCCACACACTTCTTTGGTGACGCGCCAGAAGCTCCGGGAGCTCGGATGGGGGGTTCTTTTGCATTCGCCGTATAGTCCGGACCTTGCACCAAGTGACTACCACCTGTTTTTGTCCATGGCGAACGAGCTAGGTAGTCAGAAGTTAGCCACAAAAGAGGCCTGTGAAAATTGGCTATCCGAGTTTTTTGCCAATAAGGAAGCGTGCTTCTATAACAGGGATATTATGAAGTTGGCATCTCGTTGGGAACAAGTCATCGAACAAAATATTTGATATTTGACTTAAAACAGATGATTGTAACTAATTTTATGAACAAATGAAAGTTAAAAAAAAATACCGCAGGACTTTTTTGACAGCCTAATATATTTTTATTAAGACTCATATGGCGTCATCCTAACGGGGCCGGGAGTTCAATATTTATACAATGTTTGCTTACAACTATGTTAATAGTTGTAAGCGAACATTGTCGAAATATTGAACTTAAGTCTTAATAAAAATATATATTTTGGATGAAAAAAAATTACGTCCACGCAAAAATCATCGGGCTGTTATGCTTTTAATAACACATTAATGATCATATTAACTGTCTCCACTGTTCAGTCGAACTGGGCAATGGAAGAACATAAGGAATACTCTTACGCCTAAATGACTATTGTGTAATTCACAATTTCTATATCGAACCGTGTATTTCACTACACATAATCAAAAGAAAGTCACTCAGAATCACCCATAGTTGTTGATTCTGAGCTTCTCAAAATATAGGAGGGACTTTCAAAATAAATACGTGGTATACCTTACAAATTACACAGTACGAAAATTTAACGTGAATACGACAGATCACAAGAAGCGGCATGAATACATGAAAAAAAATTCTGAATAAATCTCATGTTTTGTCCAACAATTTAAAGTGGAATTGAACTTTTCATATTTTATCTAATCTTTCAAAAAAAGTGATAAAATCGAAATATTTTCAGTGATATACACGAGACGTGATAAAATCGAGACGTTATTGTATTTATTACTGTAAACGTTACTGTAAACAATTTCCAATATTTCATTTTTTGACTAAATTTTGAGTTATAAATTTTTGTAAAAAATAAAGGATTTTTTTTTGAAATATTCGTATATTTCAATTATGTAAAGTTGCTTAAACTACCAATATCTTTACTGCCAATGGCCAGTCGAATTGTCTTGAAATTCGTCATAAGCAAAAATCGAAAATGAACCAAAACACGTGCACACAAAGTAGCTTCCCAATGTTAACCGAACAATCCAAATGGTCGAGCTTGTCGACATAAGAGTTCCATTATAACGCCACAAAAAAAAATCGAATATATAAAACCCGCGGAAACACAAATTTCGCGATACTTTTTAAATAGATATGCGATGTATTTCGGAACAAATTTTACTAATTGCATTCAGTAAGTTTAGCTAAGATTGGACATTATATTCAATGCTCGACCCTTACCTTTATTAAATTTTACGTTACGTTTCATAACCCATGAGATAGTGCAAAAGTACTATCACACATTCCTGATTCCCCGATGATAAATACCCAGAACATCTCCGAAAATAATTCGTAGTTTGGGAAATGAGAATCTGAATTCCTACCCTCGCTATTTTAAGTTATCTGTAGCATTCACCGATGCTGAAAGGACTGCCATATCATTGTCTGGAAGTCAAGGTCGAGCCTCAACTATGAGTGTCGATCGCGATCCGATTGTATTGAAAGGAAGAGCAGAGAACAGAATACAGGAATACACTCCAAAATGGAGAATTAATTTCAAAGAACTGACGTCAATGAAGAATTTAGGTATCAAGTTTGTTTTTATCTTTCTTCTTATGTAACATTGAACAACTTTATGCAAATTTCAGAACGGACTAGTGTCTATGCGTAGTAATCAACAGCGTAAGAAGCGCAACATCTTTCCTGGCCATTGAGAAGAGACATTATCTGTGCATTGTATCCCTCAGCCAGAATGTGAGACGCAAATAATTTGCGAAGGTCATGACAATCCGAACGATGGCCATCACACATCAGCTGAAAAAAATAGCCAAACTTCCCACCCAGAAGGGTCTGGCAATGGTAACATTAATTACCGGTTAGCACTTTGCCGATTCTTGCTAATTATGCACAACATTCCCCATACTTCAGGACGGGTTTGGCCCAGTCTATGGAAATTCCACTGGCAAATATTTCCAGCTCTGACCTGATATTGTCAAAACCAAACAGACGTCGGACACCAGAGCCAAAACAATTCATGAGACCTCGCGTCGCGTGTGAGTTTACCTTTTTTTGTGATGTGTTAATTTAAGAGTAAAATGGTCTTCCCTTTTTCGCAAGCGGCGCATCAGATGGATGATAGCAAACAAACAGTGGGCTTAAGGTGTGAAAAGTTTGCGTCAAAATTGCCATCTTTGATGCCCATGAATAATATTCAGGTGCGCGTTTGTGAAAGTAGAATTATTTTGGTTAGCATTGGTCTCATGGTTTGCGGCCGTTGGGGGGCAATGTATTTCGCGATCTAAAGGCTAGTTTAATTATTGACTTTAGTTATCATCGTTTTGCATCATCAAGTGGGACTGCGATGATATTTTCCGTAATCCGCATTATTTTGCAGTTTGCAATGAACGGTTGAGATATGTAGGACAGACAAACAGGATGGAAGTATGCAAATGTGCTGAAAATGGTAAATTAATAGAAGCTCGATTAAGAGAGGTTGAAGAATGATTGTTTTGGAGAAGAAGAAGGATGTTAGTTATTAGACCATAATTAGTGTTTGATAAATCTATTCGTTGATTCATTGCGCTTCAGGAATACGTAAAAGTTCAAAAACCGATAGTACCTAGTTATCGATTTTATAATTTTCACGATGGCCATCCACACAGATAACACTTCGGAATCTGTCCACATTTCTATGACATATTATAGCTATCAGGCGCCGCGTGAACTATTATTGATTGGAAACGCCCTATCAAATCAATGAGCAGAATAAGATTAATTTAGCTCCTCATAAAAATTGGGTAAGCGACATGAGCAATGTTGATTACTCATCAGGGCTGATATTCATCGTTATTGGTAGTTTCTTTTTATTCTTCACATTAACTTCCCTTATTGTGTCCAAATTTTTAGACAACTGAATCTCGGGATGCTAAATGACCAAATTCATATCATCTGAAATTTGCGACATAGACTCCTTATCAGAGATGCCAACCTTATCAGGATTTCCCAGACTTTTTACTACGCTATCTGATATCCTGACGAATACTCAATTTATCCTGATTTTCCTGAAATGATCCTGATTTTTCCTGATTTTTGTAATCTTTACATTATTCGTAATAAATTACTGGTTTCCATGCCATAGTTTTCTGTCATGATAGTTCTCCGGCTCGCACTTGTATATATCTTACATTAAGTTAAACTTCGTACTTAATTTTTTTATCTCTACCCTCAATTGTTTCGTGGCTTCCCAGAACATTGCCAGAAAATTTCATTTAACCAGATTGTCTGACGAATTTATGAAATTACAACGAGATTAAGTTTGAGGAACAACATTGCTTTATTGAGGATAATGTGTATGTAGATGTATCCCCAGTGTTATTAATGTAGGAATACGTTTCAGAGTGTAAAATTACTCAAGAGACTACTTTCGGATCCACAGTTAATATAAAAAGATTTTATATGTAATTTGTTCGTCTGATTCAAAGTTGAATAAACTTAAAAGTTGGGCCTATGGTAAATATATCTATAACCGTACTAAATATCGTCAAAATTGGGGAAAATTCTAAAAATAAGTCTTCCTCTGCTGATATGCTTTCCTCATTTGTTGAGTAAAGATTTATTCCAAAGCATTGATGATGAGTTCAGTGGAAATTTGAATATTGATTTCTCTTCAAATCTCTGTAGTGATGCTGTAGGTTTTTCGGAAAAAATATAAACGTTCAAAAAGTTAAGCGAAACACTAGCATTTCCGCTTATGCGAAGATTTTTACGATGGTTATCAATTCTTTTACATATCCTCTCTTCGCCCGAAGGAAGGAAGACATAGAATTATGGATATAACATTAAATTATAATGCTTTGATTGAAAATGATGTTTTTGTTTTCCAAAAAATCGATATTAACGTTTCGGACAACCCAATATGAGCTATCCTGATTTATCCTGATTTTTATTTTCATTCTCCCTGATTTTTTCAAATTATAGTTGACAACCCTGCTCCTTATCGATGACCAAGCATTTTATGAAAACTTGAAATAATGTGGACACACGATTAAACAAAATTTTGAGCAATTCCAAATGAAATCGACGAATGACAAAGCATGAGTATTTTTTATTCGAATAAAAGTTAGTATTCCGTTTGAGTTGGAGAAAATATGAGTTTTCCATAGCATTTGGGAATTTACAAATTCATTTCATGCATTTTTGAAAATTTGCGGATCGTGCCGCTTATCTCTATTTTGCAGATCATGCCGTTTATCTCTATATGATCCGCGAATTTTTAAAGATGTATTTAGAAGAATATTGCATCTCATTAACTTAAGTTTCTCAATCACTGACACGGTAAAAAATCTTTTTCAGATGAACATTTCTTATCGTCTTTCAGAAACGATCTACAACACGATAAAATTTTGTTGCAGACCATTGTGGTATACTGTTATTCACTATAAGGAAGATTGTTCGACTGATAAACGATGTTTGAATCTGAGTAACTTCATTAACATATACATGTGTACATGTGTACCCTCAAGACTTTTAACGCGGTTTTTCACGAGGTTTTTTTTAACGTGGATTTTCCAATTAACGCGTTTTTTTATGCGAATATCACACTCCTTCCCCCTCTCTAAGGGCTGAATAACTCGAGAACTAATCAAGCAAATGGAATGAATCAAACTTAACATATAGAGGTTTTAGTGATCGGTTTACGTTTCTGTGGTGGTTCAACATTCCTCCCCCTCTCTAAGGTGAGGCTGCCATACAAATGAAACACAAATTTGTGCATAACTCAAGAACTAATCAATCAAATGGAACCAAATTTGGTATATGCAGGTTTTAGGGACAATAAATGTTTTTATGATGACTCGAACCCCTCCCCCCTTTCTAAATGATCAAGCAAATTGAATAATGAACTTTGGTAGAAATACTAGGAATTTTATAGTAAAAGGTAATTTTAAAGACTCGATTAGAAGATCAATCAATGAACAGCGATTGGACCCATGAACATGCGCTTAGTAAGAAAATGTGAATGTTTTAATGTATTATTAACAAAAAATACCTTTTGGGCGAGACGAAGTTTGCCGGGTCAGCAAGTTTACCATAAAAACGACAATAAATTAGAAATATTTATTAAAATATCTCGAGAATGGCTGCAAATGTAAGATTTATCCGAATGCAACATTTTCCCGAATGTAACATTTACCTAAATGTACCATTTACCCGAATGTGACATTTACCCGGATGCAACATTTACCCGAATGTAAGATTCACCCAAATATAACATTTACTCGAATGCCACATTTACTCGAATGTAACCTTTACCCGAATGAGACATTTACCCGAATGTAGAATTTACCCGAATGTAACATTTACCTGAATGTACCATTTACCCGAATGTGACATTTACCCGAATGTAGAATTTACCCGAATGTGACATTTACCCAATGTGAAATTTACCCGAATGTGACATTTACCCGAATATGACATTTACCCGAATGTGACATTTACTCGAATGTAACATCTACTCGAATACGACACTTACTCGAATGTTAATTTTCCCGAATGTAACATTTAATCAAATGCTACATTTACCCGAATGTAACGTTTACCAGAAAATGACATTCCCCCGAATGCGACATTTACCCGAATGTAACATTTACTCGAATGTAACATTTACCCGAATCCAACACTTACCCGAATTAGCTTGAGCTTGGGTAGACTGTACAATTCGTAGTTGCTCTCGGTGATTGACCTGAACCATCCAAATCGCACAAAGAACACACAGAATGACGCTTGGGACTAGCGAATCATTCGCGTTGTGCAATTTTCAGTGATTCGAGCTTTAAATGGTCAATAACGACGCCGACCATGTTCTTACAGTCACCAGGGGAAGGGAAGGATTGTTAGTATGATGTTCGCCGCCAGAAGGGTCGCCTCTATAGCGTGGTTCCCTAGCGTTTATCAAGGAAGGGATATTTGTTAGTGGGAGAGGTAAGAATCAGGATTCACTGAGGTAAGTGATGTGATTATGTAAATGCGAACTGTCGATCACTCGGAGTAGCGAAATTTCGAAAATCCCATGTGTCACAACAAGCTTTAGGTAGCCTGTGGAAGAAAACCTATAGAATTAATTGGAACGACTGTTCTATTCTGTTATTTATCACATGTTCATGATATTTATTACATCATTTAAAAACCTGATAAGGTAATCGAGAGAACTTCTCTAAAATCAATCGGACCGGTGATCACGTCCGGAATAACTGTTAAGTTAAGTCATCCAGCATACTTTTTATCGAGCTTCTATTGCGACGGCAAAGAGTTGTCTTTATGAAACCTGAGAAGATAACCGACAGAACTCAGCTCATCTAAAACAAATTGGCAATATATTATGATCATCGAGCGTACTAAAATAATTTTATCTAATAATTTTGAATGATCTTACCAAATTATTGTTCGAGTGTAGATTTTGTTCTTATTGATTAAAAACTCTTTCGTATAAAATATACATCACTGTGGTTGTATCCACTGTATCACACTGTCAAAATACACATCTTGAAACCGCTAACTACATGTGATCATTGAGCAAAGACCAATGCGGTATAAACAACCACTATCAAAAGTTTCGCGATTGTGCTGTGTTAAATTAAGCGAAACACACATACACACAAGCTAATTCCACGCGCGGAAACAAACGGAGAAAATACACAAAACAGAACAAGATACGCGTCACTATCACATTCTTAATTTCATATTATTTGAGAGATTTAAACTAAACAAAATCACGTTATAATTAGTGATCCTTGATTTTAAAAAATTATCGTTCTTCCACTAATCGAATAGTTTTCAGCAGTTTGTTATTCGATACGATTAATCGCCCCAAATAATCGATTAATCGATTAATCGTCACACTGAGAGAAATAATTAGTTAGACTAATATTTCTCATTTGCTAGAAAGCCATATGGAATCAAAAAAGTGTTCACTCCTCCTGAACATAAATTATTGTCTTTTACGCTCCACTAAAGTCGTAAACGAAGCTTAATTCGCGTTGACGCCATTGATCATCGTTTACAAACGTTAAAGATAAAGATTGATTTTCAGGATAAAACTGCAACAGCCGTACGTTTTTCTCTCTCTGGATTTGGATCGATTAATCGACGTAAATTATTCGTTCGCTACGATTATTGGTTGTGCAGTATTCGTTCGATTAATAATCGATTTGTGTAGGAAGTATTCGATTATTCGATTAATTGAACGATTATCGGGGATCACTAGTTATAATGACAACAGGAATAAAATTATTCAACCGCTCTTCTGCACTTAGAAAAATCCCCGGTCGAAAACTACCAAATACATTTGGTAATGCAAAATTAGTAGAATGTACAAATTTTTTGTACATATTGTCAACAAACCCGCATCCCTACAAGAGTTTAGTACATTTTACTCGATAACATTTGTAAACTTGAATAATGTCATATCTGAAAGCTGGTGAGAAAAAAGAGTATTAACCATTTTCATTGTTGCCATAATGCAATACGGAGGTATAATATGGATATAATTCTGATACGTGCATTTTCAGCGGGAAAATGTAGCCGATATTGGGCTTACAAATCATGGTTCTGCTTGACATGCGTTTCTATTAGTACGGTCGAAAATGACTATAGATTGGTATTATTTACCAAAAAATTCGTTATATTTACTAAATATTTCTCTCAGTGTGGCAGCCACCGAGATTTTGTCTGCACCGCATTAACGCACTCACACTTATAACGTGCATCGTTGAATGGAATATATTCACACGCAAAAACATGTTCTTTCATGTTCATCAAGCGTCTCGCCAACAGAAAAATAGCTTTCTCCAAGTGGATGATCAAACTAGTTACACTTATCCAGAGACTTAAAAAAACTACAATGGATTATTCGCAACTCTAAATCACGTTATCGTAGCACTGAACTTTTTTTTGAGCCAAAAATACACAATAACTGGAAAAATAAAGCAGAGCGCAAACGCACACGTCTGTCATCCGCCGCAGCTCAACCCGAACTCGAATCCAACACTTACCCGAATGTAACATTTACTCGAACGTAACATTTACCTGAATCCAACATTTACCCGAATGTTAAGTTTACCCGAATGTAACATTTAACCGAATGCGACATTTACCCGAATGTAGGATTTACCCGTATGTAACATTTACCCGAATGTTACATTCACCCAAATGTAACATTTACCCGAATGTAACATTTACCCGAGTGTAACATTTATCTGAATGCAACATTTATACGAATGTAACATTCACTCGAATTCAACATTAACTCAAATGCAACATTTACCCGAATGTGACGTTTATCTTTATGCAGCCATTCCATGCCAAGCCGATATAGTGGTTCTCAGATTTTCGTGAAAAGTGGTAGTTTTGTTCTTTATCTTATGGTAGTTTTGTTCTTTATCGTGGCCCCAAAAAAACATTTTTTGCATTTTTGCCAAAAATGACCTTTTTCTAAAATTCATAACTTTTGAACTACTTGACCGATTCAGATGATCGACATATTATTAATCAAATTAAATACTTGGTTATTAAAATGATCACTTTCATACATAAACTGGTATCCAAAAACTCGTATAGTGCGTGTCGAAAAAAATCGAAAAAAGCGGCGTTAACTATTATATTTTTCAATGTTATCAATAAGGGTAAAGTTTCACTTTTATACTAGTTAAATTATTTCTTTTGTTTATATGATGGGCTTTTAAATTCGATTATAAACATTATCCATCATCCAAACATTATTTGGATCACTTAGCCCATACACCTACAAGAAAACTGTCAATTTCAAACAGTCATTATTAAATTCATAGAATAGAGGAAAGAAGACGGCATGTTAATTGTACCTACTTCAATTTCTAAAAAATGAATCAGCGAGGTCTACCTCATCATTTTCAAATTTCCTCATTATAATTTTTCATTCCACTGCGTATTTTTATGGCTCTCTCATGTTGTATTGATTAAATCTTATTTATTATCAAAATATTCGACAAAACCTGATTTGTCGGAATTTTTCCTTCTTCATTCGGGTAAATGTTGCATTCAGATATTTGTTCAATTTGGATAAATGTCATTCGGTTATTTGTTACATTCGGTTAAATGTGCTTCGGGTAAACGTGTTTCGGGTGAATGATATACAGGTAAATGTTACACAACCGATTTTTTTGAGGTTCGTTTTTCTACTTTTGTTATTGACAGTTTTTGTGACATATGTCAAGTAAGCAAAAATGTACTGTTTTTATTATCATTTCAGCATGTAAAAACATTAGAGGAAGGACCGATCATTGAATTTTGTTATAGAATTTGTGCTAAGAGAAAAATGTGTTTCATAAACTTAGACCATTTTATGGTCGTTTACCCGAATGTGGAATTTACCCGAATGTAACATTTTCTTTTTTTTTTTTTTTTTATATACCCTCCATTCTCCCCCACACCAAAAGGCTCCACAGTGAGTCCCCTGGTAGTGGACACACTGAACTCAGCCAATAAAATAACGTAATAACAAACAAAAATAGAAACTAAATGGTTGAGCTAAACTAAAAAAAATTAAAGCAATAATGGGAGAAAACAACAGTACATGTGCTTCTAGTGGATCAAGACCCTTTGAAGAAGCACAGTAAAATATATCAAAAAAATTTTTTAAACGTTTAATGACGGTTTACACTTAACAATATAGACAAACACAACATCAAATTTAATGACAATAATAGTAATGATAGAACATAATTGTATATTAAATTAATAGTTGCGCAATTTGTTCTTTCAGAAAACAATTGATCTTAGTTTTGAAGGTTAAAATGTTCGTACCTTGTTGAATGTCGCGTGGTAGGTTGTTATATCTTGTCGGACCTATAAAGGATAGCCGTTTTTGACCGAAATTGGAATGCGTACGGGATCATGCAAGGTGGTAGGCTTGTCTGGCCTGAATCCGAGGAGATGTATCAATATTTAGATTGTGTAGCATTCCTGGGCTGTGTAGAATGTTGTGAACCATTATCAGGGTTTGTTCCTCACACAAACCTAAGATTGGCAATATTTTGCGGGATGAGTCCGAGTATAGTCCGATCGATGGGTATAAAAATGGAAATTTGAAAATAATTTTGAGGGACCGGTTTTATAAAGTCTGGAGTTTCTTTAGCTTTGATTTACTAGCTCTACCCTATGTTACGATCAAATAACTCAAGTGTGAGTGGATATGGGCAAACTACAGAGAAAGCATGGCATAGCAAGGGAGAAAAGTACTGACACGTCTTAAAATTCCACACATAGAAGCTACTTTACTTGCGACCTTGTTTATGTGGACATCCCAAGATAAGGTAGAGTCTAGATGTACCCCCAGGTATTTGAATAAGTCAACTTTTTCAATTATGTCGGCGTTCATAGCTAAAACTGATGCTTGAGAAAGTACTTTCCTCGGTGAGCGGAAGATCATGTACTTAGTTTTTTGTAAGTTCAGCGAGAGAAGATTAACTGAGAAATAATCCTGAAGCAATCGTAAATCCTGATTCATGTTTGATCAAGTTTGAATGTGGATAAAATATAACTGTGTCATCGGCAAACAGCCTGGGGGTACCAGTGAGATTTATTTGGCTTAAATCATTTATATAAAGAAGAAAGAGTAGAGGGCCAATGTTGCTTCCCTGTGGAACTCCAATACTTATTTTCTTTCTAGAGCTAATTTCTCCATCATATGCAACATATTGACTTCTGTCCTTCAAATAGCTATGAATAATGCTGTTAGCAATACCTCTTATGCCATATTTATCTAATTTCTTTAGTAAAATGTCATGATTGATAGTGTCGAAGGCCTTCTTTATATCAAGGAACAAGGCACCCACATTTTTCTTCGAATCTGTGTCTTCCAGAATCTGATTTACAAGTTCAACTACAGCCACAGTTGTACTACTGCAGTTACGAAACCCATATTGCAGGTTGTACAAATTGCTATGTGTATCCAAGAAATTTACGATACGTTTCATAAGTAACTTCTCATAAATTTTGTTGAAAACCGACAATGTCGATATGGGCCGATAATTGTCGGTTTGGCCTGAGTCGCCAGATTTAAATATTGGTATAACCTTAGCCGTTTTGAGACATTCTGGATTCGAACCTGTTTGAATCATCAAATTGAAAGATTTACTGAGAATTCGCGAAAAAGGAACAACATTATTTTTAACAACCCGAATGTGACATTCAACCGAATGTAACATTTAACCAAATGCAACATTTACCCGAATGTGACATTTACTCGAATGTAACATCTACCTGAATGCGACACTTACCCGAATGTTAAATTTACCCGAATGTAACATTTTACCAAATGCGACATTTACCCGAATGTGGAATTTACCCGAATGTAACATTTACCCGAAAGTGATATTCACCCGAATGCAACATTTACCCAAATGCGACATTTACCCAAATGTAACATTCACTCGAATGTAACATTTATCCGAATCCAAAATTTACCCGAATGTAACATTTACTCGAACGTAACATTTACTCGAATCCAACATTTACTCGAATGTTAAATTTACCCGAATGTAACATTTAATCGAATGCGACATTTCCCGAATGTTAAATTTCATTGAATTCATTGAGAAAAATGTGTTTCATCAACTTAGACCATTTTATGGTCGTTATGATCAGCTTAGAGAGCTAACCATTCAAGCCACAGTTGTCAAATTTATTTTTGCAATTTTATGTGGACACTATGAACTGATTCATTGACATCTTCATACTAACATGATTCCAATAAATTTGGAAAGGGTGCCTTAACCACTCGTCGAGTTGGCGCGCAATTCATTTCATTCATTTGTAAGTTGTTGCAAAATCCAAACAAAAAATATAAAGGAATTCAATAAAAAAAACACAAAGCAGATGTTTCTAGCGTCAAAATAGATATGAAATAATCATTATCGACTCATTCTCGCGAGGTTTTCATTCTGGAGTAATATTTATTATGCGAAGTATGCGTGGGAGCAATAACACAAATTATGTTATTCCAATGATTGATATTGTTCAACCTGCGTTTAACCCACAAGCTTCCGATCGATAAACTACGTTTTATCGCCTATAATGTCTCAAAACTAGGAAGACTCGCCGTTTAATTGAGTGTGCTAATCAAAGCTTAAATATGCAAAGTTAAGTTAGCTCATCGATGCGCGGGCACAGTTTTCCGACTGGCTTACAGTCGATATCGGCGCCGATCGCCCTCAAAGTGCGAAGGCGTGAGACATACCGGGTCATTATCACCAGCATCGTTCATTTTATCATTCCACCCAAAAGTTGCAATATGTAGTTGGGGCCAAAGCAAATAGTACAGCCGAGTGACAACTACCGCCCGAAACACGTTTTCAGCTCACGTTCACGAACTGCATTTGCACTGAACCATGCTGAGCGGGATGGCGGCCATGTGTGTTCGATGCACAACAGCTGGTTGTTGCGGCTCGTTAAGCCGTTGAGTGTGTCCGTGGGTACTACAAGAGAACTGAATTTTCAATATTCCACTGTTTCGCGCAGAAATTCGCACAGTTTTTCGAGAGCTTTGGGCTAGTAACAGCTGGAGGTGGGAAAATGTTGAGCCGCTGATAACCCATTCATTCATTCCGCGTTTGTCGGGCAGTGCGCGCGCGATATCATCTCAGGTGTGCTCGTATAAATGTGCCAGGAGCTTTCCGAGCGGGGTTTAATTCTTGTGCAGGCGTCTTGTCGGTTGGACGCTTAATCTGTGTTCTCGGTTCCTCCGGTTACTGTGGTTACGAAATTTCGGGCCGTCACGACATCGTCGCTGGGGGATTGTCGCGAATCGATCGGTGGTCTTTATTTGGTCGAACTTCGGTGCTTCAGAGAGTATGTGAAAAAAAAACGAAACCACCGAAATTGAAAAGTAAAAAGTGAACTACTGTTTTGGGTTGACCCCATATTGTTTGTGGATTCATTTGGTGAAGCTAGAAGTTAACTTAACCAGCAAAAATGCTGAGTGGGTGGCAGTTGACGGTTTCAAAATGTGAGTAAATTCCACGTGACACCATTGCGAAGCTAAATCGGAAATGTAATATATGTGATAGACACAATGATGATGATGATGATGATGCGGAAATTGATTGCCAACTATGTTGCCGATGCCATTGTTATGACTTTAGTGACTAGACTTGCCAGGGGAGGGGAGAAATGCATACATTAATGATTACTGGTCGCCGCCGCCGCCGCCGCCTCCACCGTCAATTAACCGATGACGCTATCGATGTTTGGGGAAGCAAGTGCGAGATAGCTTTCTTCACTGCGATCTATTTGTGATAAAAGCTGCGATGCGAGCTACGGATATTTGAATAGTAGGCCTACTGTCTGTGCTGATTGACGATCGCTGGACGATGACGAGTGATCGTGACTTGTGGAATGCTTGAACCTAAACCGCGAATGTGCACAAACGATCGCGATCACTGCAAACGCAGAATCGAATGTGAACTTTCATTTTTCTGTAACTGTTCTGCTATCCATTGTCAATTGGGCTGATGAATTCCTGTGTGCGATGGCGGCGAGGCAGTGGGCAGCTTTTTTTTTGACTTCCTGTCACCTTGTTTCTGGCGTGCGGTTGGATCGTTGTTTATATTCGCGAACAATTGACGGAATGCTGCAGCACGCGATTATATTGTGGAATTTATCGTTCTAGCGATTTATAATCGGTTCATTCTTCTTCATCGAATGATCGTTGCGTTTCTCTTTTTTATTGTTTGCCCTAGGAGTATTTTGATTGTCATAGTGGTTTGATTTTTTTTTGCTGTAACGTATCTAGTAGATCGAAACGAATATCCAATACAGCTAACAAAAAAAAAAAATGAAGTAGTGTGCATAATATTTTTTTTTTTTGAGATTTTTGAAAGGCCGTAACTTCGTGATATATAAGCATCTGAAAATGCGATATACGTTATTTCAAAGCTACTAGTGAATAGTTTGAGGTCTTCTACTGGCATATTTTTACTTTTACGTGTGTAGGTGTTTTATACCAAAATATCGGAGAAGATAATAGATTCTATTTTTCTATTTTTTCAAAGATTGTGTAGACCAACACAATATTTGTAATTAAACTAATAGCAATTTAATTCTCAATTACTTAAGTTTTAATTTGCTGTTTCTAACGCTTCAGTAAGACATTTTACTACAGAGATATCTTTGTTGCAATGAAAAATCATCCTCTCGTTTTTGATAATCAATTTAGTAATAAATTGATGTGACAGCTATCATTCGAATCATTTGAAGCGTTTGGCTGATTTCTTCAATTTAAAACAAACGGTGAATTAATTTACGCGTATTTCCCGGCACAGTAGAACTTTAATTGACCATGTGTATTCTAATTTCCATAGTATTTGTTCATCAACTGATATTAATCTAATAATAAGCGATCATGAGACTATAATTATTAACGTTTTGGACAATTTGAATAACAATGAAGATTTAGTAAAATTGAAGTGCTGGAAGAAGTATTCGAAACAAGCTGTTTCGAACCTTGTCGTGAGAAGCCTGGATTTTCCGTTCCATTCGGGTAACATAGATGAATCTACAGTTGATCAAAAGTATGTATTTATAAAAAACTCAAACAGCTGGTTCAAGTTGGACCTTTTACGTCTAAAACGAAAAAGGGACAAATGGTACAAAAGGTTTTGTAGAACAAATAGGAATCATCATTGGAACATGTACACGATTGCGCGCAATAAATATTCACAAACGATAAAGAAAACTCGTTGTGAATTTTTTCAGAGGAAAATTGATCAGCATCAAAATAACAGCAAAGAGTTATGGAGAATTTTAAAATCATTGTTAAGACCTAGTAGTTGCAAACCGTGGTCCATAACCTTTAATGGCACATTAGAACAATCTGAGCAAGTAATAGCATACAAATTCAACGATTATTTTGTCAACATCGTTTCATTGATCAATCAATCCATTGAATTGGTCGATGAACCCGATGAAATAAAATAGCCGGTTAATAGTAGTTGTAAATTTGAAGATTTTCATTTTTTGAATGAACTTAGAAATATTTGTTTTTCATTAGAAATAACGGCTGGCATAGATAATGTTAATGCTAGAGTTGTTCAAAATTGCTTTCATGTAATTTGTCACATCTTGCTGGACCTCATTAATACATCATTGCTAACTGGTTATGTACCACAAGTGTTGAAGAAATCCTCAGTAGTTCAAAAGGTTGCAGGGACGATTAAAGCCGAAGAGTTTCGTCCCATCAAGATGTTGCACACGTGAGAGAAAATTTTGGAACTTGTTGTTAAAGGCCAGCTGTTAGAATATTTGAATCGTAACTCTTTACTAATACCAGAACAATCGAGATATCGGGAAGGTCATTCCTGTGAAACCGCATTGAACTTGAACTTGGCAAAATGGAACCAAAAACTAGAAGGTAAAGACACGATTGTTGCTGTTTCCTTGGATCTAAAGCGCGCTTTCGAGACAATTTCTAGGCCCTTATTGTTGAACACGATTAAGCGCTTTGGAATTACGAGTACTGCATATAAATGGTTTGAAAGCTATTTGTATGACAGAACTCAACGGACTGCTTTCAACGATTTCATTTCCAGTCCCGTAGGAAATAATCTCGGAGTACCTCAGGGAAGTGTATTGGGGCCCATTTTATTTATTATGTACATCAATGACATGCGACTAGTTTTACGATATTGCGATATTAATCTTTTTGCTGATGATACTGTGTTATTCATTGCAGCTAAGAATGTACATGAGGTCGTTTTACACTTGAATGGAGATTGGCGTTCTTTAAGTAGATGGTTGAAGTACAAGCAATTGAAATTGAACATTAATAAGACTAAATATATGGTAATCTCGCGAAATCGAATAAATGAAAACGTCTCTATTGTGATTGATGATGAGACCATTGATCGCGTTCAGGAGATTAAATATCTTGGCGTGATTATTGATGACAAACGTAAGTTCAATACTCACATTGATAATGTCATCAAGAAAATTGCCAAGAAGTATGGAATTTTGTGTCGACTAAGAAACGATTTAACTATTTGCAGTAACATACAGCTATACAAATCAATCATCTCTCCTCATCTAGACTTTTGTTCTTCCATTTTGTTTTTGGCCAATGAAACGCAAGTATCGAGATTACAGCGCTTGCAGAATAAAGTAATGCGTTTGATTTTACAATGTAGCAGGTTCACTTCCTCATATTTGATGCTGGACGCTCTGCAATGGTTATCTGTGAAGCAAAGAATTGTGTATTTAACTATGGTGTTCATTTTTAAGGCAGTTAACGGTTTGCTGGCTCGATATTTGTGTGATCGAGTTGAAAGGGGGAGTGACTTTCATAGATATAATACTAGAAACGTGAATGAAATAAGAACACGACAATTCTTAACATGTGCTTCACAAAATTCTCTATATTTCAAAGGAGTAAATGTTTTCAACTCGACGCCAGGACATATTAAACGTGCAACAACACTAGCAGAATTTAAGAGAAACTGTATTACACACGTTAAAGATGTATTTTCCTAACAGCCAAAATTTTATTTATTTTGATAACCATTTTGACTGACGAAGTTTTATACGAACGGATATCTTAAGGTGAACAGTTTTTTGATTTTTTTTTGTTTTTATTACTCTCAATGTATGACCTGACGACAATTTTGAATAATTTTTCTTCTATGTTATATTTTTTGTTTTTTAATTTGTATTCGTCTCTATTATGTCTGTCATGATCTTGGTGATGATGGACTATTTTTAATCTGTTATTTTTATGTTGTAGCAGTTGAAAAAAAAAATAAAAGTAGTCTACAAAAGTTTGAGCGTCGCGCGCGTTGTACAGATATAAAGGATAAGAATTCAAAAGTTTTGTAAGAGCCGGTCTAGAAATTGTTCGTAAAGAAAAATTTCTCGATTTCTCTGGATGGGAATATTTAAAGTCAATCCAAAACAAGGCTGGCGGATGGACTTGTGTCTTGGTGGACCATTTGGCTGATAAGGCCTTGTCGGGACCGTATCGGCTCTGTGGCGGACAAGACTGAGTATTGGCTTGTCTTTTGACATTACAATTTTTTGAACTTATATCTGTAAATAAAATCAGTTCGTTTTTTTTGCTAAACTGATTTCAATGAATGAGAAAACAAAATAATGTCTTTTAGATAACTCGTCTTGCTCAAACCTCTGTAGGGGATGGAGGCGGGACCATCATCATCATCGCGCACAGACGACCGAGCGGTCTTACGGCGTTCTTTCACTAAGAGATACAACTGTTCTCTTCTATGTCTAAAAACTAACTGACTTTATTTTTTCCTTAGAGATTATATACAAGTTTTTCTTCAAATATATTTTTGTTTTATCATCCCATTTATTTATTTATTAGGCTCATTAGCATTTTAGCTGTAACAAAGCCGAGTTTTAATCGTGTACATGTACATATGTTTATGTTTCTATAAATTGTAAATTACACAGTAGCCATTTTTAGGCGTTAGGTTTTTCTGTTCCATTACATTATGGTAAATTACACAGTAGTATCCATTTAGGCGTAAGGGTATTCTTTCTGTTCTTCCATTGTTCAGCAGACCGGACAGCGGAGACAGTTGATATTGATCATTGTTGGGTTATTTATAGAACAGCAGCCCGATGTTTCTTGCAGAGCAGAGCAATTGTATGGATGAATCGATCTTATTTCGACAGTGGATCGATCTCCATCGCTGATGATGGTTTCTTGGGCGTAGTTATTCTATAACAACACAAAGATGGTCAATTGAGGGTCCTGAGTTTGAACTCACGATCGATCGCTTAGTAAGCGAACGCGTAACCAAGTGGCTACGAAGACCCCCTACTTCAAATCTATTAACTCTTTCGAATATGCTTAGAAAGCGAACTCGTGATTAGTTTGCTACTGTCATAGAACTAGATCCTATCTCTTTTTCGCACAAACAAAACGAACTATGAATCACACGAAACAAGGGTCGTGCAAGAGAGAAAACAAAACAAAAACAAAAACGAACTTATTAATTCGGGAACGATCATAAAATTGGAATCTATGTCTCACGAACCCTTCCGCAAAAACGGATCGTGCGATAAATCTGTGTTTATTTTGTCTCGCTCGGGCCCTGTCATAAACTTGGATAAAAGTTTTGGAAAAATTAGAGAAACACTGCATCGCCTACTGTAGGGAGAATAACAAGGATCGGGCGCACGTTCTGGTTGATCGGTTTTGTTTTTGGAGGTTTGTGGACATAGGGGAACCGCGGGTTATACGGACAATGGGGGTAATATGGACAGGTGATTGATTTGTATAGTTACATTTTGAATTTCAGATTTCTGTTAATGAGAACACCTTCTACATGTTATTGTTTAATATTTAAGCCACCCTATGGCAATAAATACTGATCAGAAGTGGAAAAAGGAAACAAAACCCGAAAAGCATACATGAATTCGCGTGTGGATGTAATTTTAGCTGCTTCGATATAAGCATTTTGAGTGGTTTAATATCAAAATTCAATTCACTGATGGTTATATTTCAGTTTGTGAATTAACAGAGAAGCGATATCACTTCTAGGTGGATTAATTCTATTTTATTATCATTTAACGGACATTCGTGATTCGGACCTTCGGACCTTGGTTGAATAAAATTATTCCTCTCGCGATCGATAAACCCCTACGCTTCATATATTATAAACCTGTCCATATTAACCCCACTATATGTCCATATTACCCGCAAAGAAAAAAATGTTGTGCTTTTCGGTCTGTTTTAATTTCAGTAAAAACATTGGAAAACACTTTTTTGTAAAATATTTGGCCAATTACGTAGAAAAACAGTATATTTACTTGCAAGAAAATGCATCAAAGTTTTGGCAAACATGAGTTTCCAAATATATAATATATTCTTAACATGTCCGTTTTACCCCCACCTCCCCTATGTGTTGTAAGGAGTGGGTGCCCCAGCATATGTGTGTATGCAGTGAGACATAAACCCACTAACGCACAATAACGAATGACGATCTTAACCGATCGGTCTACGAGTATTAGTTTTTTTTTACATTCAGTATAATTTGTCATGAAAGGTTTGTCTAATAGTCGCAAAATTCGATAAGTAAAGAAAGTAAAATCAGCAAGATGTCAAATTTGACATTGAACTAACTTTCTGCCGTACAAATGAAACACAAATTTCTACATTACTCGAAAATTAATCAAGTAAATGTAACTAGATTTGGCATGTGGAGATTTTGGGGTGCAATAAATGTTTTACGGTGGTTAGATACTCCTCCTCCTCTCAAAAAAAGGTGAGGAGGGTTTGAATAACCCAAGAGATAATCAAGCAAATGGTATCAAACTTGACATATAGAGGTTTTAGGGATCGATAAACGTTTCTATTGTGTTTCGACACTCCTCCCCTCTTGCTAAGGAAAGGCTATCATTCAAATGGAACATAAATTTCTGCATAATTCGAGAACTATTCAAGCAAATCGAACCAAATTTGGGATGTGAGGGTTTTTGGGTACGAAAAATGTTTCTATGATGGTATGACACTCCTCCCTCCTCTGGAATGGAGAGGGGGTCCCATAAAAATAATACACATATTTCATCCAAACATATTCCAACAAACATGACAATTGAAATTTTTCGGGAAACTCTGAAGGAAAAGGGGAAAATGGGAAAATTCGAAAAATTCGATTCGCATATGTTCAACAATTATATAGTGACAAGCGTTGTTAGTCCATTTGTGGCTTGCGCAAACGAAATTGATCTCTATTCGATGTGATAAAACGCACTCCTAGATCTTCTTATATCTATATAAATAAAAATGGATCGCCGAATGTGTTGATAAGAGCAAAACTCGAGAAAGGAATTGTCCGATTTAGGGCTGTCTTTATTCTATCATATTCTCTGTATCAAACATTTATGCCATGTAACGGAGAACATGTTATTTGCAAGTGGTTGAAAAATCTTCAACGAGAATTGTGTCTGAAAATAATCAGATATTATTATGACGAGTTTTGGTAGAAATACTAGGAATTTTATAGTAAAAGGTAATTTTAAAGGGTAAATTAGAAGATCAATCAATGAACAGTTCTGCGATTGGACCCAAGAACTTGCGCTTAGCAAGAAAACGTGAATGTGATTACGAAAAATAAATTTTGAGCGGGACGAAGTTTGCCGGGCAGCTAGTCAAATATTTTTTTGTAGACAAAATTTTACTGGAACGTTCTGGGAAACAAATTGAAGTTGAATGATTAAACAAAATTAATTTGCTTTTGGTTTGAAAAAAAAATATCTTGGTATACTAATTGTTTGTTTTTGACTTAGAACTACGTCTTTCATTTCTGTACTTAGGTGTGAGTTCAATGTTTTGAAAATGAAAGCGTTACGTTTGATGGACAAGGTTATGAGTGTAATATTTCTTTGCTTGCTGAATGAAGTGGTATGACAATCACTGCATTCGAAAGTTGAAACGTCTGCGAATTATGTTTGTTAATTACTCTCCCGAATACTTTCTTCAATAGCTCAAAAACAAGCTATTGAAATCATAACACTCCATATACAGGACGGACTCTATTATATGGTCGGTGTTAAGTCAGAGCGGACCAAGTCTCGAAAGTAAAAATTTTCGCGTGCATGAAGTTAAACTTCTTGTGAGCTACATTCCACATTTATCAGATTTGGAAAATCACGCGTACAGGAGGAATAAATTATCGAAATTGTTTGGAACGCTCAATGAAAATCTCTTATAGCACCAAACTTTGAACTTGTTTTTCTCGAAATCATAAAAATGTATCATGGTCCGGTTATATATGATTCTTTTTATTTATTTTTTAAAATTTAATTTATTTTCAACTGGCTCAGTAACGTTAAGCATCAATGAGCCGTGTTTATGAAAAGGGAAAAGCCTCTGTGAGTACAACCATGCAAATGTTTTTTTTTCTCAAAAAGGCATAAAAATCCTATGGTTTTTTCAAGAAATGGTACAATATAATTAATTATATAACAAATTCATAATAAAATATTATTTAAGACTTCTTCCTGTGCATTTTTTGATAGAGATAACCACCTCCTTGAAGATTGCGTGCATCTGAGTATTTTTGAGTTCTGATGGAAATAGTTAAAGGAAAAAGAAAACTTGAATAACCAAGATTATAAGTAAATAATAAAATTATTCATAACGATATTGCAGCGAAATTAAGAAACATATAAGTTAGGTGTCAAAGAACAAATTGTAGAGCGGTTAGAGCCCTTTAATTTGGTTGATAGAAACAATCAAGTTTATTATGATTTTTTGAAATAAAATTAATAATGACACCTTTACTTCCAAAATGTTATTTAAATCCATTTATTTGGATGTTTCGCTACTTTATCCTGTACTAATTTTCTTAACTTTCATACGGAAGCAACATAATCATCTTACGAAGCGTACTTTATAATTTAGAGCTAGTTTGAGGCAAATATATAAATATAAATATATATAAAAATCTCGTGTCACGGTGTTCGTTATCGAACTCCTCCGAAACGGCTCGACCGATTTTGATGAAATTATACTCAAACTACTTGGTAGGTATGAGAATAGGTTGTAAACTATATATGATACCGGTAGGATACCGATAACCATACACTATGCAGAAAAAAAGATCTGGATATTTTTTTTTCAAAAATTTTACTTCATACCATACATATAACCTTAAATTTTGACCCCAATTCCCTATTTTTAATTGCGATTATTATTATTTTTGTGTCAAAAATATTCTAATAATTTAACCGTTGTTCGTTTTTTCAACAGAACGAATTCATTTAAGTTGTTCAATGACTGATGGCGTAACGCCCGCTTCATTGAACATCCATCTACAAATACACAAGTAACATCAATTCATCTAAAGCAGGGAGCATCTCCGACGAGCTGGAAGCCTTTTTGAATGAGCACAATGAGTTATCGAAATTCTTCAAATCACATTTGTTCGGATTACAAAATGACAATCACGCTATTGCCATCAACCCTGATAAAACATCAGCTGGAGAGCACATGTGTAGATCCAAAGCACAAGCGCTGCTGGAATCATGATAGCACGGTGACACGAGAAATTTAATGCGAAGAAAAAACAATAATCTGGAATTCATCGTTGACAAACACCGTTCATACGACCCTCGCTATGTTCTTCTTCAATGGCACTAACGTTCCCAAGGTTTGCCTTCTCAACGTAGTACTACTTGCGTCATTTTTATTAGTAAATTGTTGAGATTTCTATGACGAACAATACGCTTTGAATGTATTCTGGAGTGGCGAGCTCTAGAATACGCGTGACTACAGTGCAAGTCAGAAGGGTTTCTTTAACGAAAAATCTCTTGTATAAACATTAGACCAACGAGACCCCGTCACAGATACACAGATAATTCATTATGAACATCATTTTTCATTTTGATTTTGATATTTATGAACATGCGACGAAACAAACAGAGGGCGCGCTCGAAGGATTTTTATGTTTATCATATGGTGATTTGACATGGTCAAAAAACGCCAATTCAAGATATCCTAAGCTGTGCCAACAATTTATGGTCGACATATACGTGAAGGTAGAGATTGAACGACTGCAATTCTTACTACACAATCAACAAAAGCGGTGCGAGGAGTAATACATTCACTTGCGAGACACTATCATGAGCAACGCCGACACAGCTTTAGTTATAGCCAGGCCAAAGCGCAATGCATTGTCATGACATTGCGCGTGTGTTCAAACCCACATATTATTAGTTGTATTCTGTTGATTGGAAAAAGCGCAATTTTGCATTCTGTTCAAGCTCAAGTCCAATCGAGTTGAGCAAATGTGACAACCTTGCCACGCAATTCGACGTAAACAACATTGGTCTCCATGTTCCATTTCTATGAAGCAAAAATAGTAATGGTTTTTCGGGTGGAATAAACACGCAAAATTTAGCATTCAAACACATTCAAAACAAATTTAGCATCCAAACGAAATCGAATAATAATTTTCATTCAAATTTCAGAACAACGTTTGCCTGGTCAGCTAGTATATATATATATATTTTTTTTTTTAAATCTGTATTATAGTGACTTTCGACACTTTTCGGTTGGTTCGTCACTCTTACTTCCATTTTTGGAAGAATGTCGGGAGTGAGAATTAAACTCGTGACCATTAGCGTGAGAGGTATGGATGTTACCACTATGCCAGATCGCCTCCTATTTGAGTCAAATAGTACCGAAACAAAAAAAAGTTCTGCAACTCTGTCATTGTTGAAATGACAGAGACCATGGTGATTCATTCGTTTCATCATTTCATTTTATGGGTTCTGGAATTTCGGAAACCTTTTCCCATTGGCTTATCCCCTTTATATCACCCAATTATTCTTATTTGAGGAACCGACCCAGTGCGGTAAGATTTTATCAAGAGGCCATCTTACTCCTCAAATTTCGTTTATCAGCAGCTCGATGAAAACATGATCAGCTGCGAAGAAAAATGACTCTAAGTTTACTTGAACCTAGCGTATTCTCTCGAACAAAAATGTGACACGTGGTTTGAATGTCAATTATTTTGATTTCACCTGATTCTGACGATCACACTCATTCTTGAAATTTTTTTTCTCTAGGAACGCTGTACCAATTTCAAGCAAATAATAGGCATTAGTGTGAACTTTCTAAAAAAATACCAAGTTGCACTCCAAATCCAAATCAAATCAAAGTTAGTCATTTTTGGAAAGCTCAGAATTTGTTTTTCATGATCTTTTTTATCATATTTATAAAAAATCTCGTTGAAAATAACTTTCGAAATGATATGAAAATAAGTTGCATGTGGGGCGCATTTTTTTTTTGAAAAACGAGTATTCAATTCGTCGAAATCAGCATTGAAATAAAAAAAAACATACGTATAAAGGAAAACCTGTTTTTGTGCGTTTTTTGTGTGGTTTTTTTGTGTGATTTTTTTTGTGCGGTATATGAAAAGAAGCATATTTGACGATTTGACGTCCATTTAGTTTTTTTCGATGGTTTTTATGCATTTCAGTGCGAAAAAAAGCATATTTGCGTCTAAATTATCCACTTCTTAAATAATTTCCATCCTTCCATCAATGCTCTAAGTTGCGCATGACATGATTTCCAATAGCTACAGGTTTCGAAATGCAACTAAAAGCACAAAACAGCCACGAGCAACCGAAAAGGCAAACTGTCCCATAGCAAAGCAGGGAAACAGAAGGAAATCGAACGGTGAACGGCGTGAATTTGGGTTATTTTCTTGAGGGAAACTTTTTTATGCGGTCCGTATCTATCGCACAAAAAAAGTTTATTTTTCCGATTGTGTACCGAATACGATTTTTAAAGCTACTGGTGAAGTTTCACGCGATTTTTTTATGCGATTAAGGTTTGTCAGTATCTAGAAAAAAAACACAAGTATTCCTGAAATTTTGCTTATGATTTTTTTTTAAATCATATAAATTGCAAAGATTTCTTTTGTTTACTAACCTTAAAACCATAAAAACAAAATTGTTCGAAGTTTCCACCTGAAAGTAGACATTTGGGTACAGTTGTCAGTTTATTCTGGTAAGTTCATTCAAATATCTTTCATTTGTTGTAAAAAAAAACGAGAATCCGCAAAAATTAAAAAAAACGGATAAATTCGTCTAAATCAAAATAACAATAACAATGGGAAACATTATATATCTTAAAACAACACAACGACTGTTCCTAATGTTTCTATATTTAGTGTAAAAATATCTGAACTTTCGAAAAATGATATAAACCGCTAGGTCTCGACACCTCGAAAAATAGCAAAAAAAAATGTATTTAGTAAATGTTTCGTCTGAAAAGAGTACGTCATTTTTCATGGAGTCGTTGACATACATTCTGTCAAATATACATGGTGCGTGACGAATTTTTGCAGTAAACGACATGTATTAGAAAATTAACGTCAATTAGGCATATGTGCGATAAACTTTTCATGGTATATTTTCTTTTGTAACATATGGGAATTGTAAATTATTTCTTTCAAAAGAATCGCCTCCCTTTTCGATGACTGTCGATAGACGCTTTACTGCAAAAAATCGCAGTAATAAAAATTTTGCAGTAAAGCGTCTATCGACAGTCTTCGAAAAGGATACTATCATTCAATCAAATTTTCGATCTGCCGCCAAGATGTTCCATCAAATCTTTTGATCTTAAAATTACGTTCATCGTGTCGTTACTGAGCCGATTTCGAAGCTTATTCTTGTTCTGAGTAAATTCAGAAAAAATAGTTCGACGTATGGCCGAGGAGTTGAGATTTTTAGACACTATTCATCGAAGCGGCGAGGACGAAAATTTTGAGCAGGCATCAAAAATTTCGTCCTCGAATCGCGTAAATGTTTCTTTCCTGAAACGGTGATTCCCTTTCGAGTGATTTTACCTTCCAGGCACAGAATTCGTTCCTTGATGCTTGATATTAACTTGTTTAGGATGACTTTCGCCATTCATTGTTCTGATAGTTTCTTCTGCTGCCATCCCAACATAAATATTCACGTCGTTTTTCGAATGGACTCAAAATTCAGAAACATCGGACATTGAAACAACGTTAGATCGCAAATATTAGTGAGAATGGTTAGATGAAAACCTTTCAGCTTTTGATGTAGCATCGCGGAACAATCAATTCAATCTGTTGATCTGGGGCAAAATACACTCCAAAAAAGTAACAGAGATTTTACAGTTATACTGAAATAATTTTCACCTGTACCTTTCTAGATGAATCTATACGTGTGACAACACTTAAGAATTGATCTTTTCGGTCACGTTTTGAGTCGAAAGGCTCGGATTGCGCTTGAAGTAATCCTTCAGGCCGTTGCGGATACAAATACACTGAACATGGATAGTACTGCAGAAATCTTCCAACTCTTCTTCTCTTGAACAACGCTAACGTTCTCAGTGGAACTTATGCCGTGAAATTAGGTATTAAATAGCGTCATTTTTTATTAAGGGGGTAGCACACTTTGAACACCATGGAAAGCATGTGATTTTCGTGATTTTATTCAACGAGAAAATCAATTGCTATGATTAATCTGATATCATAGTTTTATTTGGGATATATTACTTAACAAACGAAAAAAAATAGTGTCAATTGGACTGTCCTCTGAATAGCCGCGACCGGTTTGTTGAACCCTTGCAGCCAAAACCATGTAAACTAATGGGAGCTCTACAAGTTTTTCTAATGGATCGATTTCAACCATTATTTTTTTACGTTATATTAGATATATTTCCTGTCACCGTACGTATTGTTTTTCGAAACATTGATTTTTGACGAAATTGCTACATCCTTTGTTTGCGGTCTTGCCTCAAAAATCGAGGCAAATATACTTTTCATCAAAATTTTATTTTTCAAAAAATCAAAAAAAAAATCCTACGTACGATGGCAGGAAATTTTGTAGAGAATCTGGGAAAAAATTCATCTAAATCAGATGGACCGTTCCGGAGGTAGAACTCACATACGTTGTATCGGCTAATCAAAACAAACACATTTAAATTGGTACTTTAGCGTCACCGGAGCCGAAATACAATAGATAGCAATTTTATTGTACACACTGGCACTCAGATATCTTTTGTATTATTGCTGCCTTGTTGTTTCTAGTGTTTTGTCAGTTTTTATTGTTACGAAAATGCGATTTTATGATTTGCGGTATTTACGTATGAACGGCACAGGAGCGCAATTTTCATTATGTTTTTTTCGTAATGAAATTGCAAAACTTAACCGTGGAACTAACTAAAGGATCGTCTTAGGGCCGCCTCTGTTCCTTATTTTCGATTGATGGGGACTACGTCTCCATTACGTTGACCTCAGAATAAATTTAATTGAGAAGAACCAATTCATAATGAAAATTGCGTGGCGTTTATACTTAAATACCCCAAATCCCAAATACGCATTTTCGAAGCACTAAAAATTGACAAAATACTGCATACAACAAAGCAACAACAATACAAATAATATTCGAATACCAGTGCGAACAATAAAAATGCTATCTACTGTATTTCGGCTCCGGTGACGCTAATACGAAAGAACCTTTAATTTCTTTAAAGCACTTTATTTAACCAAAAACCCACTAAATCACTCAACAAAACATAACAAAAGCACAATACACATCTGCACATGAAGCCTGAATCACGACAAATTCCTGCAAATTATTAAGATTTTAGATTACTTATTGTCACTTACCTCATTAAACAATTACCTGTATTGTCACTTACCTGTAAACAAAAGGCAATTTAATCAATTCTCAAAAAATGTAATCCACTTACCTTTTAGCAAAGACGAACAATAACAATCACATCAAAATGACAATAATCATAATAACGCTTAGTTTGACAGAAATAATATTGCTATAATATTCAAAGCTCAATTGTTATCCCGACCAAAAGAACAATCAGTATAAGCCATATTATTCAAATGACCAAAGGGAATCATATAAATAGGGCAAAACATGTTCAGTAGGTTCAGTTGCAAATAAATCACCGTCTTGGCTATATTCGATCTTATCTCATCTTCATAATCGGGTAGCCAGTCTACTATCATCAACACTAGGGAACTCTGCTCAGATACCTCTCTGGGTGGAGACAAACATGTTTTAAATTTTGGATACATCATATCTTCAGTCTGCAATCCCTGGACCATAAAACAGTCCTTCAAAGCTTAAAAGGTGATCTTCCCGTCGCTTTTTTGTTGCTAATGATTATCTCATACGAATTGATATTGCGGCCGACGATAGATATATTGGCATGCGAATAAACGAGCATGCTGATTGCAGGAACGGTTTCATCATCTTGCAACGAAAAAGAGATTAAAAGCAATATAATAATGATTATAATATATTATTAATATCCGTGATTAGCGTTATATTTGTTTGATTCCTAATGCTTCTCAAATGTATTCCAACATTCCGAGCGTTCTAAAGAATGCGGTTCTTAATACTATCATTTATTTCAAGTTTTATCTGGTGTAAATTGGTAAAAACATGATGTGACGTGCAAAGATCCACTATACATATATAATTACGTGAATCATCAAAGTTTTTCGTCGTAAACAACTATTGAAATATTGTTTTCATTGAATTAGTGATTTATTTTTATTGGCGGAGTTTTAACATTGTTTAGCGAGAGCATATTCGAGCTACAAATTTTCACCTTTCTTGCGACTTTTTCATGTCGAATGTTCACCTTTCAATCCTGGTCGTGAATTGTTGAACAACTGCGATTTTGCTTGTATATTCTCAATATTCTGTAACTTTAGTGCTTTCAGAAGTTTGAGAAAAGAACAGTTTTCGGACCATTCCTCAAGACCCTGCACCTTTAAGTTCAACGGTAGGTACTTGTACACTTTCTGACAAATAGTCTTTTACACATTATGCGTTTTCCTGGATGACTTTGCAGGTATTGTATTGCCTTTGACTACCCGTCACACCATATGCAAATAGTTTCCATCCAACCAGATTCGTCTCTAACCACAACTTTACGGTGAAAACATGAATCTTCTTCAAGTTGATTTAAAGCTCACTCATCGAAAAATTTGATTCATTCGAAGGTTTTGGGCCAATATCCTTGGATAAAATCTTCTATGTGATTTTTTTTTTCAATCTTTATTTTTGAGACTTTCAGCCTCCTGGGCTGGTTGTGATCGAGTAGGGGAAAGGTGGTAAAGACGGACACTTTAATTCTTTCAGGACCAAAAGATGTCCAAGACTACATATATCAATAAAACATAATATTTTAGCTATTGTGGGTGTAAAGTAGAAGAATATCACCAGAAAAACACAGCAGGGTGTATACTGCCGTTCTATGCATAGTTGTCCCATGTCACTTTCTGACAATTTTCACTCTTCTTCATAAAACGATTTTTTCGACGTAGGACTACGTCTTTCATTTCTATACTATTGAACTTACACCCGTAAGTTCAAACTTTCGAAAACGAAAGCGTTACACCAGAGAACGAGATTTTGAGCGTTAATAGCTAATAGCTGAACGAAATAGTATGATAAACAATTCATTCGAAAGATAAAATGTCTACGCGTTATATGCTTGTTACTTTTTGATCCGAAAATTTGTTTCAATAGCCCTAAAATTACTTTCAAAACAGGCTATTGAAATCACACCAATCGATATATAAGCGAGTGCCGCTCGGAAATCCACTCAGTTATAATTGCGCAACGATTGAGGTACGATCACTGGAATGGATGGATGTTTCCCTAACACAGACTTCAAAACCAATGAGCCAGGGGAAATCGGCATTGCAAAATAGATGGAAGGAAGGAAGGTATTGAATTAGAGAGACTTTAAACTCTGAGAGTTCATTCGTCTCTGCAAAATAGATGTAAGCAGTAGGTACTTTTGTACTCGCTTGTGTATCTGGAAATTGGAATATTTCCCTAACACAGACTTCCAAACCATGGAGCCTGGGGGAAATCAACATTGCAAAACAGATTCAAGCTGCGGGTACTTTTGTACTCGTTTGCGTTTGCGTTTTGCGAAATTGGAATGTTTCCCTATCACAGACTTCAAAACCATGGAGCCAGGGGAAATTGGCATAGCAAATTAGATGCAAGCAGCGAGTACTATTGTATTCGGATTGACTATGTATATGGTGCAGTGGATATGATCAAAGTGGATATTATATTACATATTGAAGAAATCACATTTATAAAAGCAGCGTGATGAAATTATTTGTTTACGAATGCTGCAATCGATCGTCGTTATTGGGAAGTTGGAATTGTTGGGAAAGGGGTCTTATTTTCGCTGTGTAATTCCGAGGAGGAATCCATTCCTTCTCAAGCGTTAATAATCCTGCTCCGGTTCAACGCTGATTCCAATTGTCGGGGCTTGGGGAGTGGGTACTATTTGCGCTGGGTATTTCCGTGGAGGAATCGATTCCCCCTTTGAACGGTCATAATTCTTTTCCGGCTAAACGAAGTGGTATGATAATCACTTTATTCGAAAGATGAAACTTTTAAGATTTATATGCTTGTTACTTGATGATTGCTAAGTCAACGTTAGTCCTATGTCCACCTTGCGGTTATATCAAAGATAGAACGAAGGTTATAGGTTATGGTTTGGAAGAACGAACTAATTCACGAAAAATAAGGTCAACAGAACCTAACCAAAGTGGACATTGCACATAACACATTAATTATGTGGTTTTTGTTAAGTCAGACCGGGCCATGTTTGACAATTCTTTTTTTTTTATTCGTTCAGAAACACATTTGCTGCTATGGACATACGTTTTATTTTGACATTCAGTAAAACAATATCGATTCAATAATAATTGAACAATCGATACGATTTTTGTAGAAGGGAAAACTATTTCTCTTGGTCGTGAAATGGTTATGTAAAAGTCGATTTTTTGACGTGGGATTACTTCTAACCGGAGTATATGGGGGGTAAAATGGAAACCTAAACATAGAACATGCAGGAAAAAATGAATGATTCCGAATGCTTATAACTCGAACATTTCTTACTGGATCGGAAAGATGTTTGCATCAATTGATACGCAATATTTCTACGCTTCTATCGCAATTAATAAAATGTTATTTTTCATTAGATAATCAATTGATTAACTGTAAAATGTCAAGCGTTATTTAAACGCCTTAACTAGCTCGTTTTGATTGGCCCGATTTACGGTTTTCTCAACACAGCCATCAAAACCAAGCAGCCTTGGGGAAATCGGCATTATAAACACATGAAAGTATGGGGACTTTTGTTCGCACCGGAATGTGTTCCCTAACACAGACTTCAAAACCAAGCAGCGTTAGAGAAATCGGCATTGCAAATACATGAAAGTCGGGGGTATTTTTGTTCCGACTGAAATGTGTTTCCCTAACACAGACTTCAGATCCATGGATCGTGGGGAAATTGACATTGCAAATACATACAAGTCGGGGGCATTTTCGTTCCGACTGAAATGTGTTTCCCTAACACAGACTTCAGAACCAGGGTGTCTGAGGAAATTGGCATTGAAAATGCAGGTCAGGCCTAACAGAGACATCAAAACAAAGATGTCATCATACCAAACGTAAAAGGACTGTCATTAAATTTACTTGTAACGAAGAAAAATCTATTGGATGAATTGACCTTACATGGCATTATACAATATTTTTACTTACAAAGTAAATATATTAAATTCAATTGAATTCGGAAATTGTTTCATTCAATCAAAATTTTAATCAACACACACAAATGATTACTAAGATAAGGTTGTCCCACATCAACCTTGCGGTTATATCATAGATATAACCCACCAATTTTTTTTTCGTGAATTTCATAAAAATATATATTTATATAGCTATCTCACCACATGATGATAGTCTAAGCACCTTTTTATAATTTTTTTTTAATCAGAAATTTTGTAAAATGAATGTGTCCGGTATCTTTGGAAAAAAAAGAGTCGGACGAACACTTGATAGGAAAGATGGACACTGAAAAGTTATATTTTGAAATTTAAGTTGATGTACTCAATAAGTGAAGGACTTCCAATAGGCCTTCAAAATGATTGAACAAGAAGGCTTGACTAAAATCACCTAAAAGGGCCTTGTAATTTTTCTCGTATTTTCAAGTCTAAAATAGCTTCCGACTTCCAGAGTGACAGATTCGGATTACGTTTGAAAAACCGGTAAACTAGCCATCTGAGTTGGTTAATTTCAGTTTCAGGGTAATTTCAGATTTTGAACGAATGCTTCAGTTCGAAAGCCATTTTTCTTCCGTCACTTCTCACAGAATCTAGGTCGAGAAGATTTTGCACTAGCTGTTGTTCCTACTGCTGACTGAAAACTGTTGAAATCGTGGGACATATCATGAAGTCACTAATTGTGGATAATGGAATTCCAACGTGTCCCACGATTTTATTTCAGTCTTATCAATGCCCTAGACTAATGAAGGAGAGGTGTGATAACTGCTAACTGCTTCTTGCCTAATTATTTTCTAGCTTTTAGTACATTGTTATGTTTAATCACAATTAAAGCGTTTAACTTAAAAAGTTTTTTTTTAACTTATTTTATTTTCTAGTTTTTAGTACATTATCTGTTTCATTAGAATATTTCTCTACAATAAAACTATTGTACTGTATTCTATCAATCAAATAATTTCATTTGATACCGATATTGAGTGGATTGCAGAAAATACATAGTGTGTTCTCCAAGTCAAGTTCGTTCGTTCGATACACATATCTCAATCACACTTTTTTGAGATGATATGGAATCAGCTATTTTGTAGCGATGGCCAAGTTGGATTTTTCAAAATAAGCAGTTTTATAATGACAGCAGAGATAAAGGTGTTTTATAAATTCGGTCAGTTCCTATTTGTCAAATTTCTATTAATATGGGACAACCCTACATACATACAAACATACATATAAACAGTTCAAGCTAAATAAAGCCGTTTAATAGAGTAATTTGCTATTTTGTGATTGCGGCCATCTTGGATTTGGTTTTTGCATGATCTACTGTGACCTTCTATCCAAACCCTTTCATTTGATACCCATATTAATGAAGTTTTGAGAAAACATACAGTCCGCCATTTCGTAGTGGCAGCCATCTTGGGTTTGTATTTTTCATAAATAACTGTGTTCTACTAGTTAAGCCCTTTCATTTGATACCCATATTAAGGGGGTTTTGACATAATATGTGGTCCGCCATTTGGTAGTGGCAGTCATCTTGGATTTGCATTTTTCATAAATAACCGTATTCTACTAGTCAAGCCTTTTCGTTTGATACCCATATTAACGGGGTTTGACAACATATGTAGTCCGCCATTTTGTAGTGGCAGCCATTTTGGATTTGCATTTTCCATAAATAACTGTGTTCTACTAGTCAAGCCCTTTCATTTGATACCCATATTGATGGGGTTTTGAGAAAATGTGATCCGCCATTTTATAGCGGCCGCCATCTCGGATTTTCAATATCATGGAATATACAATTTTATAATGACTACATAGATAAAGGTGTGTTCCAAATTTCAGATCAATCGGTCAACAGAAAGGGAGTCAAATTTCTATTAATGTGGGTCAGCGGTACAGACAAACAGGTGCCGTATGAGTATTGTTCTTGGAACGATGGAATTCAACGCAGATGTGTTCACCGAGGACGCTTCCTTAGCAGCTTTTACAGCCTCGTCCATCCAATGGTTCGTCCATAACTTCCGGTTGCTCTTGCAAACGTAGTTAATGGGCAAGAAGTAAAGATGGTGAAGAAGAAGGACATAATCAATTTGTTTTCAAAACAAACTGTTCGTCTTTCCCTTCGATGGAGCGTCCGTCTTACCCGACGATTTTCTGGAGTAAAAATGAGAAAACTCACCACTGATCCGATAAACTGGAAAAAAATTATGGTAAAACACTAAAAAAAATGTTTGATGACTATGAGCACCTTATTTTCTGCAGACGAAAATTTACATCGAGCTTCTCTTTGTAGATATTCTTTTTTTGTAATTTTGAATCTTCCCGCTGAACATTTTTTATTTTTTTTCTCTAAAGTTGATACTACCGTAGTGGTCTTAATGTCATGAGGAGAAAAATAACTTTTTTTTTGCTGGCCCATTTATGGTATGAATAATTGTATTGGTCGAAGATATTGTGCTAAAGTTTGTGTGGCGAACGAAATTTCTCGTGCCGAAAGGTTGAAAATATGGCAGATTACACTTGGTGACTCAACTGTGTCGAAAACACGTGTGTATGAATGGTTTAAGGCACTCAAAGACAGCCGTCAGGAGATAAACGATTTGCCTCGGTAAGGATGACTATCCCCCTCTTCAACTGATGATAACATTGATAAAATAAAAGGAATGGTGTCCAGAAATCGTCATATAAGTTTGAGAAATAAATATATCTCTCGAGATCGTTCGTCATATTTTGGTTTTTGTTTGGTGTATGAGAAAAGTCGCTGCATGACTAGTGCCAAAAGAGCTCAATTTTCTTCAAAAAATTGTTCGCCATCAAGTGGCTGAAGACATGCTTGAACAATCGTGTGTGTGATCGTGACATTTGTGTGACTTTTTCCGAAACTTAAACTACCGCTTCGTGGGGCCCGTTTTGACAGAATTGAAGACATAAAAACGATTTCACTGCGTGAACTGAATACAGCCCATTCCTGAATAAACAGCGTTTCGATGACTGGATTGTTCGTTGAATAAAGTGTATTTTTTCAGAACGGCCCTATTTCGAAGGCGATAATATAAATTCAGATGATAAATATAGCATTTTATTTAAAAACACGCAGTCTCGGTATTTATTTGACAGAATGTATAATATACATAAATCTATATAGATTCTGAAGTCAACCGTAATGTGAATTGATTAATAATATCGACCACATATCGATCACAACTCATTGTGGTCCGTTGCATTGATGGAGAAGTCTAATTTGGCCCGCAACTTGATTACAATTGAGACCCATTGGCTTAAACCACAATGAGATGTATCCACGAAGTGTATAATCTACTTAAACTGAAATTAAAATTGAAAATAAAAACTGATGTCAACTTAAGTGCTCCTTTTACTAAATGCACACAGTTCCGTGGCTCATTTTTTCTCTAGAAACTGATTCAGTTGTGCATGAACTATATCAAAATGCCTAATGAGGCTTTCCGTGTGACTGAATCGGGAGTAGAACAAAATTCCTATTATTAACATTTTAGCGCAAATCATTCTCTGAAAGGAACACAAAAGGTAGAATGGAATTACGTACATGCTCCGACAGTGATCGCAACATTAAACCAAATTATCCTTCTTCCAGCCAGGTTTCACGCATCACAGATGATGACCTTCAGACACCCAGAGCACAATTAAATTCTAATCTATTTTCATCGCTTCCATATAGATGCGGTTTTAGAATGTGCTTATCGTGCGATCCGATCGGACATGATCGCGAGATTCAGCGATCAGTCTACATAAGCAACTCGAATCGCCGCTAAGGGATAGTGTTTCAGAACAATGGGTTCCATATCTTCCCGATGACGGCGTCGAACGGCGCGAACGGAATTTGCCAAACGATGATGTAACAACTTATTTTACAAACGCCTTTGTTTACATACAGTTTACTTTAACTGAAGCAATCCAGTGAAGTTATCTTTCCTGTTGTTGACTGGGAACAACTTTGGCAATGACTGAAAGTTAGGTACAAGTAAACATAGCATTGTGACATCCGCTTTATCCGTCTTTTAGAATGGTTAACATATGAGAGCATTCAATCAATTAGCACCGAAACATGATCGTCACGCGATATGTTAGTCAAAGGTTTCTACCAAACTGTGGGAGGCGATACAATGAATATAAGGTTCCCGGAATAAATCGCCACAGAAAACGACTGCAACAGAAACCACCGCTTATAAAATGTGTAGTAGGCTATAAATATTGTGGCGCGGTATTGTATTTCAAAACAAGAATTAACCGGGCAAACGTATCGCCCCAGGCAAACGTAACGCCCCGGGCAGACGTATACCGTCCGACGCTCGCTAGAGCTCGGTCGGACATTGCTAAAGGATCGTATCCTATGTTTCAAACTAACCGGGCAATCAGTGGATCCCAGGTTTGCGTGCGAGACACCGCCGCTTCCGACGGCGGGTCGGCGGTGGACTCGGATTGCGTCATCTTGGCGGCATGGGCCGCCTCGATTCCTTATCCTCGCCAAATGGGGACTTCGTCCCCATTACATTGTCCTCAGAATAAATTTCGAAAAACGAGAACAAGAGAATAAATTTATAATAGAAATGTGAGGCACATGATGTTTTTCCCGCGCCAAATATTTCTAGCCTACTACACTTTTTCTAAGCGGTTGTTTCTGTTGCAGTTGTTTACTGTGGCGATTTATTCCGGTCACCGAATATAAATGTTTATCTGTTTGGGTTGCTTATTAGTAACCTTTCAAATTTGCAAATAGCAAATAAAAGCCGATAGGTTTGGCAAATATGGCTTGATTTGCACTGGTTTTCACAGCTGACACTGCCAGAGGATCATTCGACTAGACGTTGTTTGTGTAAAAAATGAGTCTAGAGCAAGGCGCGTGAATTGACAGATGGTTCGTTATTGGTACTATCAAAGCGAGACACACATTCGCGATTACGGGTCGATACGGTTCAGATTTATTTACTAACATTCTTCCTCTATTTGTTATAGCTTTTTGTTCTGCATTTCGGTTACTCAATGTTCATCGACAATGGAAGCAATATATGAGTGTTATCGACTAAAATTAGTTTCAAGAAGTTTCATATCCAAATTAGCATTTTGGCAAGTTTGTTCATTAAATTTTATCAAGCTCGAAAGAACCTATGTTTTCCCATTAAAATGTTGAAAGCAATCCTCCCCCCCCCAAAAGGCCCCCTGTTATTTTTTTGTAGAGCTATAGAAACCTGTAAGGATCCGATAACTCTTAATCATTTTTTTGCGTTGTTCATCTTCGGAAGCGATAAACCTATTGACGTCGGCGTTAGCTTTCCAGTTTTCAGTTCATCATACCAATGTGTCTGATGGTAACGTGGAGCAATAAATCAGCTATCTTTGGAAGTCAATTATCAGCTTTTTTTTGTTTTTTCTCTTCGATTGTTCGGTTTAATTTGATGGTTTCGTTGTTTCACCGTGAGATCATGATACTTTTATCAGCGAAGCACATGCCGCAGTGCTGAGTGAATTTTCTTTGTGGTAACCAAAATTATTAAGATTGGCATAGGCATTGTCATATTGAATGAGCAGTAAACAACTAATTAAATCAGAAGGCCACCAACTAGCAATATCACTTAGTCACCTCCACAAGTAACGAAGACTTATCGGAGAAGACACACATCAATCGGGAACTTTCACAAACCGATTACCGATCACGCGAATCAACGAGATACGATGTCATAAATTTATCAAATTCCAAAGCAAACCGGAGCAAATGCTCGGTAGAGCGTTTCCAGTGTCGAACGACATCGAGACACTTGTTGTACATGGATCAAGGACTTGACGGGGAGATAGGGCTCTCTTGTTGAACAACCTTGATAAGATCTTCCACATTGTACTGTATGTTTTTTTTTAATAACCAACCTCTGATAGCGAGCATCCAATCGAGGCTTCTGTTTTTATATTGACAATTTAGTGATAACAAATGATAACACCAATCAATGAGTTGTGTATATCGGTTTGGAGTACTGTTTGCGAAGCTTCAGATAAGGCACAAGATTAGTGTCAACAAGGCAATCCAACAGTTGTGACACCGGAGAGTTTTTTTTGAGAGATGTATTAACTTTGATTTGTATGACTCGATAGCTTTTAATTATATTGTATTTTCTTATTTCAGTCATTCCATGCCAAACCGATATAGTGGTTCTCAGATTCTCGTGAAAAGTGGTAGTTTTGTTCTTTATCGCAAATTATTAGACTTTTTTTTTATTTTTTTATTAGGGTGACCATTTCCATTTTAGGGTGGTCCGAAAAATCGACTTTTCCCCCTTTTTTTTCCAAAAATGTCATTATTTATAAATTCATAACTTTTGAACTACTCGACTAATTCAGATGATTAATATAAAAAATTAAAGTCAATTTGTCTTGCTTGAAAAAATATTATACTTGCAAAAAAAAAATAGATTTTGTTTTTGAAATTATTGGTTGTATTTGTTTTTTGATGTTTACATGGGTTTGGGGTAAAGGTCGCCAAATTTTTTCAATATTTTTTTCTTGAAAGCTGAGTTTTCTCACAGAACAGATCCAAAAGTCAGAGAGGCTTTATTTTTTGTTTTTAAGTTATGGTTTTTCAAAGTTAAACGATGGTTCGAAAAATTTATTTTGCACCCTAATTAGAAAAAAATTAAAAAATACGAGTCTAATATAATGCGATAAACATCAATACTACCACTTTTCGCGAAAGTCTGTGAATCGGAATATCGGCTTGGCATGAAATGGCTGTATTTATATATCCAAATCAATCGCCACAAATGTTTGTTTGCCCATCGAGAGCGGATTGTTTGATAGATTTATACGGCGTGCAAAAGTGAAGGAAAATTCGTGATTCCGTGAGATCGTAGTACACCCACCCATTATTATTTAGCACATGTTTTGGCATACCGATTTATTACATTAAATGAGCCTTAAAATAACAGAAATTGTGCTACTCTCCCATACTGCTATAGCAGTACTAGCTAACCCGGTGAACTTCGTTCTGCCCAAAATTGATTTTTTATTATATATGAATACATACTTTCAAAAATTCACGATTTTCACTAAGCAAGGGTTCAATCGCAGGACTCGCCATTGATTGATTATTACATGGCCCTTTACAATTTCCTTTCATTATAATTATCCTATTACTTCTATCAAAACTCGTCTTTATAATATACATTGAATTTTAGACACAATTTTCGTTCAAGGTTTTTGATTCACTTGCAAGCAACACGTTTCTCCGTTACATGGAATACATGTTTGATACAGAAAAGCAAATTTACGCTCATAATTTTTATTGTCAAAGTGCGTTATTCAACTTGAGAATCTATTGCCATTTTCGCTTCACACCAACGGAACACGAAGCATAATTTTCTCTCAAAGCTTTTCAAATATTTCAAAATTTTAACCATAACATAACATTGATCTATGAGCAGAGGCGAATACAACAGAATAAAGATGGCTCAAATCGGACCATTCCTTCCTGAGACTTTGCGCTTACCAACACATTTTGCGCTCCATTTCTATTCATATAGATAGAAGATATAAGAGTGAGTTATTTCGCCTGAAAATTCATAGATTTACGGTATTCTTAAAAAACACTCCCCAACTTCATTTTATAATGAGGTCTAATATTATCACGCATTTATGCAACAGCACCGGTGGCTATGTGGATAACGTGGTCGTGAAAAACAGCCTTGTATTCCATCCGGCCTTGGTTCGATCCTTGTTGACATCGTTTGGACTTTTTTTTGGAACAATCCCAAGCTGACGTTTAGTCTGAGAGAAAGAGATGTCTGCTCGCAAACATATACACATTTGAAGCATTTGAAAAGGGTACTTTTATTTGTTCATTTCACCTTTCAGCACACGAAAAACCATTTTTCTCTGCCGAAGATGAAATGTTTTCTACCAACGCTAGTTAGGGTGTAGGCGTTGTTGGTTCCATCGAAATTCGCGTTGACACATTTAGCTGTGTTTGTCATTGGTTTGGAGCAAAAATGCCAATGAAGAAACAAATGTATACTTTTCATTATTGTATCCATATAGAACGCAGGAGCCATCTCGTCCAGAGCCACAGAGGGCAATTCTCAACATATCTCATTTTTAACGTTTTATGCGCCGTTACGTGTTAAACGCATGATACGCGAAATATGCATTATATGCGTTATATGCGTTATATGCGTTATATGTATTATATGTGTTCTATATACCATCCAACGGATAATCACCATGCTTCTGCCATTGTCGCTCGCTTGTACCATATGACTGTACCATCGGACTGAACAATAATCAAACAAAACGACCTTCTTAGTGCCACCAAAGTATGGATGCTTGAATTACGTAAAGTATCAAATGTAAAAAAGTAAAAAAGTATCAAATGTAAAAAAGTAAAAAATGCAAAAATCATAACACTCCTCTTTGATTACACTCTGATAATCTCGATTGAGTTATTTAGGACTAGTATTACGCCAGCCCTCTGGTGGAACGGGTTACGTTGGGTTGCAAAACCAAAATTGAATATGGTTTATTATTTCCGGAATATCTTCTTAAACTTCAGTGCTTCACACACACTCAGTTAGTGCATGGTATGTATGGTATTTGGTATTGATATTTGATTTACAACTGATCCTGATGCTTTGATGAGGAAGACAATATTCAACAACGGCTGTGTTATGATTCGAAATGTAAAATGAACTGACTCATACCCTAGTATGTTTACAAGCGACACTTTTTCTAAATATACAGGGTTATCTCTTTGTTGTTCGGAAAGTAGAGAAAACTTGTAAATTGTTCGATGGTTTGCTGTATGGAAAACATTAACCTTCCTATATTCACGAATTGGTCTGGCAGACCGAACATCAATGAGGTGGCTGAATTAAATGACTATTGAAACTGAATGAAAAAAAAAATTTCTGGAGTTTTTTTAAACTCAATTGTAACTTTTTCTTCGAATAAATACCAATAGCGTCTAAATTTTTTTTATTTATTTATAATGATACTACATCCCATTGAGAGATTAGATCTTCTTCACAATTTTTTGCCAATAATCCCGATACATGGCTGCAGTTCTCCAACTCCCGGCTGCACCGATTCTTGCCAAGTCCTGCTCCACCTGGTCCAACCACCTCGCTCGCTGGGCTCCTCTCCTTCTTGTTCCTACCGGATTCGATGCGAACACCATCTTTGCAGGGCTGCTGTCCGGCAATCTTGCAAACATGCCCTGCCCATCGCACTCGTCCAGCCTTGGCGACTTTCTGAATGATGGGTTCGCCGTAGAGTTGCGCCAGTTCGTGGTTCATTCTCCTTCTCCATACTCCGCTTTCCTATATACCACCGTATATTGTTCTGAGCACTCGGCGTTCGAAAACTCCAAGCGCTTGTGAGTCCTCTTCAAGCATCGTCCATGCTTCGTGCCCATAGAGAACAACCGGTCGAATTAGGGATTTGTACATGGTACACTTCGTACGGGGTCGGAGTTTGTTGGACCTCAAGGATTTGCGGAGCCCATAGTAGGCTCGACTTCCATTGAAAATGCGTCTTCGAATTTCACGGCTGTTGTTGTTGTCAGTTGTTATCAACGAGCCAAGGTAGACAAATTCCTCTACCACCTCGAGCTCGTCGCCGTCGATCACAACACTAATACCAAGAAGAACTCTGTTGCGATCAGTCCCTCCTGCTAGCATGTATTTAGTCTTAGACGCATTGATCCCAAGCCCAATCAGCCCTGCTTCGTGTTTCAGTCGGGTATACAAGTCGGCTACCGTCGCATGTGTTCTTCCGATTATGTCCACGTCGTCGGTGAAGCAGATAAACTGACTAGACTTGTTGAAAATCGTGCCCCGCATGTTGAAGCCCGCTCTCCGCATAACACCTTCCAGCGCCACGTTGAAGAGCAGACAGGAGATTCCATCGCCTTGTCGAAGTCCCCTGTGAGTCTCAAATGATTCCGACAGCTCACCTGAGATCCGCACACCGTTCATCGTTGCCTGAATCAGTCTTGTCAGCTTTCGGGGAAAGCCGTGTTCGTCCATGATCCTCCATAGCTGTCGTCGGTCGATTGTATCATATGCGGCCTTGAAGTCGACGAAGATGTGGTGTGTAGAGACCTGATACTCGCGGCACTTTTGGAGGATCTGCCGCAGTGTAAAAATCTGGTCCGTCGTCGAGCAACCGGGCATGAACCCGGCCTGATAACTTCCCACAAATCTACTTACTATTGGCGATAGGCGGCGGAAGAGGATCTGAGACAAAATTTTGTAGGCACCATTCAGGATTGTGATGGCACGATAGTTTCCACAATCCAACTTGTCGCCTTTTTTATAGATGGGGCAGATTACCCCGTCCTTCCACTCCTCCGGTAGCTGTTCTGTGTCCCAGATCCTGACTATCAACCGGTGCATACACTCTACAAGTTTTCTCGGCCCTCCCTTGAAGAGCTCCGCTACGAGGCCATCCTTACCAGCTGCTCTGTGGTTCTTGAGCTGATTAATGGCCTCCTTAACTTCACCCATCGTCGGGGGTGGTACGTCGTCGTTGTTCATTGCACCGGTGTAGTCCTCCTCAACGCCGTCTAGGTCTCCTGTCTGCGCGCTGTTCAGGTGTTCATCGTAGTGCTGCCTCTACCTTTCGATCACTTCGCGTTCGTTCGTCAATATGCCTCCTTTCTTGTTTCTGCACATTTCGGCCCGCGGCACAAAGCCTTTGTGCGAGGCGTTTAGTTTCTTGAAGAACTTCCGCGATTCTCGAGAACGATAAAGCAGCTCCATCTCCTCACACTCTTTCTCTTCCAGGCGGCGCTTTTTTTCCCGAAAGAGATGTGTTTGCTGCCTTCGTTTCAGTCTGTATCGTTCCACGTTTTGTCGAGTCGCTCGTTGCAGCATGGCTGCGCGTGCTGCATCCTTCTCGTTCAGGAGCGCTCGGCACTCGTCGTCAAACCATTCGTTCCGTTGTCCTCGTTGTTCATACCCGATGATGGTCTCTGCTGTGCTGCTAATTGCTGATTTTAAGGAGTTCCAGCATTCATCGAGGGGAACAGCATCCAGTTCGTCTACCCCCGGTAACGCAGTTTCAAGACGCTGCGAGAATGTTGCAGCAACGTTCGGCTCCTGTAGTCGTCGTAGGTGATACCGTGGTGAGCGCTGGTGTCTTATGTTATTAACGACTGACAGTTTAGAACGCAGTTTGACCATCACCAGTTAGTGGTCTGAATCGATGTTAGCGCCACGATAGGTTCTGACGTCGATGATATCCGAGAAGTGCCGACCGTCGATCAAAACGTGGTCAATTTGTGTTTCTGTTTGCTGTGGTGATCTCCAGGTGTAACGGTATTGGAGGCTGTGCTGGAAGAAGGTGCTACGTATGGCCATGTTCTTGGAGGCAGCGAAGTCGATAAGTCTTAGGCCGTTTTCGTTGGTTCGCTGATGGGCGCTGAACCTACCAATTACCGGTCTGAATTCCTCCTCCTGGCCGACCTGAGCGTTCAAATCACCGATGACGATTTTGATGTCGTGTTTTGGGCAGCGATCGTATTCACGCTCTAGCTGCGCGTAGAATTCTTCTTTATCGTCATCGGTGCTAGCTAGATGGGGGCTGTGGACGTTGATAATGCTGATATTGAAGAAGTGGCCTCTCATCCTCAATCTGCACATTCTCTCATTGATCGGCCACCAACCAATCACCCTTTTTTGCATCTCCCCCATCACGATGAAAGCTGTACCTATCTCGTATATGTTGCCGCAGCTCTGATAGATTGTATATCCACCATGGAACGATCGCACCATCGAACCTTTCCAGCACACCTCCTGCAGCGCTACGATGTTGAAATTGCGGGCTCTCAATATTTCCGAAAGAATTCGGGTACTCGCAAGAAAATTGAGAGACTTGCAGTTCCATGTTCCGAGTTTCCAATCTCTAGTCCGTGTTCTTTGCGTGGATCTAGTCCGATTGTCCTGTCTCGAATTTCTTTGTGAATTTTCCTGTGCGTTTTATTTTTACGGATGGCTTGCAGGGCCTGCACCAACCCCCTGTCTCGCCGGAGGACCGTCGTGAACAGCTCTTTTTAGAGTCCCCGCTGGCACGAAGACAGTGATCAGCCGCCCCTAACATGGGGATCAGACGCTGTTTTGAGCCGCACTTCCATAGTGAACAGACGCTCGGATAGGCCCACTTCCCTGTCAGCATACGACCAAGATCCCACCGGGGTTGGTTACCCGATCTTCACTATGGTTACTCGTACCCCAGCCGGCACCACGGGGAGGTAGGGATAGGAGTTACTGGACAGGAAGCTAAGGACCACGAATGGGTTCTATTTTATGCCTGCAGGTACGCGAAGTACCGATGGTACGCTTAGTCCAGTCATTTACCAACCAACGTCTAAAAATACACAATGTCAATATCACAGAGACGCGCACAGTCCAGAGTACACAAATTACGATTTTTCGCGCGAGTATAGAAGTGTTAATCTTCATTTACCCAAGAATCTCCGGATCATGTAAGCATAATATTAGGCTGTCAAAAAAGTCCTGCGGTATTTTTTTTGAATTTTCATTTGTTCATAAAATTAGTTACAATCATCTGTTTTAAGTCAAATATGCGCCGTTTTGTTCGGTGACTTGTTCCCAACGAGATGCCAACTTCATAATACCCCTGTTATAGAAGCTCGCTTCCTTATTGGCAAAAAACTCGGATAGCCAATTTTCACAGGCCTCTTTTGTGGCTAACTTCTGACTACCTAGCTCGTTCGCCATGGACAAAAACAGGTGGTAGAACCTCCCATCCGAGCTCCCGGAGCTTCTGGCGCGTCACCAAAGAAGTGTGTGACCTGGCGTTGTCCTGATGGAAGACAATGCGGCCTCTGTTTATCAAAGATTGCCTCTTCTTCATGAGTGCTACCTTCAAGCGGTCCAGTTGTTGGCAGTACAGGTCCGAATTGAGCGTTTGGCCATAAGGAAGTAGCTCATAATAGATTATTCCTTGACAATCCCACCAAACACATAGCAGAACCTTCCTGGCCGTTAATGAGGGCTTGGCCACCGTCTGAGCCGCTTCAGCGGGCTTCGACCACGACTGTTTGCGCTTCACGTTGTCGTAAGTGACCCACTTTTCATCGCCAGTCACCATCCGCTTCAGATACGGGTCGATTTTGTTGCGATTGTTTTTTTGCGTCAACGTGTGTGGCACCCATACATCGAGCTTCTTCGTGAATCCAAGCTTCTTCAAATGGTTAATAACGGTTTGATGACTTATCCCCAGCTCTGGGCCGATGCACTGTCAACACTGTCAAGGACTATATTATAGCGCGCAAAAATACCTTTCCAACAAGCTATAGTATGACTCGATACAATGAATACAACTAGAACTACGCGCTTACAACGACACCTCGCGGAAATACCGCAGGACTTTTTTGACAGCCTAATATTTGCTTAGCAAGAGAAAATCCAGCGGCTTCATACCGATTGCCATTGATTGACATCTTAGAATTTCAGTTGTAAAGCATATCACGGAAGACTCAACGTTTTTGTAAAGATTATTTTAGTGGTGTCCTTGACACGACCGCATTGCTGACTTGGCTCGTTGCTCGTTGATCACTCCGGATATAATTTAAAAATGATCCGAAAGTTGAGCATAACCTTTTCAGTAGAAAGCTTTGGTAGTCCTGATAAGGGCCAATGGTTTGCGTAGTTTTGTCATTTGGAATGCACTGGAAGCCAAAGTTAACCGTATATATTCCAACGCAAACACGAGAAACTCGATATTCTACGGTATTCTTCTTACATGAGGGGCTCAGAATGAAAGGGGTGTGAGTAACTTGATCGATTTCTCTTCATCAACTTTTTCTTTAGTTAATAAATCAATTGTAAAATCGTTCCAATTTGAGTTTGCTATAGAATCCGATAGATGAGGTTCTGACCTATCTTCCACATTGCGAAATACAGATAGGAATGTGTTTGCAGCTAAGTTATGACCAAAGGAGAGAGTCGATGTAGAGAAATCGATGATGTCACTTACACCCCTTTCATTATCAGCCCTTCACATGTAAACAAATGTACATAGAAACAGTACAGAATTAACAATATATTCATTTGCTTTATCCGCCACGAAGTCCTTTTTGGAACACTGTAGATCAGCATTTCATACGACTGCAAGAAAGCCGACTTCGTTAGAATGATCGCTTGGACATCTGAACCAAACAGCGAACGATGCTTCAGGGAGTAAAACATACATCACATACGAATCAATAAAATGTGTAGGGACCTCGCCAAGCTCAAATAACGTTTGTTCTCAAATACCAAACATTTTATTTTTAAACGTAAATTTACTTCTTTGGGGTATAGGTTTTATTTTAACATCATTTACAGGTATCGATACAGTGTATCTATATATATATATATATATATATATATATATATATATATATATATATATATATATATATATATCTATCTATCTATCTATCTATATATATAAAAATGGAGTGATGTCTATCTGTCTGTCTGATTCTTATAGACTCGGAAACTACTGAACCGATCGACATGAAAATTGTTATGTAGGGGTTTTTGGGGCCGGGGAAGGTTTTCGTGATATTTTGAGACCCCTCCCCCCTCTCTAAGGGGGGGCTGCCATACAAATGAAACACAAATTTCTGCATTACTCGGAAATTAACCAAGCAAACGAAACCAAAGTTGGCATGTGAAAGATTTAGGGTACAATAAATGTTTCTATGATGGTTAGACAGTCCTTCCCCCACTCAAAGGGGGGGGCTGCCATACAAATGAAACACAAATTTCTGCATTACTCGAGAATTAATCAAGCAAATGAAACCAAATTTGGCATGTGGAGGTTCTAGGATGCAATAAATGTTTCTATGGTGATAAGATACTCCTTCCCCCTCTCTTAGAGGGGGCTGCCATACAAATGAAACACAATTTTTTGCATTACTCGGAAATTAATCAACGAAACCAAAGTTGGCATGTGAAAGTTTTAGGGTGCAATAAATGTTTCTATGATAGTTAGACAGTCCTTCCCCCACTCAAAGGGGGGGCTGCCATACAAATGAAACACAAATTTCTGCATTACTCGAGAATTAATGAAGCAAATGAAACCAACTTTGGCATGTGGAGGTTTTAGGATGCAATAAATGTTTCTATGGTGTTAAGATACTCCTTCCCCCTCTTTTAGAGGGGGCTGCCGTACAAATGAAACACAAATTTTTGCATTACCCGATAATTAATCAAGCAAATTAAACCAAATTAGGCATATGGAAACTTTAGGGTGCAGTGAATGTTTCTATGGTGGTTAGATACCTCTCCTCCCTCTCTTAGGGGTGGCTGCCATACAAATAAAACACAAATTTCTGCATTACTCGAGAATTAATCAAGTAAATGGGCGGGACGAAGTTTGCCGGGTTAGCTAGTATAATATAAAAATGGATTTCTGTCTGTCTGTCTCATTCTTATGGACTCTGAAACTACGGAACCGATCGACATGAAAATTGGTATGTAGGGGTTTTTGGGACCGGGGAAGGTTTTCGTTATAGTTTGAGACCCCTCCCCCCTCTCTAAGGGGGGGCTGCCATGCAAATGAAACACAAATTTCTGCATTACTCGAGAATTAATCACGCAAATGGAGCGAAATTTGGCATGTGGAGGTTCTGTGGAGTGTCTATGTCTCTGCCATACAAATGAAACCCAATTCTGCATCTCTATATATAAAAGTGTTCTGTTCGTTTGTGTACGCGTCAAAAACTTGAAAAGTGCGGAACCGATTGAGTTCGAGAAGTTGTACACAACATACAACCCACTTCAAGGAGTGTTGTTACGGCATAAAAAATTGGAAAATTGGAAGAAAAATGATTTTATATATGACCAGAGTGCGTTTCTGAAATTGAGCTTCTAATGAAAATCGACTATTCAGTGATGAATATGTGTTTTATGTGTCTGAAAATAATCTGATATTATAATGATGAGTTTTGGTAGAAGTACTAGGAATTTTTTAGTAATAGGTGAATTCAACGGGGTCGATTAGAAGATCAATCAATGAACAGTTCTGCGATTGGACTCATGAACTTGCGCTTAGTAAGAAAACGTGAATGTTTGAATGTATTGATTTATAGTAATTCATAAAAATTAGTATTTAAATTGTTCGGAATTTGAGACAAAAGTTTGACAACAACAAACTTGACGAATGTGACAAAAATGGTGTTTGAAATTTAAGACGAATTTAAAATATTTTTTAAAAACGTAGAAGGGTCTGAGCCTAGAGGCACGGTCGAAAGTTTGACGTAGGACTATGATTGCTCAGAACTCTTGGTAATTTTAAATGTAATTTTTTTCATTGTTCAGAAATCTGTTAGTTTAACTTTTTTGAAACTCTAAATAGTAGCCCTGAAAAAGGGATTATCACAATCAAGTCGTATTGGTTCTACTACTTAATCTATCATAGAAGGAATTAAGTCATTGAGAATTATGAATATGAGTCATGAAGAATATTGATATTTCATTTTTGTGATGCGATATAATGCCGATCTCAATAAGTCTTCGCATGATAATCGCTGCCTCCTCCTAATAAATGAACGATCACTGTATGGATGATACTTTCCTCGTGGCTTTGATGAAATCTTGCATGAAGTTTGGGTGATGCATGAAATCTTGCATCTGATTACTTCAACATCTTGCTAATTTGTTATATAGAAAGAATTATTGCACGCAATTTTGTGTTACATACAACATTCATGGGAACAAAGTTCCAAGAAAAACATACCTCTTTTATTTGTTAAATTGCTCATTTGTTTTATTATTTCCACTGTTGATGTCTCAGGCGAAAAAATGGTGGATAAATTTGCCGTCTAAAGGTATATATTATAACCTATATCGTAGGAACCATTCAGCGTAATATGCATTTGAAAACTCTTAAAAAACGTTACATTTTTCGTAGACTGACCCCCCATATTGTATCAAAAAAACATATTAATTTCGTGAAACAGTACGATTTTGAGGAATGAGACACTCTTCAATGGCCAATGAAACTCAAGTGTACGAAATTTGAGACAAAACGATATCGCAATCATCAGCATCATCGTTAGCACAAGCTCTAGGTTAATCTCAAAAAAATTTGGAATGACGTCAAGGATCAACGTAAGGAATCTGGCCACGATGTCCAATGAAGATCGGAAAAAGTTTATTGTTGATGGTGTCACCATTTCGTTAATGGCACATTTTCTTGACGAAGTGCTTTCTGGTAAACTCATGTGTAAGCTGCAATAGATGTTTCAATGCGCATAGCTGTAGAATATCATTCACTTCTATCCAAAGATGATGTCCACAAAGCTAGCCTTGGTTTGAAGAACTCCATCTGCATTGGTGCTGATGGAATACCTGTGATTAGAAACTTTAGATGCGTTCTGTTCGTTACATTCTGGAATTCTTCTTGATGGTTGGATTTATATAACTTTTCTGTTTTAAGAAAGGACAGTCTACATTCAGCTATCTATGCATTGCTTCATTGTGTACAAGAGCTTGAGATTGTGCAACTTCGTGGCCGCTCTCCTTGATTGGCCTGAACCAAGCCTAACGACTTAACTTCAATGGTGCCCGTCCCAAATTCTCTTTGATCCTATCTCATTGGTCGTCTAATGTCAGTGAAAATAACCATTGAAAATTCAATGAAAGTCCATTGACATTCAAAGTATTATACGTGTTGTGAATTTATTTTGACAACAATCCTAATCGAGTGTTGGGATTTCCGCTATTCAACTGCATCGAAGGATTTCAGACGAACAGGAATACAATGACACACTTTTCTAAAGCCGGCGCCACACGATGCTACGAACACCCCCGAATATTGGACGCTCGATGGTTAGACGCATCGTGTAGTCGATGGACGAACTACGAGCCTCCAATGTCGAGCATCGAATGTTCGCGTTGGAGGGTAATCCGTTCGTTGTGGATTGCCTTCCAACGCGAGTGGCACGAGTCCAAGGATTTTTGTCATTCGTTGATTCGACACTCGATGACATTCGGTACACTGCTACACAATTCGTCCGAATCTATCATTGACAGATCGGTTTGTTTACAAGTTGTAGACGAAAAAACTATGAAATTGATTAATAAAATTGAAAAAATTCGGAAAAATATTGCAGTTTAATAATGTTGATTTAAACCATTTTTCATATACAGCCAGTACAATTTCAAAAAGTACAGTTTCAAAGCGTTTTTGATGATAAATAAAAACAATAAACATTCGATCCAAATACTCGCCGATGGTTTGGACCGATTGCATTGAATTGAACATTCACTTCACCGTGTAGCAGCACATTCGTCACAACATTTGTCGATTCATCGAGTCAAATGTTTGAGTCCAATATTCGAGTGAAACGTTGGACGAATCGTGTAGCGCCCGCATAATAATGGGATTTATTACGCGATTTCGCTCGATCCATGTTTGGATTTGGAATGAAAATATGATACTGGTATGGATCGATTTCTACGCTCTCACATATTTGTTCGTATCCGTATTGTAGTTGTGTCATGCACCACCCATTGCAATGCAAATGGGAGAGGATAAATTAGATGGAGATAATGATAGGGATGTAAAAGGAAATAAACTTTTTCTGGTACTTTCTTCTCTTTCGCGCTATCGGTCGCGAACAATTTCAAAAGGTATTTGGCCATAAACTTCTTCAACAATAACTACACATATTTGCTGCTCTGTGACACTTGAATAGGATGACACTGAACACTTTCAAATGTTCTGTCATAAAATTCTGTAGGAAAATGACCTCCACATGCTTTTCTTATTCTCCTCATGGTTAGACACTGCATCGAATAGCTATTGTCAAGATTTTGAAAGTAATGTTTGATTCTAATTTCACCATTAAACTGTACGTTCAGGATATTGTTGCAAAACTTTTCTCCGCTTGGATTCATGCTTCGCTCTGCAAAGGATCCCAAGGATTCCGCGTGTTTGAAACCCCTGTATTGTTTACTAGTTCGTTTAACATTGGAATAGTGATTGGTAGCAGTTTTTATGATAATGCAGATAATGCAATTTGAGTCAGTTCAGAGAAAAAATGATAAAAATAAAATTAAACAAATCACAGGTTGAAAGACACTCTAGTTTGACAGCTGTCAGAATACAATGGTTCTCCGAATCACGAAATGAATAACCTTGCATATTGAACCCCGGTGTCATCATATTTCATTGCCAAGGGGAAGGTGAATGCTAAACAATTTTCCCAGTGTTTATAGAAAAACTTGTTTACAAATTACTATGTATCTAATCTACCGAACGAATGAAACCGAGACAGTGAAAGCGTAACCTTAACCGACCTCACCAAATAGCGGTAACTTGACTCATATCGTGTATCACAAACATTTCGCTAACGCTCTGTGCACCGATGCTGTCTAATCGCCGGCATGGGGCTACTACTCCTTGGGTGGGTAGTCGGTTTAGAGAGAGCGATCGAGAAGATGCATATTTGATGGTATCGTAAAATTAAACCGTTCGAGGGAGCAAATGCGCGATGAAAACAACGGCAACACCTGTGGCTGTGCCGAATAAATTCATTTATAATTCGCAAATTGTTCGTTTTTTACGATGATTGGCGGCAGTGTCCGTTGCTGAATCCGGCTGTGGCCGGTAAACGGCTCAGGTTCAACGTTTCAATCTGTGTGTGAGTTCTGAGGGGAAGATGGCCTTCACGGATGAACTGGCCTCCACCCGGAGTTCTGTGGGTCAGCTGATGATGAGTCGGTGATAACTTACGTTGGGGAATGGATTTGCTTTCGTTTGATGGGTCCATTTCGATTCTATTAATAGAGAACTACCTGATGGAGGTGATTATAAAAGCGTGCACGGTTATTGAACATGCGTCTTCCTTTTCTCGCGGAGGTGTTCTAGAGCGTTAAGTTCCAATGCTCATTATCTTGTAACTACGATTCGGCAATTTTAGAAAGGATGATGGTTATACCGTATGCGGTATAATGATTGCATTGTTTGATAATGTGAATTTTTAGCAAATTTTTAACATATTTAGCATTTTAGCATAATTTTAGCATATTTATAATGAACATTTAGCATATTTTTCAGCAAAGCAAATTAATTTATTCCTCTAGTGTTGGACTTAAAACTTGGACAATCGTCGATCAATAACTTTCATACAGAAAAAACCCAAAAAATTGAGATGTGGACTAGATAAGGGCCCGAATGTCCAAACGGCAAATGCTCCTCCAACCATCTCTTTGAACCAATTGAGGTATGGTATCGACTCCCGTCCTGCTGAAAGACTACATTTGGCATAGATCCATATTTCTTCATGACCCGTTGAAGTACAGTTTTACTTAAAATACCGATATACACTTCCTTGGGCACTTAATTGCCTTTTGGAATAAACACCAGGTCCATTTTTTTCAGTTCAGTTCAGCTATCAGTTTGAATACCATGACGTTGGTAGGCTATCTTTTTTCCCGACAGAGAATTTATGTATCGATTGGTTCTAGAATAGGTTCGATACGGGATACAGTGTGTTAGTCTGTGAACAGGATTGCCGGGTTTTTGCACTTGAGAAATACGAAATTAAAAACATTTAAAATATTCTTGCTGCGCTCGACACGTAACTCATGGATGCGCTGAGTTATCATGTGGGTCTTTTTTCGTGTTCGTTTTTTTACAACTCTCCGCATATTACATTGCCTGAAAAGTCCCGGGATTTTTAATGGAAATAGTCGTTCTTTTGGGCAAAGCTGTATTTATTTCTCATTGTTTTCTTCGAGGGCAATACACTAAAACGGATTACGAGTTTCCAATATTTCGATTCCCTTTCTGTAGTACGAAACGTCTAAGTCTTCGAAATATGCCTCAGTGCCACGCTGCAGACTGCCTATTGGACTTAGGAGTGTGGTAATGGATTCACGTTTCATCCATTGTCACAAAACCAACGCGCCACTGTTTATGGTCGACGGTCAGCAAACGCGTAGTTTATGAACAAATAAACGAAATGTCTCGAAACTTCACACATAAGCTATTTCCAATTTCACAGCATTTACGATTCATCAATCATTCAGATAGCGACCAGACGGTATCGAGGCTTCCCGAATGGCCTTTCTCACGGCCGAGAGTTTAGTTTTCAAAATCGGCCTTTTCCAAGGCTAGAGACGAATGAACTGGGAATTTTTAAAGCCATGAACAGCATTATTCAAGTCACAGTTTTGTTCTAGCTTGAAGACTCTCTCAACGTTGATATCGCACGCCGCGGTTTTATTCGATACCATAAAAATTGGAAGATAAACAACACACACGGTAATGAGATTTATTCGGTGGAGGAACCGCGACGATTTTCATGCCGTCTGATAAAGAGTGCATCTGTATTTTTGCATCACATCATTTTCGCATCTGTACTGGTGTCTAAGCCAGGGTTGCCACCTTTTTTTTTTTGAAATCAGGAAGAATGAAAATGAAAATCCGGAGAAGTCAGGATAATTAATATTGGGTTGTCCGGAAAGCTTGTGATGATGTTTGGCAAAACTAGATCAACATTTTTGTTTTTGTTTTCAGTTTTATATGCACAGTTTTATACCACAATCAAACGTCGAACACTGTTCAAGTTTTTTTTATGCTGTCCATAGAGTCGAAGCTTTTTTTTTGAGAGGGAACATTGTAGGGACCCGAACCTGTGATAATCTGAAGGTCCAATAATAGGTTGGCTTAGCTGATGGTATGGTCGTATAGTTCATGAATCATATATACTTATGTTTTATACATATAACATCTGCAAAAGATAGTGTTGCGAGATCTTTTTTTTCTCTAACTTCTTACTTCTAGGATGAAATTTTTACAGAAAAGCTTTCATCCCTGAAGTGAGAAATGAGAAAAAAAATCTCACAACACAATCCTTAATATTTATTCATTCAATTCGCGTTGACGGCGTTGAGCTTCGTGTTCTGTCATTATGAAGCGGAAATCATAATTGGAATTATGAATAAAATTTTACTTTTCCGAATCGAATATGTATTCTACGTAATAGGAAATCGTTTTTTAGAAAATTGTGAAAAATGATGAACAAAAAACTGCATCTGGTAATGATTTTTTATTATAATGACAAGCTGTTGTGATAATATCAGAACATGTATGGACAAATGGTAAAGTAAGAGTCAGGACAGCATTCAAAAATCATCAATAAATATTTTGATTCAAAAGATAACGATTTGAAACTGCTTTCAAGCATAGTAATCTGATAAAGTAACTTTCTTTCACGTCAACTTCGAGATTAAATAAACGCTGACAATCTACCTCCGATAACGTGAATCGCTTCGGAATAGATTATCTATTCCGAAGATTATCTACAAAGAGTAAGCATGATACAAGTGCAGACCGAATATTTATTTTATGTAAGCTATTATGACAGTTCTCATTTCAAACCAGGAAAATTTTGGTAGGGATCCCACTGTATTTATTACGGGTAATTTTTATTCCAAAACACAAAAAAAAGCACAAAAATCAAGAAAAATCAGGATCATTCCTGTAAAACCAGAATGAATCGAGTATTCGTCAGGATATCAGGGAGTGTGGCAAAATGTCTGGGAAATCCTAAAAAATCAGAAAGCTTGGCATCTCTTGTCTAAGCTTGAAATTTCGAGAACGAGAGTGTTATGTTTGGGGTGTGAGGGTATTTGCGTTAATATCTCTCTGTCGGCTGAAGGAAGTGATATGAAAATCATTTCATTCGAAAGATAAAAGGCGTATGATTGATGTTTGTTACTTATTGACCCAACTTTTCTGTTCACGACCCACAGCGCGAAAGAGGAGCAAGTATCAAAAAAGGTTAGATTCCCGATTCCATCCCTACACTTTTACCATCGAAGCCTCTCCCTACCTTCCGAAATGCAGCGTGTGGTGCACAACACAACTACAGACAGCAGCAATTCCCGAAGTAAAGCATAAAACAAATGCCAACGATGGAATAGCATACGAATGGATCCATAGCCAAAACCGTTTATTTTCCATTTCCAACTGTTTAGCATGTTACATCGCGTGAATAAATCCAGTTTATGTGAGAAGTTTCCAAAGTGTTTTAATTATCCTGTGCCGGAAATGTTTTTATTGAAGTTTCCATGAACCTGATTGAATGTCCAAATCCAAGTTAAAATTGATTAGCGATTGATGCATGTCGTCGACTGACCAAGAGAGCGCTCTAAATATTGTGGTCGCGCTGGTCAACCTCAGTTTCTATTTCGCTATCGTGTTGAAGAGAGCAAAATACTTCGCCTCAGAATATGCACGAAGTAAGTATAGTGCAGAGCTTGCACTGATGGGAAGAAGTAAAACAGAAGAGAAACATTAGATAGGACGAATATAGGTTATGTTTGATTATGTCACATGAATGAATTGCTAATTTAATGCGTTAACGGTGGTAAGAGGCCAAGTATATATGCGATACATACCGAATGCACCACATGCCTTGGAAATAAGGACACAAATCTCGTGCATTGTTCTCACAAGAACAAGAATGAATCATCCATCTTCAGCTGCTCTACAAAACCACGCAAATCCATCGATTCTCTTCAAGGTCACCAAAACATTCGAATAAAGAGTTATTTTGAAAATTTCAATACATTCTAAAATAATACAGTGAATTTATTTTCATATTTTTTGCTGGAATGAAGCTGGAATTTATTGTTTCAATGGTGATTATGTTTTGCATCATGGAGGCTTTTTCAGACACTCAAACTTTTTCAGTTCATTCGCCTTTTGCCTTATACTTATGACAGACATACAGCTGTACTACCGTTGTACTTCGAAAATTGTATGTCTGTCACCATGTACAGCGCTAGAACCATGCAAGCAACTCGGTACAATCGCTGTATCTGTACCGACCTGTTTCACCGTTGTACATGGCTACAGTTGTACTGTGCGCATCGCCATAGACGGTTAGTGGTGGGTAGCATAAACAAACCGAATCAAAACATTTGGTAAACACTTTTGACGTAGGACTACGTCTTTCATTTCTATACCGGGGTGTAAAATCAAAGTTTCGAAAACGAAAGCGTTACGCCGGAGACCGAGATTTTGAGCGTTAATAGCTCCTAAACAACTGAACGAAATGATATGATAAACACTTCATTCGAAAGATAAAATGTCTACGCGTCCTATACTTGTTACTTTTTGATCCAAAAACTTGTTTCAATAGCCTTAAAATTGCTTTCAAAACAGGCTATTGAAATCACCAATCATTATATAAGCGAGTGCCGCTCGGAAATCCACTCTGTTATAATTGAACAGTGATTGGAGCATGTTGTCGCTGTTTTGGTGAAGCTCTTCGTTTATCATGAAAGCACGGATGAACGATGTCACCAAGAGCCTGTTTGTGCACCTTAGGCCAGAAGGGAATCCATCAGGAGGAGAGTGATGCCACAAACGGTTCCCCGGGAAGATAACGGAGCAGCCGCCACACACACATACACGTGCGGAACTCTTCGTTTGGATGCCATTCAGCATCGAGAAAATTCCGGAAAGATCTAATCGTTGCAGAAAAATAATCTGCCAGTTCCCCTAGGAATTGAAAAATACATTCATGTGAAAGAGTTTATTGTAATGTTTTCTAACCATATAACTCAGCGACCAAATACATTTGATTTTGTAATGCTTCAATCAAGTGTAATTAGCGGGACACCGACTGGACAACATCGTTACTGGACGAGTTGGACGGCGGGGGATCGAGTGTCTTTCTCAAGGCAAGAGGGTGGAGGTGTAGTGCTGGAGTAGAGCAAAGTTTTCCAAGGGTCTTTCTCAAGGCTAGAGACGAATGAACTGAAAAAGTTTAAAGTCTCTATAATACAATACCTTACCTTACCTTGAAACGCATTCATTTTTCGTGAGGACACCGACTAGACAACATCGTTGCTGGACGAGCCGGACGGCGAGGGATCAAGCGATTCATTACCTGACCTGACCTGGAACGCAATCAGTTTGTTTTAACTGTGAGGGAGCGCAGAAAAGCCGATCGATCAGAAGGAGAAGAGGAGGTGACCAAGAGTGTATCAGCATCGAAAAACGGTTCCCCGGAAAGACATCGAAGCAGCCGCCACACACACATACACATACACGCGCGCAACTCTTTTTGTTTGCTGGTTATCGAGAAGAAACCTGGAAAGAAGTGATCGTTGCTGAAAAATAATCTGCCAGTTCCCCTTGGAATTGAAAATTACATTAAAGCGAAAGAGTTTATTTTAATGTTTTCTATCCAAATAATACTGCGACCACATACATTTGTGATTTGTCAATCAACTGCAGTTAGCAGGAAAGCTTCTGAAGATTATTCTTCAGAACAAGGTTTTTTGTATCCAATATTGGATGCATAAAACCTTGTGCCTCCAACGTAACGCTCTCGTTTTCAAAGTCTCCTAAATATTTGTTTATTCATTCATTCAGAATGGATTTAGATTCAACTTCAAACAAATGATCTCTAAATCAACGATAGTCCTACGTCACCCTTACGGTTATACCATAGATATAACCCACTTCCTGTTTTTTTTCATTGGCTTTCTCTTGAGTTAAGAACTCAGATTGGAAGCTTGTTTGTTGTGTTTGATAGTTTAGACGGCAGATAAGAAACCTTTTTCATTGAAATATGTGGTAAAAATTGGTTAAATTTCTGATTGTCAGTTTGACATGCAGTACAATGCACAACCAAAGTATGTCTGTCACGCTACCGTGGTACCTGTACAACGTTGTACACGTACAATGCTAGTACAGTTGTATGTCTGTCCATGGTATTAAAAAAGGCTAATTTAGAAAACTAAACTAAACACTCGGTCATGAGAATAGTCATTTGGAAAGCATCGCTGATGCTGTCATCTGGTTACTAGCTAGATGACTGGTAAATATTGATGCCTTTTTTCGAACCATTATAAAATTTTCGTGAATTCGTTTGTTTCCCGGTTAAACGTGGTATTTTTCATGCTCCCTTCAATGGAAAACTGAAGTTAAAAATATGTTCTGCAGAGGTTGCCGCGTTGGAAATGTTATTTTGCTATACTATATTTGTAATTTTGAGATACTGAAAAACTACTTTAATATTCTATAAGTTGAGTGTTTCAATATCGCTCTAGACAGCGATCAATAGTATAAGGTCATGCTAAGAGTTCATTAAAAAATCTGCTCAAATTAGCGTTTTATTGCTTCGTGAAACATTTGTTCCACTCAGACAGTGAAATTATTCATTCATCGGCTCTTGTATTTTCACTAAAGAGTTTCGTTCTTAAATTTTCATAATGTTTTTTCTCGCCGCCTATAACTTTGTAGTCCTGCGTCAACAATGCGATCGTGTCTTTAACATCATCCTTATTTTCTGCGGTCCGCGATACCATGGCTAATGCCTGTTTTAGAATGAGCGAATGTATCCGCCGCGAAACTGGTTTTTGGGAAATTTTTCAGGCTAAAGTCATTGAATTACAAAATCATGCGAATCTGTCAAACTATTGTCCTTACAACGAAAGCAAGTTGTACGAGATTGGTGAAACAAATTCATATTACTAACGAATGTGAGTTCAAGTATATCTCGAACTAGATACCATTCAATATTAGGAAATTCAGTAAATTACAACTAGAAATTCGGAAAATTATTTATTATCCTGCAGCAAGCTCGATGTGAAACTGAGCGATTTTTTTATATCTTGTTGCACCCATCTTGATTGTCTTGTTCCAACTTTCTGATGTGGGCAGAGGCAACTGCCAAAGCAACGCGAATTCGTATCTTTTCGCAGCGAAAGCTTGGGAAGTTCTATCTTGTTTCGCTCTTGCGCAAGAGATCACTGATTGGTTGGCGAAAAAAGTTCGCAAAAAATCGTGTAAACTTGTCTTCATTGTGCAGGGTTGAAAAACAAGCTTAACACGTTTATAAAAAAGGTTAAGTACAGCTGGTCTACCGGGACACTCCAATATAGGCCGCAATTTGGTTTTGCGGTATTTGCGCGCGGGATAAATCACGAATACGCTGTCACTTTGCTATGGCTAGAAACAGCGATTGCAAAAATTGACGCTTTCTGTTTACGTTTACTCCTGAGTTATAACACACACATAAACAAAGAAACCCTTAGAACGCATCTCAAATGGCAGTGTCTTATGTATAAGGGAGCAATTAATATGCCGCATACGATATTAGTTTGTTCTAATGGTGTGATCTCAACTTCTAAATTCAATATATAGAACGACACAAGTCTAATTATCCACTATAACTTTACTGTTATGTTCTATTATAATATTATATTGCTAACATATTTCTTTTACTTTCTCTCTATCACAGTTTTCATAATACCCCAGCGGGTGGTATTGGCGATCTTCGGTTTCCTGGCGATCCTCAATGCGTACACGATGCGGATCTGTCTCTCGATCGCCATCACCGAGATGGTGAACAAAACGAGTAGCATAGAGCATGACGAAGGCGTCTGTGCGCTTGATGATGACGCCAATCTGGAGGAATTCGTCGGCGGCGAGTTCAACTGGGACCAGGAGCTGCAAGGTATTATCTTGTCCTCCTTCTACTGGGGCTATGTGTTGACCCATCTGCCGGGGGGCATTCTGGCGGAGAAATTCGGTGGAAAGTGGACGCTGAGCTTGGGAATCCTATCGACGGCATTCTTCACGCTGATCACTCCGTGGGCGGTAAATCTGGGTGGATCGACGGCACTGATCGTGATTCGCGTGTTGATGGGTTTGGGCGAGGGTACGACTTTCCCGGCATTGAGCGCCTTGCTGGCTTCATGGATTCCGTTGAAAGAGAGAAGTAAGCTAGGTTCGTTGGTGTTCGGAGGTGGACAAGTCGGCACGATTCTTGGAAACATGATCTCGGGACTGCTGCTGCACAACATCGATGGCTGGTCGTCAGTATTTTACTTCTTCGGAGCACTGGGAATCCTTTGGTTTGTGCTTTTCGTAAGTTCGAATGTTTGATTCATCCACAATTGAACACTTCGGTCATTGTTCCTTCTTTGTTATAGACGCTGTTCTGCTACAGTGACCCAGAATCGCATCCATTCATCAGTGACAAGGAGAAGGAATACCTCAAGAAAGAGTTGGGAACTTTGACTCGCGACAAAACCCTGCCACCAACTCCGTGGCGCTATATCCTGACGAGTGCTCCAATGTTGGCATTAATTTGCGCCCAAATTGGTCACGACTGGGGATTCTTCATCATGGTCACCGATCTACCGAAATACATGAGTGATGTGCTGCGTTTCTCGATTAAGGCTAACGGGTTGTTCTCTTCGCTGCCATACCTGGTAATGTGGATAGTGTCATTATCGACCGGAGTGCTGAGCGATTGGTTGATCTCCTCCGGCAGAATGACGATCACCTTTGGAAGGAAGTTGTTTACCACTATTGGTGAGAAAATGTTTATGGTGAATTGGTTGTTCGAGTGATCGATATTTTATGTTTCAACAGCTTCCGCCGGTCCTGCTTTCTTTATCGTGGGAGCTTCTTATGCAGGTTGCGATCGTGCCCTGGTGGTTGCGTTGTTCACTCTCGCCATGGGTCTTATGGGTACATTCTATCCCGGCATGAAGGTTAATCCACTGGATCTGAGCCCAAATTATGCCGGAAGTTTAATGGCAATCACGAACGGTATTGGCGCTATCACAGGAATCATCGTTCCCTATGTGGTTGGAGTTATGACTCCCAATGTAATTTGATAATCTGCGCCCTTGTCGAATGTTTTGTTATTCTTGTCTTGCTTTTGTCCCCACAGCACTCACTGGAGGAATGGCGCGTCGTCTTCTGGATCTCGTTTGGCGTTTTCCATGTCACCAATTTGGTTTACGTTATGTGGGCCTCCGGAGAGGTGCAACCCTGGAACACGCCTCATCTGATGAACAAATCTGTAGAATCCGGTGAAACTAAGCTAGAAGGCTTCAGCGAAAAAAAGAAAGCACCTGCCGCCATCACCGCATCTCAGTAGAACTGCGTCTGAAGATTTAGTTTTAGCATAATTTATTAGGTAGTACCGTATTGGTCAACGTTACGATCAGAAACTGAACGCAACGAGTGATACCGATGACCACAATTGTACTTCTTTGAAGAAGTGATAACTATTAGGGTAAATTGTAAAGAAAAATCCACTAGACTGCGAAGGATTACTTGTACATATGATAAGTAAGGCCAAATGTTGCATACTTAGGAATTGTGATTGTGATCATTCCAACAGAAATCCACATTTTGAACCGAACCAAATGCCAAACTCACATTCATATTGATCGTAAATACCTGAACGAGTATTGTAGTAAGATGATACAATTTTAAGAAACAAATGCATTTTTCGCAAGCTGTAATCTAAAGAATTTCCGATTGCGGAGCTATTGTAAATAGTCAACACGAGGTTTCATCCGCAGTGGGGCCTTCCCAACGGAATGTTGCGTATCAAGTATCGAGTGATGCGCCCCCGTGCACGTGTCACTTTGCGGCCGTAATCTTATGACAAGATAATTTCCAATAATTTCCCAGCTTGTTTGCTAAGCTGAGCCATACCCGTAGCCCGTAATGACACTAGTATTGTCTGTCGCAATGTCGGAGGTAAAGGTCCACAATGCGCTCGACAGTAGACTCGCCGAGATGAAGAGTGTTCGGCTATGCAACTGATATGTTGCACTTTTACCCCACTGTTGCTGTAAATAAAGATAATAATGAAGAGAGAGAAAAAAGTCTTGTGTTTCTGCTCCGTTGATACAATCCGTATGATTCCGCCCGTTTCTTTTGACCTGATGTAAGGTTTATGCATGGGGTCGGTAAATTCGCATTGCTTGTTTTGACGGCAGATCGCAGATAATTGCTGCCCTCGTAGTTGGACCAAAGAATTGAGTGCGTGGTTTTGCGACATCGTACGCAATGTTGAGTAACTTAAATGCCAACGAACCGGGTTGATGAGTAAAAACACTTTCGTTTTTACTTTGGACATTTTTTGACGTAGAACTACATCTTTCAGGAAGGGTGCCAAATCAGAAAACAGGTCACGTTTTTATGAAATAAAGTTAACGTTAATAACTATTTCCACTGTAAACGAATTCTTATGATTTGCATACCAATCGAATCGGATATTCTCTAAGATTTGTTTGATAAGCTATACATTACAATTCGGTAACTTCTAAATGGTTTAAATTAATGAAAACTGGAAGAACTTCCTCTTTTCCCATACATTTGTTCTGCCGATCTATGTGCTAACCCTACCCGTATTTCGAATGCATATAACTCGAATATTTCTTAACAGATCGGAAAGATGTTTGCATCAATTAATAGGAAATATTTCTACGCGTCTATCACAATTAATAAAATGTTTTTATTCATGAGATGAACAATTGAATAACTGTAAAATGTCAAGCGTTATCTAAACGCCCTAACTACTAACTGATTGGCCCGATTTACGGTTTCCCCAACACAGTGTTCAAGGTCGATGTGCCTATGGAAATCCGCTTTTCAAATGTACATGCAAGTCGGGGGTATTTTTGATCCCACTGAGCTGTGTTTCCCTAACACGGACTTCTAAATCAATGTGCCTGGGGAAATCCGGTTTGTCAAAACATGCAAGTCGGGGGTATTTTTTTCCCACTGAGCTGTGTTTCCCTAACACGGACATGCCTGGGGGAATCCGCTTTGTAAATACATGCAAGTCGGGGGTATTTTTTGGTGTTGAGTACTTTTGTACTCGCTTTAAACGAAGTCTGGGAAAATCATCATTTCAGATACTAGAGGTGAATGAACTTTCGCGGTTAGAGAACTACGTAAACATGAGACGTGCAATAATTTCAGAGGGAAATTTAGAATACAATGATCGTTTGACAATTCTTCCGCTCACATATTTTGGTGGTCCTAGGCATAATATCAAACGTAAAAGGACGTTCATCAAATTTATTTGTAACGAAGAATATAATCTATTACAAAAATTTCGATGCATCCTAAAATAATATTCGAAGTGATTTACCAAGTGGAATGCATAATATAATTGCGTAGTTCTACGTCGAAAATCTTTTAAATCTTTTTTCTTTTAAAGGTTTAGCTGTGGAAAAGGTTTGCGACAAATATTCACATATTCACATATTTACAGTGACCAAGGAAATAAAGATCCTTTCATATTCCTAAACGTTTGAGCAAATCATATCATTCCTCAAAAAAATTGTGATTCATGTTGTCATTCATGTTGTCAAACGATAAAAACCGGTGTGTCAAATCCACACGAATGATCCTAGCTCCGATAACCAAGTTGGCTTCATGCAGCAGGAACGGTAAAAAGTTTCTATCAAATCTCTTACATCAAGCAAAGTCAAAAACCTGGAAGAGAGTTCAATACAGATTTCAAGTTTAACGGTATGTTAAGGAGTGGGACGATCAAAATTTGGTTAACTTAAATGTTACGTAGTTGTTTTGTGCGTGCAATTAAATCAATTTAACACTCTTCATTTTATAGGTGTTATAATTCCTCTATTTTAATTTTCACAGATGTTCTCCAGATCCCAAGATGGCGTCCAAGCAAGTGGCGCAACGCTTGACAATGTGTAATGCGAAAATTCTAACATATCTCACGTGAAGTTGCAAAAAAAAACGGACTTCAATCAGCTTCCGGGACAACAGTTTCACACGACGACGGGAAAGGGCTTTTCTTGGTCTTCAAGGCCAAGAAACTATCCAAGTTTCCCAAAAAATCTGGTACGACAGCCAATCTGCTTCTATCAACTACTAACTACTACGGTACTATCAACCAGGAGATAGATGTCAAGGAATGCCGGAAAAACGTCTGCTGCCTCTCCTCAACAGAGACACAACAGGCTTGTTCTGTTTTTTCGGATTTCGGATTTCGCACCCTGTCATTATGAAAAAAGGCGACAGAATGGTACGCCGAGAATAAGGCGGGACTCACAGAGCACAATCCTCTCAACAGCCTAGAACTCTTGAGCTTGAGCTTGTTTATCCATTTCGTTCTTTGCATAATAATCATGGATAACAGCTATTACAACCATCCTTTGGGTTTGAGGGTTTTGGACCTTCTGCTCTGATTCGCAATAGTTGAAGGTTCTTTTTCGGACATGCTACTATAAAAATCTGTCATTCGCAGGCGGAGCTCCTAACTGTCACTCGTTTTATACCATCGTTTCTGTTTATAAATTCAAATATTAGCTATATATCATTACCTTTCGAAAACTGGTGAAACCTGATACCTCGAATGGCTCCAATGGCTTAGGATAGAGATTGAGCCGTTGATAACCAACCGTAGCTAGAATCGTTGAATATACTTCCACAAAGTAAGTGAAATTATCCTTGGTTTCCTCCGACAGCGGAGTTGAGAATATCTGCTAGACTCACAAATAAATTGCAGGTTGCATTTTCTCCCAATAATGATTCTTGAAAAAACGCGATTAAAATAATTACATACTAGACAATATTCTCCCTCACGTTTTTTAACCACTTGAAGAAAACTCTTTTATTTAGAACATTCATTTGATACAGAGAATTTGATTTTAATTGATATTTTTTTTCCCGAAGATGTGTTTACTTTACGCGTCGCAAAGAAAGCGTAATTTTCTACAGCGATTGGCGATCTTACGCACAAATCTACACCTAGGCGCCGCTGCGGTGAAAGTGATGCTGGTTTTAAATTTTGCAATGTGAGTTTATGGAAAGTTTGTAGTTCTTTCCATAAATCACAATGTTATTGACGAATTTACGTTGGATTTACAGCGAGTAAAATGAGGATGTTTTGTTTTTTTGGTATGAAATTCGTTCAAATTTTCTAGAAAAATCAGAATTTATCTTAAAAAATTACCCGGTTTTATGTTTTCTTTCCACGCTGAAAAGGTTAGAAAATCATCGTTTTACAATGTGCTATGTACATTACGAGGAATGGCTTGTTATAAGTATTGTAACTTTAATTTTTTTTTCAACTAAGTAAAAGATGAATAGGGCGTTTTGCACTAAAAACAGGAAGTGGGTTATATCTGTGGTATAACCGCAAGGGTGACGTAGGACTATCGTTGATTCAGTGATCATTTGTTTTTAGTTGCATCTGAATCAATTCTGAATGAATGAATAAATGAATATTTGGGGGGCTTCGAAAACGAGATCGTTAAGTTGAAGGCACAATATTCAGCAAAAGAAGCAATCACACGAAAGTTGTTTAATACATAATACATTGCTTGTATTGTGATATGATTTGTATTCCATTTCCAATAGACAAAATATCAGTTGCATCAATCTCAGTCTACATAATTTTTGCGTTCACACATCTTTTCTCACAACACCCATTTCTCGTTTGAGAAATTGTTGAGTAAACATCGTTTGCCAGTGCGCGTAGAGCGGGAATTCTTTTTAATATTCATTGCACCTCTAATAAATTCCTGAAAGACGTGGTCTTACGTTGATCGCACTTGATTAAAAAATAACAAAACCAATTGTATTTAGTCGCTGTGTTATATGGATAGAAAACATTAAAATAAACTCTTTCGCTTGAATGTTTTTTTCAATTCCCAGGGGAACTGGCAGACTATTTTTCAGCAACGATAACGTGTTTCCAGGTCAGGTCAGGTCAGGTCACGTCAGGTCAGGTCAGGTCAGGTCAGGTCAGGTCAGGTCAGGTCAGGTCAGGTCAGGTCAGGTCAGGTCAGGTCAGGTCAGGTCAGGTCAGGGCAGGTTCAGCTTGTTCAGCTTGTTCAGCTCGTTCAGTAACGATGTTGTCTTGTCGATGTCCTCACGAAAAATGAATGCGTTTCACCAACAGAATATCGCTTAAGAATGCTTTTTGTCCGTGATTGAATCGAGAGAAGGTGTGGTTTACGATGGCAATTTCGAAGGCAAACTAGAGGCGAATGAACTCTCTGATACTCGAAGCCCACCAGTGGGTCTGATTCTCTTGCGCGAATGGAATGTGACAGCAATGAACTCCTCAAAGTCACATGACCCAAGTCACCGTATCGCCGAAGGCGATTGCCCTGACGTGAGAGGTTCATTTTGGAGTAAAATATCCAATGAATGGCAAATGGTGCAGTGTTCATTGAAATATATGTCCAAGCTTGTGTTTTTTGCAAAGGCTCTATGCATTCAATGTGTTTCATGAATATAATTTTTTTTGATTTTGAAAATCTTCATTCCTTGTTACAAACATGTACAGGAAATAATTTCGTTCATCTTTATAAATGTTTTCCTTTTATTATAATTGCTGAAAAATAATATCACTGGGATAAGAAGATAAAAAAATATATATTTTCAAATCTGTTATTGCCGTTTTTGCATAGTCCCTTTGCATTGATATGAGTGTATGTTATTTCAATTGTTTTGATTTCGTATCCGTGTTTTGATTCCGCATTCGTGTGTTGACTTAGTGTCCGGTGCTGATTCCGTAATAATTACGCTAAAAGGTTGGTGGAAGGTTGACTATTCTTCATAACATTGCAGTGAACATTAATTTTATAGTCGCCTTACATAAAAGCCATCAAGGTAAGATATATTTATTATCGCATTTAAATAAATTTAAAAGCTGAATTTTATCCATAGACAATGAGCCGATAAAAATGATAAACCTGTCAAGGATCTTGTAATTCTACTGTACGAAACTGCACTGTTATTGTCTGGATTCTCACTGGATGAGTCAGGTGGGCACGCATCTCGCATCTATCTTATGGTCCAGCTGGGTCTTAGAATCGATAAGGACGAAGCTATGAGCACAGATGATACTCCAGCCGCAACTACTGGTGAAGATGCTCCTCCACTAGAGGATGACACCGAGGATGCCCCACACATCGAAGAAGTTGATTAAACATATACGATTTTTAACTACTTAAGTAGCTTTTTTTAATTTTTGAAAGTCAGATTAGTATTTTTGGAGTAAGGAAACGGTATGCTGAATTGAGTTTCTCGTATCAGTTAGTGTCAACTATTGTAAATTTACATTTTAATTTTGTACCGCGTTATAGCGGCTGCAGAAGATGTATATTCTTGTCATTCGTAATAGCATACCAAGTACTTTAACCGACTTCTTGTTAATAATAAATATAAATTATTCAAAAAAGCACAGTTTAACTGGATTGCATTCGGAACTGCCTGTTTTTGTCCGAAAATTTTCACAATGTAGATGATGACTACATCTTTGAATCTGGAGCAGCAATTGCCCGTTTGGAACTACGAATGATTAGAGATCGTTCAAATCCTTTGGAAACGCCTAATCCTATTTTTGGCTACCATCGCTGGTACTAGTCGATAACAAATGAGGATACGACTTCAAAAGTCACAAAATGGCATGTTTTTCCACTGCAATCGCCCACGAGAATTGAGTGAGTGTTCATGAGAGTTCATTCAAGGTAAAAATCTCACCACAGTCGCCTTCGGAAATTGAGTGAGACAATTTTTGCGAGCTGTCACTTCGCATTCGCGCATCAGAATCAGCCCCAGTGATTAATGCTAACTCGATAACCACCTATCAATTGCACTTGATTGAAAAATCACAAAACCAAATATATTTGGTTATATGGATAGAAAACAATAAAATACACTCTTTCGCTACACTCATCAGCGCTTTCATGATAAACGAAGAGCTTCACCACAACAGCGACAACATGCTCCAATCACTGTTCAATTTGAACTGAGTGGATTTCCGAGCGGCGCTCGCTTATATACCGATTGGTGATTTCAATAGCCTGTTTTGAAAGCAATTTTAAGACTATTGAAACAAGTTTTTGTATCAGAAAGTAACAAGAATATAACGCGTAGACATTTTATCTTTCGGATGAAGTGTTAATCATACCATTTCGTTCAGTTGTTTAGGAGATATTAACGTTCAAAATCTCGGTCTTCGGCGTAACGCTTTCGCTTTCGAAACTTTGATTTTACACCCCGGTATAGAAATAAAAGACGAAGTCCTACGTCAAAATACTGCAAATCCTTCTCGTATCGGCCCCTACATAATCAATGATATCAGCCAATTTGATGTGATATCGATTTCATTGCAATTAACCATAGTATCAATAACCGATATGCATTATCAAACATAAAATTTTCGAAGATTATCTATGACTTTGGTCAAATCGCGTGTTGAAACAATCGTAAATATACAAAACTCCAACTTTCTTACCATATACTGACGACATTCAATGGCTGAAATGAATCTAAATTGGAATAAAATAAATAATCACCACCGAATCTTGCTTTTCAGTGCGTAAACTAAACAAACACCCTCACTTTTGTGGTTCTGAGCTCTAATGTAGATGTCGCATGAGCTGTTTCAGCTTTGCGTAAATTCGTCAGTGAAATAGATGATTCTAACTGAATCAAAAAGCTGAATCAGCTCATGCGACACTTACATTAGAGCTCAGAACCACAAAAGTGAGGATGTTTGTTTATTCTACGCACTTGAAAGCAAGATTCGGTCGTGATTATTCATTTTATTTTTATTTAGATTTATTTAAACCATTCAATGTCGTCAGTATATGGTAAGAAAGTTAGAGTTTTGTATATTTACGATGGTTTCAACACGCGATTTGGTCAAAGTCATAGATAATCTTCGAAAATTTTAAGTTTGATAATGCATACAGGTTATGAATACTGAGAATAATTGCGCTGAAATCGGTACCATATTAAATTGGTCAATATGGTTGATTATGTAGGGGCCGATTCGAGAAGGATTTGCAGTATTTTCAGCGCAATACATGCTACTCATCGTTTACTTAAATAAAGTTACAACAATTATTCCAAGCCATTCTTCATAACATACATACCACATTGTAAAATGATGATTTTCTAACCATTCCAGCGTGGAAAGAATACTTGATCCGGGAAAATTGAAGGAAAATTCGGATTTTTCTGACATATTTGAACGAATTCCATATCAAAAAAACAAAATTGTAAATCTAACGTAAATTCGTCCACCGCTTTTTGCTTTGCGTTTTGTTTTTATTTGTTCGTTCATTCGTTGTTGGATTATAGAGGCTTTAAACTCATAGAGTTCATTCTAGAGATGGGCAAACCGTTCATGAACTGTTCAAAAGTACTAGTTCACCAAAAAGAGTGAACGAACGGTCGTTCTTTTTTACTGGGCAACAGTTCACATGAACTGCTTACCCAGTTCAGAACGAACTGTGTACGAAGACCGCTGGCTGAACTGTGTGTACAGTTCAGTTCAGAACGAACTGAACGGTAGACGATGAACTGTGTATGCAGTTCAGAACGAACTGTTTACGATGACCGCTGGCGGAACTGTGTATACTGACCGCTGGCTGAACTGTGCGTACAGTTCAGAACGAACTGACCGCTGGCTGAACTGTGCGTACAGTTCAGAACGAACTGTGTATGGTGATCGGTGTATAAGAGGTAGGCGAGCGAACGAGTGATAGACGAATGCTGCTGCAAGGTAAATAGTTCTCAAATTAACGAATGGAAACAAACGATAACCCCATGAAATAACAAAAATAAGATGTCGGTATTGTCGTTTTCATAATAAAACGCAATATTCCAGGATACGATGGTTCCTAAATTGGATTGTTCGATTATTTATCAAATAAAGTTTTAATTTCATATTTTCAAGTTTAGGGTAAATATTTTAGTAAGATATGCAATCACAAGAAAAAAAACAGGTGAAAGCGAAACGATTTGTAGTTTGATTTTCTATTCTGCTAAGATATTTTTAACAAAATTCGGACACAGAGTTATTGCTAACAAACAACATTTTATGAATGAAAAGAACAGTCCTACATAACATTTCACACTTTTTTATACATGATTTGGCATATCCCTCTAATGTACGAAAGAGTGAGTGAACTGCTCAAAAGAACTAGTTCACTTAAGTGAACGGCTGGTCACTGAACGGTTCATTAAAGTGAACTGTTTTGCCTATCTCTAGTTCATTCGCCTCTAGTTTATATTCGCTTCATGTATTGTCATCTTATCGATTCCCAAAACGAACCCGTAATCGATAGATCTTTTTGTCAAATCTAAAGGCGTGTCCATATAATCCCGAATGGTGCCGATTGGACTGTTCCAGGCGGCATATTCGGTTCGTTATGTAATGTGGATGCCCCATCGGGTACGCGATCCACCTTCAAAAAGGTGGATTAGATAGCACAAGTAAATTTCATCTGCGAGTAACCACCAATGTACATAGGAATCACGGCCGCCAACGCCTTTTCTGTTCTTGAATGTATCCGTCGACAGGCTTCTGTTTTCACCAATGTATACGAGTTGAAAATACTCTACGGTTTCTTAATACGCAGTAGGGGAAATCAGGGTAAAACCGACATCCCCTATTTTTTTTTAGTTGGAAGCATTTTTTTAAATTTCCGATGTCTTCTGTAGAGTAATGCGGGGCAAAGTTTCGCACCTAACTGTCGTCCAATATATCTTGAGATAAAAGCAAATGAAATTCCATTTGCTTACTAAATTGAAACTATATATATTACCTTCAAAACGTAGTACAAGCATTTCTCGAGTTGTGCTTGTAATTGGACAAATACCTATTTTAATACAAAAAGACAAATACGCACCTTTGCCCCATAATGGGGGCAAAGGTGCGCACCGTACGCGGCAAAAGTGCGCACTTATTGAATTGAACTTCTGAGATAACTTATACTAAAAATAATTACATTATCATCAGAAGCGGGAGAAGCATCATTACAAGAGAGTATAGGCACCGTCCAGTAGGCTGGAAGGGGGGTTCTATGGTTTTTATGGGTGGAGAAGAGTGGGTGTTATGGTCGAACATACCACGTGGAAATTTTTGGGAGGGAGGAGACTGACAATATAAGACATCCGAAAATGTCCAACATTTGAAACAGAATTCGCTTTTATTAATCAAATAAGTGACCCAGCGAACTTCGTCCCACCCAAAATTGATATATTGATATATACCATTTCGAACACTCAAGTTCCCACAGAAATTATTTTTATGTACGTAATCTATACTCGCGGTACATAATTTCTTGTTTGACATATAAACCTGTACAGACTAAGATGCATCAATCCTGATACTTACTGTTTGAATCCGTTGCTCCTTTCTTGAGTTAAATCGTGAGGAACGGACACCAAATCATTTTTATTTATACAGGGTTTTCCATTTCGGGCTTCCGAAAGTATACAGCCCTGCGCTAACAACCGTTTGACATAGCTGTCAACCAAAGCGTCATATCATTAGTTTAATGACATCAAATTTTCTTCAGCGATGAGGTACATTTCGAGCTCGGTGGCTATGTGAACACCCGAAATTTCCGTATATGGGGCACAGAAAATCCACACGTGATTGTTGAGAGGCCATTGCATCCGCCAAAAGTCACTGTTTGGTGCGCATTATGGTCTGGTGGATTCATCGGGCCGTATTTCTTTGAAAATAAGGACGGCGAGACGGTAACTGTGAATGGTGAGCGCTATGGCCGCATGTTAACCGATTTTTTTTTGCCACAAATTGAAGATATGGATACGGATGACATGTGGTTTCAGCAGGACGGCGCCACGTGTTACACAACACAATACAATATTTATTTGAAGTTCATTGTGAAAACATAAACATAAACGAAACATAACTGTTATTGAATTGAATGCATGGTGAAGATAAAAACATTTTTCATTTGAAATTCATTTTGAACTATTTTTAAGCAATTGTTTATTTTTATTCCTTATCTTGAGTTTCGGTTCTGAGGATTCCGACGCTTTGCCATGGAGCACTGTTGTTCGTTGTGCTGTTGTGGGGTTCCAAGAGAAAGACGTTGGTTCCTCATGAAGCTAGATTCCCAATCTCTTCCTGCCAGTTTTGCAACTTGGTTGAAACCTCTGTTGGACCATTTGAACATTTCTGGAGTGCATTCCTTCAAATCAGCTTTCTTCTAGTGGGTTCTGGTAAGAATTTTGTTGAGAACATTTTAAAATTATTATTTTTCAGGGCAATACGCTAGTAATAATGTATCAAACCAATACACTGTTGTAGAATTTTTATGCTCGTTTGCTTCAAAAAGGCCAATGAGCACCTTTACTCTACCCATTTGTCATTTCTTACGTTTCGAGTCACTCCACAACTGCGGAAGTCGCTTTGCCGTCAATACAAATAATAAAACGAACCGGTCAGTGAACAGGAGTTAATTTCTATAAAACTTCGCTAGTGGAATTGAGGTGTTTTAGTCGAAAAATTCTGTACTTAGGTGAGCCTAATTCATCTTGGATCATTGTTCGGTATATTTTGTGAGACGATAAGAGTATATACACTGGAGTCGCTTTTTACGCGGGGGATACGTGCCGCGTAAACGAAAACCGCGTAAAAAAAAACCGCGTAAATTCCAAAATCCGCGTAAAAAAAAACCGCGTAAATTCCAAAATCCGCGTAAATTCCAAAATCCGCGTAAAAAAAACCGCGTAAATTCCAAAATCCGCGTAAAAAAAAACCGCGTAAATTCCAAAATCCGCGTAAAAAAAACCGCGTAAATTCCAAAATCCGCGTAAAAATAAACCACCCTAAATTTTAAAATACACGTAAAAAACTAATAGTCAGTGAATTATTGATATAAAATGCAACCCATATTCAAACAAATTGCATATTGTGTGCATATATTGCGTGACACAAGGCTTCACGAAGGTAGCTCCTTGGCCGATTGCATGTAAATACCTGTTTAACCGTTTGAGTGCGGAGAAGCGCGATAGCGCTCCTCTTGTTTCTGCGGGGAGCACCTTTAAACATAGGATTTTGTCTTTCTGGAACATGTTGGGGGTACAGATTGAAAATGTCCAGATTCTACCGCTTATTGCTCATCCATTTTTCGATGGATTTAACACGTTAAGCCCCGATTTTTTCGTGCTCTGCTTCCCATTCAGCGCGCATCAAGAGCGTTTGAACAATATAAGTGTCGGTCCCAGCTCCCGAAGATACTTATTGTATAAATAAAAAACAGTCAGAGATTCAACTAGAAAGTAGTTACAAGTAGGTTTTTACGCATTTTATGCCTGTTTTATCTTTGAATTATCTGTAAATCGCTACAAGTTGTTGTTCCGTCCAACGTGCAACAACCGAGTGGTAAGTAAAGAGCTGTTTGGTTAGGTGGCATGACCAAAATACGTAGAAGCATATTTTAACCCTGCCTCAAATTACTATTTTAACAACAAATTTCAAATGTAAGAGTATACAAACTGTTTCTACAGTATCTTATATATGTATTGGCTACATTGAATTGTTCTAAAAGCATACCTATCTGTTATATGGTCGGTGTTAAGTCAGACCGGGCCATGTGACATTTTTATGATTTCGAGAAAACGAACATAAAGTTTAATGCTCTGCAATTTACAAAGCATTTAATTTTTTCGTTCAATATTGTTCTCAGAAGTTTGAGCTACTCTCTGCCAATACTGTGATGTATGATAGTTGTAAAAAAACATCAAGTATCATGCCAAAAAAGGCTGTTATTTGGCTGCCTATACGTACAAAGTCCGCTCTGACTGAACTAAATGATGTATTTTTTGAGAGTTGGTTCACTATGACTGAACAATTCCGAACAGTATTCGTCAATATATCGTCAAATTTGAACTCATTGTCATCGTTACAGCCTAAATCGCACTCTGAAATAGTATATTTTGCGATCATTCACACTGCATTTTTCACTGATCCGTTCAGTCGGAGTGAACCAATTTTATTTTTATGCAGTCGGGCACAGCGTGTGTTGGTGATGGCTAGCTCATAGTTGCGCTGTGGGAGGGGTACTCGTGGTTTGTGGGGTCGTGTGCAAATTATGTGTGCTGCTAGATGCTGTCGCTTCAGTTCGTTCGGTGTGGAACTGAACACATATAAAAGGACGAAATCGCATTAAGAAGTTATTCGTGATTTAACCTTGCAGTGAAAGTTAAAGTGAAAGTGCAGTTCCTGAACCGTGGTGGTTGTAGAGTCTAGCCAGTTTGTGTTCGGTCGAGTTCGGCCAGTTCCCAGCGAGTTACCCAACCTTGGGGGTAATCGTGTGCAGTTCCGCTTTTCGACAGTTAGCTGAAGACGTCAGCAGTATTCAAAATTTTTGATTAAAGGCATACTCTAAAATGGCTTCGCAAAAAACCGCCTTCAAAAAAAACAGATCAAGAGTGTCTCTTTCTTTGGAAATGAAGCTCAATATTTTGGATGCCCTTCAAGATGGGAAATCTGTTGCAAACGTCGGCAGGAATTTAAAAATCAACGAATCGACTGTGCGTACAATTAAAAAGAATCAAGATAGCATCAGACAGACAGCAGCTCAGGGCACTATCTATGCAACAAAATCCTCATCATATACACGAGATCCATTGATGGTCAAGATGGAAAAGGCACTTCATATGTGGATCGAAGATCACGCGCAGAAGAAAATACCCTTGGATCAGGAATTAATAAGGGAGAAAGCTTTGAGCCTTTACCTTTGGTTAGAGAAGAATGAGCCGTCTTCAAGTAAAAAGAAAGACTTTACCGCGAGTAAGGGATGGTTTTATAACTTTATACGTAGTAATTCCATTCGCAACGTTAAAATCAAGGGTGAATCCGCATCGGCCGATGTTTCGGCTGCAAATAGTTTTCCTCCAAAGCTCGCTAAGATCATAAAAGAAGGTGCGTATCATGGTGACCAAGTGTTCAATGGAGATGAAACGGGTCTTTTTTGGAAAAGAATGCCGTCTCGTACCTACATTACGCAGCAGGAGCAATATGCCAGTGGTTTCAAAGCGGCCAAAGACAGGGTTACCCTGTTATTTTGCAGTAATGCTTCAGGCGACCTTATGTTGAAACCGCTATTGATCAATCGTGCTATGACGCCCCGCTCGTTGAAGGGGGCTGATTTCAACAAACTGCCAGTGCACTGGAAAGCTAACACTAAAGCGTGGGTCACAAAAGCCGTTTTTGAGGAATGGTTTTACGATATGTTTATTCCGGAAGTGAAAACATACTTGGAAGGAAAAGGTTTGGAGTTCCACGTGCTTTTGATTTTGGATAACGCTCCAGGACACCTAGTTATCAAGCACCCAAACGTTCAAGTTGTGTTTCTTCCACCGAATACAACTTCTTTGTTACAGCCTCAAGATCAAGGAATAATTGCTGCTTTCAAGAAGTTGTACATTAAACAATGTCTTCGGTACATCCTCGAAAAGCTTGAAAGCGATGAAACGATGACGGTAATTTAAGCGTGGAAAGAATTTAAGATAAGAGACGCTCTGACGTTCATAGGAAAGGCTCTGTCTTCTATGAAATCTAAAACATTGAATTCGTGCTGGAAGCCACTATGGCCAGAATGCGTGAAAGCTGGTTCAACAGACCCTTCAAATGTGGAAGAATCAGAAATTCTCATTCTGGCACATGCAATTGGAGGGAAAGGATTCAAAGATATGGATAGTAGAGACGTTGAAGAGCTTCTTGAAGACACCGAAATTGAAGATGATGAACTGATGCAGAGTTTAGTCACATCGGAGCCTTTAGAGGACGATGAAGACCGGGATATCAAGCCATGTGATATCGAAGACGGGAATAAATTAGCGGATACCCTCGTAAAACATTTTATGGAAAAGGATCCTTGTGTTGAGAGAGCCGTTTCATTTCGGAATGATTTGAAACTGTGTATGCTTCGCTACAATAGATTGAACGAAAAAACACAGCCAACAGTTATCGATGAAGGTAGTGACATTGATGTTTAAAGTGAAAAGTATTTTAATAATATCTTTACAGATGACGAGGATTTCAGCTTACCATTGGAACGCAGACGATCTCGTCCGATTTCTTCGGATGAGGAAGATATCGCCACATCATCTAACCGCAAACATCCACGTGTTGCTAATGATAGTGATTAGATCAATAAAAGAAATTCTTTTTTCCACTTGACTACAATAAAATTGATTTATGAATACATTGGTAAAAATATCATGGTAAAAAACTAAAAATATGTTTAATTAAATTTGTCTAAATTCCGAAAACATTTGTTTGTATTGTAATTTGAAATATTGTAAAAATTACTTTCGAACTACTGGACCGCTTCACATGATCGATATATCAAATTAAAGCCAATTAGCTAGTCTTTCTTGAAAAAATGTTATACTAGCAAAACAGTTGGATTTTGTTTTCGTAATTATTGATTGTATTTGTTTGCTTATAGTTTACATGATCCAAGGACGCTATATTTTTTTATGTTTCTTGAAAGTTCTGGTTTTTCCACACAAGATAATCGAAAATCAGAAATGTGATTTTTATCGTTTTCGAGTTATGAGTTTGCCGATGGTCCGAAAAATCAGATTTTTCTCTTTTTCTATAAATAACTTTTTTCTAGAAAGAAGAAGCTTTCAAGAAAAAAATATTTAAAATATAGTGCCCTTGGTCACGCAACCATATAAACTATAAAAAACAAGTACAATCAATAGTTACGAAAACTTGGCAAAATTGGTTGTACTGTTCGAAAAATGAGAAAAAATGTTACTCTATGTTTCTATATTTTGTATTTTATATGAAACATCTAAATTGGTAAATTTTATCAACAATTAGAGCGACAAAAACTCTAAAGTTTTTAATTTGTTATTAATTTTATCAAAAAAAAAAATGCATAATAAACTTGATTGTTTCTTGAAATTTAATTGAAGCTTTCTGAACGCTCTATAATTTGTTCTTCGACATCTAGCTCCTATATTTTCTTATTCCGCAGCAATATCATTTTAAACAATTCCTGGTGAGTCTTCAATTAGAATTTCCTAATTACCACGGTTTTTACTCCATTGTACTTATAATATCCAATAAACTTTCACCTTAACTTTGAAATATTACTTTTTTTCTTTCTTGAAAAAAGGCTATTTGAGATATAAGACTTTTTTTTCAAACTGAGTGTATTATAGTCCAAAATTGTATATAATCGAACCATAGATAATCGTGTCAGTATATAATCGACTCTGTATATAATAGAGTGAATATATTACTTCAGAAATCCGGTTTCATTATTGTGGTTTTAGTTGAAAACCTGACCAAGAAAATTCATTTTGCTTTCGTTGGATTGCGCCTGCGAACTATGTGCTACAAGAACGGAGCTTACAAACATCTTTACATCAGTTGCTCCACAATTGGACTGTACTTGCATCCTAATTTGTGGACTATTGCTGTATTTGCCTGAAAATAGAGTATCCAAACTACAGTTCGGAATATGAATCATGCGTCGAAACTTGATTCAAATTCCGATCACTACTTTAATACTAATTTTAAAGAAGATGTCTGCATAAAAGATTTCTAGTAGATCCATACCTTTTATAGCACTTAACATGAAAACAGCATACAAAATAGTTATACAACTACAAAAACTGAAAAACTGCGGAATTTGCTAACGCAAACAATGTGTTATTGGTTTCGACACATTTTTTGCAAATGCTTAGTCTTATGAATTATAAGCTGTATCGATACCTGTAAATGTTATTTGAATGTAGCCAATACCTCAAACAATGTCAAGGCTTTCATTATTCTATTATTTATAACATTAAAGTTTAGTAAATTTACATTTGAAAATTAAGTGTTCGGAATTTGAGACAAAACAGTACTTTGAGCTCCATCAACCAAATGTGTCTATCTTTTGAGTCGTAGTAAATGATATCTGCTTCTATGAAATGCTATAATATGCATGAACAAATTCAGTTCAGAAAAAAGCAAAAAGCGTTTGAACTTTTTCACCGTGGAGAAATATTAGGTTGTCTTATGTCCGATTGGGGCAGTCTTTCTTTGGAAAAAGTAAATAGCCTTTGTGAATCACGAATATACATATTTTTACTGGTAGATGAAGAACAATCGCTAAGATCGGACGCAAATAGATAGCATCCTTTTCTCCAGAATAGTAAAAAAAAACTTGAACCCTCGAAACTGTATTTATTTCTATACAAACATTTGAAACAAACCATCTCGATTACTACGGCAAAAAACTTCACCACATATGGTTAAGGGTGCTTCAAGTAACTCAATTTTCAAATTAGGCTTTTCAAAAGGAATTACATTGCTTAAAAGTGGTATCTCTCATTCGTTCAATAGATTATTTTCAAAATTACACAAATGAATTTCGAATACTTATTCAACCATTGATCAAAATATCCGACAAATCTTTTGACATATTGTAAAGTGACAGTCAAAAAATATACGATGTTACATACTTCTGTCCGGTACTGTGAGTAAATTTAACACTTAACGCCCACGTTTAATCTGGGAAAGCAAATAGCGCAAAAAAAGAAAATGTAGAACTGGTTTTTCCTAAATGAACAAATAAATTCCTATTTAACAATCATAACATTTTCCCCTCCAACAAATATGTCACCAGAGGAGAATTTTCGATCATTGCTTTCTACGGAAATCAAGTAAGGACGCAATACATTTTAGATGTAAGGATAGTTTTCAAGAATTGAGTGTGAAGTGTGAGTGTGAATGAGAATGTATGAATGTATGAATGTGAACATTGTTAAAATGTCCTTACATCCCATCCTTTTCCTAATGAAAATGTGTCACCCTTCTAAACTCGAGTCGACCGCGAGTAATCGGTTTCCTATTTTATTAACCATAGAATTAAGGAAACATGTTAATATATTCTAGTTAAAATATAGTGATGAATTTGGCTCCTTTAAACTTATGCAACTGAGCCTGTAAAAATAAACGATTTAATTAAAAAAACAGTAAGGACGTTGGTCCAAATGACGAACTAGCCAAAGGCTGAGTGTCATAAATAAAAATAAAAAACGGGGACATATCTTTCACATTTTTTAGATTGGTGTTTGACATCTCTTGAAATTTTTTTTGAATTCATATCGCTTGGAGTCTTTTGAGTAAAATTTACAAAAGATATTTCATATTAAATTTGTGTTGAAACATATAAAATTTCGCTGAAATACATCCGAAACAAAAAAAGGGGATCAAGCTCACATTACTTACACTATTGTTGTTTATTCTTTTTCCATTCGGTTACCAAAATCGTTTCAACGCTTGCTGAAATCGAACCCAGAATCAGGTACCAATTTCGCCAAGATTGCGACAACGTTATCACGAGAATACTAAATCTTATCCCTCAGATATACCGTGTTAACCTCGAGCAAACCACAGTTATTTAACTCAATTCCCAGGAGACAAACATAGAAAAAATGAATTTGGCTCCAAATATTGAAGCAAACGTACTTAAGTCTTACAAATGAACAAATTGAGAAGAAAATACAACATACCGCGTATAAATCGATTCTTTTGGAAAAACCGCGTAAATTCCGAAATCCGCGTAAAAAAAAACCGCGTAAATTCCGAAATCCGCGTAAAAAAAAACCGCGTAAATTCCGAAATCCGCGTAAAAAAAAACCGCGTAAATTCCGAAATCCGCGTAAAAAAAAACCGCGTAAATTCCAAAATCCGCGTAAAAAAAACCGCGTAAATCCCTAAAACCGCGTAAAAAAAGCCGCGTAAAAAAAAACCGCGCAAAAAAAAACCGCGTAAAAAGCGACTTTAGTGTAATCTTGTTTATCGATGCTCAAAAACTTCGTTTGAAATCTCGAGTCCATTCGGGGTAACACCGACACCTTCAGTCAGGGTAAAAACGACACCTGGTTTGCATTTCACTGATAGGAAAAATGCGTTCTTACTTTTTGTAAATGCCTCGTGTTTATACTTGAAATACGAAACGATAGAGCTGAATTGGTGAAATAGCCAAAACTAAGGTTTAATGGGGCTTGCCAACAAAAAAGCCTGACAGAGCTTATGGTATCCCATCATTTAACGTCCATCGGCATACCTCACGTGGATGCCACCTAGGCTGGGATCAAAGCTCTCGTGTGTGCGGACCAGAAGAAGGAATTTATCCATCACCTGCTTGATCTTGAGAACCGTCTGGCTTTTCAATTGACCAGAAAAGAACAACGTGAAAAATTCATTCAACACGAAAAACATAAGTACTGACTGATATTTCTAGACCGGAATCCGAACCATTCGTTTCACAAACCTAAAACTGCATTAGCAGGGAGAGCTGTGGGATTCAATAAGCCATCAGTGAACAGTTTTTTTTTGCAGTTGGAATACATAAAATTGTTTGCTTTTTTATCATTCAAATTTTGAGCAATCCAACTACATACAATTTGCAATTATCCCCCCACATAGTATATAGATATCATCTTAATACCTACTTTAAATTATTGTAACAAGTTTTCATGTCGGTTTTACCCGACAGGGAGTCGATCTCACCCGCACTCCCATTTATTTCACCTCAAAATATCATTTGTCTTCTATCAGTACTCGAATTCTACTCAAAAAATGATCAACAGATGCTGTAGACTGGTTCATGAATAGTTGAAGAGAGGTTCTGTAACAATTTGAAGTCAAAGAAACATGGAAGGCATTTCCAAGCGCAACAGTTCGGCTGAAGAGTTTATAAGGTAACACAGTAAAACTATTTTTTTTTGCAAAATTCAATTTTATTATTCAACATAATTGCCTTCGAGGGCGATACAGCGATTATAGCGATTTTGCATATTTTCGATACTTTTTTATAGAACTCTTTCGGTTTTTCCAAAAAAGGCCTCAGTTTCGGTAATCACTCCATCATCGGTCTTAAATTTCTTGCCAGCGACCATTCTCTTCAGGTCTGCGAACAGCAACTAGTCGCTGGGGGCCAGATCTGGAGAATACGGTGGATGCGGAAGCAATTCGAAACCCAATTCATGCTATTTTGCCATCGTTTTCATTGATTTGTAATTTTTCCATTTTTCTTCACAAAAACAAAAGTTGCTTCACTCTCAATGCTGTAACACACGAACCAATCGACCGATTGCTGTCAAATTTTGACACGTATCCATTAAAAGATATTGCTTTGTGATAGTCAAGTAGATTTTTGCAACAGATGCCATCTAGACGTCAACCTTATGAACTTTTCATCTGAACTGTTATGTGGAAATCCTTAGGGTGTCGGATTTACCCAGATTTCCCCTATCCTTCTAATGCAACGTCATTGAACAAATTGAGAGACGAATTCGCTTGTAATCTGATCCAAAACTCTTTTAAAAATGAGGTTTTATGGAAGTGGGGGTAAGACGGACATATTAAGAAGAACTTCAATTGTATCTTGGGAAACTCATGATTCCCAAAATCTAAAATCAGTTTCTCACAGTTTAATCTATTTTACTACCTGCGAAGTAAAGATGGCTGTCGAAGATACACCCCGTACTGGTAGGACAATCGTCGTGGAAACCGATAAAATCGTTGAAATCATCCAAGTAAACCGGCATGTGAGCACTCGCTCGATTGGCCAGGATCTGGGTATAGACCATAAAACCGTTTGGAACCATTTGCAGAAGATTGGATTCCAAAAAAAGCTGGATGTTTGGGTGCCACACGAGTTGACGCAAAAAAATCTTTTAGACCGAATCAACGCCTGCGATGCACTGCTCAAACGGAACGAACTCGACCAATTTTTGAAGAAGATGGTGACTGGTGATGAAAAGTGGATCACGTACGATAACCTAAAGCGAAAAAATCGTGGTCGAAGCGCGGTGAGCCGGCCCAAACCATCGCCAAGCCCGGATTGACGGCCAAGAAGGTTTTGCTGTGTGTTTGGTGGGATTGGAAGGGAATCATCCACTATGAGCTGCTCAACTATGGCCAGAACCTCAACTCGGTTCTCTCCTGTGAACAGCTTGACCGTTAGAAGCAGGCGATTGACCAGAAGCGGCCAGAAATGATCAATAGGAATGGTGTTGTTTTCCACCAGGACAACGCTCGGCCTCACACATCTTTGATGACCCGCCAGAAGCTACGGGAGATCGGATGGGATGTCCTATTGCACCCACCGTATAGTCCGGACCTGGCTGCAAATGATTATCATCTCTTCCGATCCATGCAAAACGCTCTTGGTGATACTAAGTTGGCCTCAAAAGAGGCTTGCGAAAACTGGTTGTCTGAGTTTTTTGCAAATAAGGACGGGGGGGGGGTTTATAAGGGGGGATAACGAAGTCGCCTTCTAAATGGCAACAAGTTTGCGAACAAAACGGCGCATATTTGACTTAAATTGGATACTTTTAAGTATGTTAAATAAAGCGTCAAATTTCGATCAGAAATACGACATTTCTTTTCCCCCAACCCAATAATTGGTCAAATGTGTTTTTCCATGTTTTTACTGAACGAAAATGTTTTGTGTTCCATATTTTTTACGTCTATGTTTTTTACGAGCCGAAAAGTAGAACATTTCAATTGATGCGGGTATAATGAACATGTAGTGGGGGTTCCTGATATACGAAGTGTAGAAGTTTATCGCTTGTGAGAGGAGTAATTTCGCTCCCTCTCAGTGTTTGTGTGTCCAGTAACTGAAATAGAAAACTCATAGAAAACAAACTCATGAAGACGAAAGTTACAATTCGTTCATTCTGAGAAACGCGTAGGATTTTGTACTTCTGATCAGTGCTGAAAATATTCACGTTCACGACATTCAAATTCGGCGAATTTCTGCCTTCCTTGTATTGCTCACTGCTTAAGCGAGAGTCGATAAATATGAAAGAACACTGTCAATGAACCCCAGTGGAATGAACATCAACATCAGCTTGCCATGAAGTTCATTTTTCATTTGCACCTTCTTTTTCGTCATGGTATTCGTAAGATCGAAAATGAAGATCATTGCGTGTTAGTGAAAATCAAAACATAAAAATGAGTGGGTTATATCTATGATATAACCGCAAGGTTCACGTGGAACTACCTTAGCTTAGCAATCATTCGTTTGTATTGATTAAATTCTTGATTGAATGAAACAGTTTCCAAATTCAATTGAGTTCAATATATTTGCTCTGTGAGTGAAAAAAATGAACAAATGCCGTGTAAAGTCAATTCATTTATTGTGATTGATTGTTCTTCGTTACAAGTAAATTTAATGACGGACCTTTTACATTTGGTATGATGACTAGAACAAAATATATGTACGGAAGAATTATCAAACGTTTGATGAACCAGCCTAAGTTTTTTGTCAATAAAGACAAAAAAAATTATCAAACGATTATTTTATTTTACATTTCCCTCTGAAGTTTACATCCCAAAAGTGTACATACTTCTCGAATCTCGAATTTGCTTGAAACTGGGAAGTTCATTCGCTTCTAGTGGCTGCACGATTTTCCCAGGTTCCTAAGTTTAGAAGATCATGTTAGGACAGACATATTCCACTCTGCACAAAGGCAAGCGAGGACAAAAGTACTCGCAGTTTGCATTTATTTGCAGAGCCGATTTCCCCAGAAACCTCGGTTTTGAAGTCTGTGTTAGGGAAACACATTTCAATCGGAACAAAAATACCCCCGATTTGTATGAATTCGCAATGCCGATTTCCCCACGCTTCATGGATTTGAAGTCTGTGTTAGGGAAACACATTCCAGTCGGAACGAAAATACCCCCGACTTGCATGAATTTGAAATACCGATTTCTCCAGGCACCTTGGTTTAGAAATCTCTATTAGGGAACACATTTCGGTAGGAACAAAAGCTCCCCCTACTTTCGTGTGTTCTTTTTCTTCTTTTTGGCTTCAAGAGGGTTTAAACTTTTCAGTTCACTCGCCTCTAGGCTCTTTCGTGTGTTTGCAATGCCGATTTCACTGCTTGGTTTTAAAGTCTGTGTTAGGGAACATTTTTCGATGAGAACAAAAGTCCCCCTACTTTCAAGTATTTGCAATGCCGATTTCCCCAAGGCTGCTTGGTTTTGATGGCTGTGTTAGGGAAACCATAAATCGGGCCAATCAAAACGATGCAGTTAGGGCGTTTAGATAACGCCTAATATTTTACAGTTATTCAATTGTTTATCTAATGAAAAACAACATTTTGTTAGTTGCGATAGATGCGTAGAAATATTCCCTATCAAGTGATGCAAACATCTCTCCTATCCAGTACGAAATGTTCGAGCTATAAGCATTCGAAATCTTTCATTTTTTCCTGCATGTTCTGTGTTTAGGTTTTCATTTTACCCTCCATATATTCCGGTTAGACGTAGTCCCACGTCAAAATTCAACGTCACCAATTGAGAGTAAAATTGATTAGTGGTAAAGGATGGCAATTCATCACACAAAATTCTTGTTTTTGGCGAGTTTGGTAATGGAATGTATAGAATAACTCTTGCTACGTTTTATGAATCTACTCACGATTGCCCGGAAATGGCATACACCACCATTTATATGTGCAATGGGTGACACGTTTTCAATGAAAATTCACTGCAAGCGATGAAGATCAACTTAACGTTCGTGATAATCATCTGAAATTATTGACAGTAATGGAAGTGCCTGAATGCAGGCTTTTCGAAATTCGTTCATGCTGTTTTCGATCAATATACCAGACAAAGCTTAGGCGTCTCGACTCTTGTGTTATACTCATTATGACAGATATGATGTTGAGTTTCAACAGAAGAGAATTCATCCAATACTAGGAAAAATCTAATTTCTTCATTCGTGAATAAATTTTGATAATTTGTGGCACTGCTTCTGATACAATTTGCGATTGAATGCTCCGCTAATTCACTCCAAATTTTTGAAAATCGGCTAGAAAAAACGGCTGAACGTATCAATATGAAACATTCAAAGATGTTTAGGGAATACACTAGGCTAAAAATTTCCCTGAAAACATTAGGACTTATTGCGGTATTTGCAGAATTACAGAGGGTTTTGTAAAGCACTATAAAAATCCTGATTTTGGCACTTTTTTGAAGTCGATGAAATCTAATTTTTTTTTTCCGTCAAAGTAACAAAATATCCTTTAAAAAATTCTTGGAGTTTTCAAAACTGTCTTTCAATTTTCGGTGCGATGGTTGTTTATTGAATTATTCATCATCAAAGACGAAAGGGTAATTTTTCATTAAAACTGGAATATCTCTGTGTGGAAAGGTCCTACAGGAACGTTCTAGGAACCGAATGAAAGCTAGTTGATAAGGTTAATTGGATTTGCTATTGAGTTGGGTAGCAAAAAATTGTGTTAGTCCAGAATATCGATTTTTCATTTCATCCCGATATTGTTTTGCGCACTACACCAGCACACGACAAGATAAAAATATGTACGTAAAATATTGTAATACATGAAAGTTGTAGCCTCAAAATGATGCGCATCGCAGCGAAGTTACAGCATGTCAAAAATCACTTAAATTTTTCGACTTCGCACTCTGTTCCTCTATTTTTTTGTCGAGTGTACCGTTCTAAATCATATTTCGGACACTTTGTTCTAATATCTTAAAATGTTTAATGCACTGATGATGTAACTATAAAATTAATATCACAATTGCTTCTTTAGAGTAATCCCTTGGTTTCATCATCATTCCATATGAGAACTAAATTTGAATTATAACATAATCGGCAAAAATCTTTCAACACTACTCACTATCGTTTGTGTTTGACGTTTGCTTAGCGTGAACACGTAAAATTTACCCTTTCATAAATATTTAAGTTTCTCCCGTATTTCATCTGTTCTCATCATCGTTAATAATCTACCGTGATTGTTTGGCAAGTGTTTCGCAGTTGACTATAAAATATAATCATGTGTTATGTAATTTTCGTCCAAAAAATTACAAAATAAAGTGTCCGAAATTTGATTTAGTGTCCGAAGTTTGATTTTTATTCGCTTCATTTGAAAAGCATTTTATTCGATGATTTTTTTATGTATTCAATCAAATAGGTACCACAGTAGAAAGCTTAAAAGCACATTGAACTAATTTATTAAAAATATCAACCAAATAATACCTGTGCATAAAGTTTAGATCTGTTTTCTGCATCAAATGCCTTGAACGCCCGAAATATGATTCAGAAAGGTAGATCAATTAAGTTCAGTTTCAGTTTCTTTATACTTACTGTGGTATCCTGAATTTAGAGTGTAGCTCTGTTAGTGAAAGGTAAACAAAGGGAGTGCTGTTTAACCTGTCAATGACGATAGACGTGTCTGGAAGAATAGAAGTTTTACGTGTAATAGATTCCAGTAGTTATGGAATATCACACTTACTAATCTAGGTCCAATAGTAAAGATGAGAAAGTATCAGTTGACAGTAGAATTGATTTATATTAGGAAATGGGGTGGGCAATTTACTGTTTGAATCAACATTTCCCAAGGTTTTGCCATCCGTAACACTGTAACTAATGAACACAGAGCTGCAAAAAATTGGGTTTACATGCTCATTCAGGAAACAGCATGGACTATGTTTCATTGAGATTTTTATTATCTCTAAATAATGAATGATCAGAATCGCTTTATAGTTCACCGGAAATGGATATTTCACTTAACAGGAATGGAGGAAAATTCAGCTACAATCATATTTGCCGAATAGCAAGCGATTGTGCTGCAATCATCCATTTGTAGGAATCCACCTCGAATGAATTGATGATTAGGGACTGGACAGCATGGTTGTTTTTCCGAAGGAGGGAGGAATTTTGTTCCTATATAGACCATGGAACCAATTCGCATTTCCAATGAAAGGCAATGTGGGTAAAAATAATCTAAACCTCAGCGGGAAGCCTGGTACTCTAACAACGTTTGCTAGCAAAACCGACAAAAAAACCTCCCCTGCAGCGAAGCCAGCAGAGGAAAGGTAAAATTAATGAACACAGAGCGAATCACTTTTTGGTAGTACTGGTTTCCTGTTAGAAACACACCAGTCATTTTGACTGACGTAACAGCGACAGCTGTCAGTCAAATTCTGCTTCCGTATTACGACTACGTATCGCCTCGCATCATTTCATATCGTCACAAGAGTACGACTACGAAATACATCCGTCGCAGATCATCGCCATCCGGAACCAGCCACAAGTCGTCGTTTCATCAAAGTCGATTCGAAGCAATCATCATTACGGCAAATAATTGACAAATCATCACCCATTCGTTTGTGTTCGCTCTGGTAACACCTTCGGGTGGTAGCTGCTAGTTTTCAACCCTGTTATCGCATCATCAAAATCGATATTGGAAAAAGGGACCGTGAGTCTATTCTCGGCAATAACTGTTAGGAGGTCTACCAGAGTCTTTGCTAATGTGGTCTATTACTGAAATGCGTGATGCAGTATTGCCAGCATGGTGACTTGAAAGCTTGTGTCTCACCTTCCGAAATAAAATCACTTGCCAACACTAGCACACATCGTTATCTACTTGGGTGTGTGTATGGGTGTGTGCCGCTTCTAATGCTAACAGCACAGCAGACGCAACTGATTTCGACGAGGCATCATCCGAATACAAAATCAACGCTACAAAGGGTCGCCGCAACGTAACGACTGACGACGAGATGACGCCATAGGCATTCGCTCCTGTTACCACAGTCACATGAACATTTCCCATGTGGCCTCGTTCGCGTCTGTTTCGAATTCCAACAGGACGTTGCCATTGTTCCGCTGCGGAAATCGATTCCAACAAGAAAAGGAACAGAAATCTGTTGAACTTGAACCAACCTTGGCTCGGTGTTGGCCGGAATCACATGGCGCCTCGCAGCGTTTGAGAAAATTAAACCAAGAACCGATGAGTTTTGGAGGGGTGAATCCGTACAGGAAAACGACCCATGCGACAGTCAGCTGGTGGTGTTGGTCTCCGTAAACAGATGGGCTTTGTCACATAAAATTTAAAATCCCGTGTGACTCGCCGATTAAACCGACCACGATGGGTGCTTTATGTGAAATTTTAAACAACGAATAAACAGGAGCGCAGCAAATTTTTCACACTACTCGCTGAGAAACTCAAGCCGAGCGAAGCGGTAATGTTTGTGTTATACTCTAATGCGATTTAGGCGTTTAAAAAGTTCTTCCCTTCACCGCCATCGGTTCATCTTTTTTGTTGTTGTTCGGTAAATCGCTGTTTGGGGTAAAGTCGGTGAGCAGAATGCGTTCGGTAAGAAGTGGAAATAAAAAAAAGGAATGGGACGAGAACGATCAGATGGGTATTAAAATCCATTAAAACCTGTCGGGACGGGGGAAATTTATTGATCGGATTTTCACATATTGAATTCGACACTGGAAACGTTGTTTGCTTTCAGTTCTATGTTTATCCGTCTATTTTTATTATTTATTTATTTATTTATTCGTCTTCGATTTAAACGTACAGACTACTAATTACTCCTAAAAAAAACTGCAATTATACTTGACATCTCCTGTCTCTTGGTTGTATTAAAGAGGTTAACTTAATTGTCCAGCTTATTGACTGGCTAATATTAAATACTCTGAGATTTTATTCGTCTCTTGATCCGTAAGGGGTCAATGTGGAAAACTTCAATCCAAACTTTTTCTCCAATTGCCTTGACAAAGACACTTCATTGTCGTTCGAGGCTCTTCAGCAAACCGTGTCCGCTTTAAGCACCATCAAACGAAAATCGTTTTGGTGTATTGGTTGTATTGTAAATGTTGAGTTTCGTTTCGAATAAACAGCTTTGAACATTGTGGGTGCAGACCTGGTCCCGACATATTATAACATTTTTACTACAACTGGCTGACCATTCCATTTCAAACCGATGTAGTGGTTCTCAGATTTTCGTGAAAAGTGGTAGATTTGTTTTGACGTAGGACTACGTCTTACATTAAAGGTGCCAAATCGGAAAACAGGTCACGTTTTTATGAAATAAAGTTAACGTAATAACTATTATAGCCTCCCATAAACTCACATTGCGAAATATAAAACCATCATCACTTTCACCGCAGCGCCGCCTAGGTGTACATATGTACGTTAGATCGCCAATTGACGAATTTACGCAAAGCTGAATCAGCTCATGCGACATCTACATTAGAGCTCAGAACCACAAAAGTGAGGGTGTTTGTTTATTTTACGCACTGAAAAGCAACATTCGGTGGTGATTATTCATTTTATTTTAATTTAGATTCATTTCAGTCATTGTATGTCGTCAGTATATGGTAAGAAAGTTGGAGTTTTGTATATTTACGATGGTCTCAACACGCGATTTGACCAAAGTCATAGATAACCCTCGAAAATTTTAAGTTTGATAATGCATACCGGTTATTGATACTATGGCTAATTGCGATGAAATCGATATCATATCAAATTGGCTGATATCATTGATTATGTAGGGATCGATACGAGAGGGATTTGCTGTATTTTTAGTGCAAAACACCCTATTCATCGTTTACTTAGTTGAAAAAAAAATTAAAGTTAATAAGTAACTCTTTAGTAGAACATTTGGTAACAGTAGCGTAATTTTGTGGTAACTTTCTCGTTGCTCTGTTAAAATGTAAGTTTTTTTTATCCTATTTGTTTTATTTAGGCTTATTAGCATTTTAGCTTTAACAGTACCGAATTTTAATCGTGTACATGTCACATGGTTATCATATACGATCGGGGTTCTGCCAAAACGAACCAAGTATCAAACACATTATTTTGAGATATTTCAATTTGAAGTTTGTGCTCCTACTAATTGACTGTGTCTGATCAAATCTATCATTTAATCGCTCACGTGTTACAAACAGAATGTCAAACATAATACTCCCTTTCATACTCGTCAATTTATGATTCAGAACTTTTAGAAATATGAAAAAATATGTTTCAGAAATATGAAGAAATATGTTTCAGCTAGACACGCCAAACTTCGTTTACTTTGCAGCCAGAGTGAACCAAGTCCATGCTAGCTATTAACATAATATCATTACATAACACATTAGTATTTTGTAACGGCTCTTGAATAATTTCATGAATGGTATAGATATTGACTCACTTTTACTGTTTATGACAAAATAATATCTTAATAAATGATAATAAATTGATTTAAGAATGCATTACACCTAGTTCGTTGTGGTTGAACAGGATTTTTGAAAATGCAGATCAGCGCTTCTACATTTCATTGCAGCCCGTAGGCTGTCTTACTTACCAGATTCCGACGATATTTGATTCCAGGAGCTGTCCGAAGTACAAAAATCTATTGAAAGTTCGGATATGTCTTCTTGGAGAAAACGATCACTATCGTCAGATGCCATATTGTGGGTTTATGGTTCGCTTTGCTTGAATGCAATTTGGTTTTTTTACAGTCTGCTACACAGAATTTTTGTTTTGGAGCTGTTGTCAACCATCCGAATGACATGGTCATTTTACAGTCGATAGATTATTATTTTCTGCGTCCAATGGTGTAAGTAACTCAATTTTGAAAAAAATGACGCTTGGTTCGTTTTGGCAGAACCCCGACCATATATAATTAGCACATTACACAGTCTCCATTTTTAGGCGTAAGAATATTCCTTCTATACCATTGCATATGGTACATTTATACAGTAGCCATTTAGGCGAGTTAGCTACCGAGGCTCACTGCTAACAAGCTGACGCAAGCATCGCACGTGGAGCCAGCAAGGAAGACAAAAAAAACGGACGACATCGATTTTGTTATGATCGGCGTATTTATTGAGGACGGCGAGGGATGGAATTCGATCGATGACCACACCGCTAGTAGTGCACAATCATCAGTTAGAACTACAGAACTACAGAACTACAGCTAGGGTTTAATTTATTCAATAAATCAGTTTATGGCGAACCACGAATGAAGACGGATATTTTCTAAAAAGTATTTCACGTCTGGATAAATTTAACTGGCGTAAGAGTATTCTTTCTGTTCTTCTCATTGAACCACCGGATAGTGGAGACAGTTGATATGATCATTGTTGAGTTATTAATAAAACAGCAGCCCGATGTATCTTGCAGAGCAGAGCAGTTGTATGGATGAATCGATATTATTTCGACCGTGGATCGATCTCCATCATTGATGATTGTTGCGTGAACGTAGTTATTCTGTAACAATGGTCAATGAGGGCCCTGAGCTTTGAACTCACGATCGATCGCTCCCTAAGCGAACGCGCAACCAATGTGGCTATGGAGACCCCCCAAATTGTAAGTTTGATAATTCTCATATCATAAATGCTTATAAGCAATAAATGCTCAATAGAAGTGCAAAGTAAATGTAATTAAAATAGTAGAAGTAAAATAGTAAAATAAAAAAATAAGGGGACTTTTTATTTAAATCATGGAACCCAGAGTAAATGTTCCGAGGTTTCACTTTCGGCATTATAAAAGCGACTAATATCATCTTGTACTAAACCCATGTTTTTGAGATGGTATTAACTCGGACAGTGTCCTTTTATAAGACCAGTGAATGTGCTGAAGTTTTTCTTATTAAGACTCAGCAATTGTTGAACCCTCCGTATTCTCCTGATCTATCACCATGCGACTATTTTCTGTTCCCTAATCTAAAAAAAAATCACGAAACAAAATTTAATATTTGCTCTTTGGTCTATTGTATTTTTACGACACAAGCACAAAACGTACTGTCATTAGAAAGCACGAACTTTTTAACCTGTCAACTGATTTACATAAAGTTGGTTGCGTTTGAAAGGTGATTCCTTTACCTTTCTAATCTTATCAACGTTCAACAGATGGCGTTACGGGTTACAAGACGCCGATCAGGACTATAAATTTCGTCAAACTGATTATTCCTGATTGGCATCTATCTCGCTATAGCTTTCAGTCTATTTTTCTTCAGTAAGCAGTAGATAAGCTTGAAGAGTAGTAGAAAAATGGGGCATACCACAATAGTTCAAAATAATGGACGCAGTGGTTCACACCCAACAGGGGGAAAAAATACGGAGGGTGGTCGATGACACAAATCTGTTTTTTCATCAAAAATTCACGAACTATCGAAAAAAATCACGAAACAAAATTTAATATTTGCTCTTTGTTCCATTGTATTTTTACGACACAAGCACGAAACATACCGTCATTAAAAAGCGCGTAACTTTTCAACCTGTCAACCGATTTAGGGGAAAAGGGGGGAATTTGGACCACCTAAGCAAATTGCCTAATTTTTCCAAACCAATACGGTCTAAATAAAAAATGGCACATTGTACACTGAGCTACACTTGTTTTCTCTCAATAAATAATGTTTAATCATTATATAAAGCTTCAATCTACCAAATATATCATAAAATAAAAGAGATGATTTTTGGACATTAAAATTTGATGCGGGGTGAATTGGACCGTCTGTGGGGTGATTTGGTCCAGTGTGTGTTTCATCGAAAAAAACATACTTATGTTTATGTAAAGTATTTTGGGATAATGTTACAATCAGTAACAATGTTTTGGGATCGATACCAGGTGTCTTGGCCAGATTCCAGACCAGAAATGTTGGATTGACACCATCTCGAATTCTGCATGAATCTTTTCACTGTTGTTCGAGCATTTTCAAACACTTTTGATGCTTAGTCAAAGAAAATCCGTTCTCGATGGGCTGCGTTGCTCTTTCAAGCTCCTTCTTCTTCCAACGTTGTCTGTCCATCCTCTTCTTGTAATTCGGCGGCATCTGGAATCATTTAGACCAAAGAAAAGTCTCAAACCTGTAGGACCAATTCACCCCACAGAAACGTGTCCATGTCACTCCACACAACACGCAAAAATTAAAATGTAATTAATTTCATTTATTGTTATCAAACTTACAGTTTCGCTACATCAAATTGTTCCTCTTTTGTAGGCGAACAGATCTTTACTGCACAATACACGAAAAGTTTGTTTAATCAGCGGGAAAAACCTTAAAACCACGATCGGAAAACTCACATTTTTTGACGCTCAAAGTACATGATGTATTTATGATACCGTTTCCCTCTACTTGTGAAGTTTTTTCAAGGTTTTTTTACTTTAGGTACATACGGTTCAACAATAGAAGGAAAGGACATTATAGAAAATCCAAGGTGAGCCGTAATTTTTTAGATAAAGGGGTGGTCCAAATCACCCCATATGACCAAATCACCCCGTGTTACCCTACATAAAAGTGGCTGCGTTTGAAAGGTGAGATCTTTACCTTTCTAATGTTATCAACGTTCAACAGATGGTGTTACATGTTCCATGATTTAAACAAAAAGTCCCCTTATTTATTGAACATACTGTGTAGAATTGAATTATAGAGGCCTTAAAATTTTTCCGTTCATTTGCCTCTGGTCTTGTAGAAGGCCTATAAGGGAAACTCGAATTAATCGTCGGCCTTGAGAAAGACTTATTGGAGAGTCTTGATAGAATTCAATTGCTGCTCAGCGAGTGTGTGTCTCATCGATAAAAATAAATCATTATCGGAAGGAGCCAGGAGACAGGAAGGAAGTCATTATTGGAGTAGAGCACAGATTAATTCGAAATGGTTCAAATTTTAATATTGGGTTCATACGAGAGTCGTTCAAAAAATAAGTTTCAGTACCTCAGAAATCGCGGAAATATAAAGTTAGGACAAAAAGCAAGGCGTGGCACGAGTTTTTCTATTCCGAGCGCGAAGTGCGTAGCGTCCAACTTTTTGAAATACGATGTAACTGCGTTACGAATTTCTTCAGTGTTATCGAACCGTTGACCGCCGAACGGCTGTTTCATCACCGGGAATAAGTGATAGTCGCTAGGGGCGAGGTCTGGGGAGTAAGGAGGATGCGCATTATCGTGGATGAGGAACACTCCTTTCGTCAATAAATTTGGCTTTTTGTTCTTAATCGGTCCAAAACTTCACAATAGTACGGTGATGAAACTGGCGTTCGGCGGTCAACGACTCGACTCGACTCAACGATTCGTGATGCAGTTACATCGTACTTAAAAAACTTGGACGCTACGCACTTCGCGCTCGGAATAGAAAAACTCGTGCCTCGCTATAAAAAAAAAAAGGTTCACGTGGAACTACCTTAGCTTAGCAATCATTCGTTTGTATTGATTAAATTCTTGATTGAATGAAACAGTTTCCAAATTCAATTGAGTTCAATATATTTGCTCTGTGAGTGAAAAAAATGAACAAATGCCGTGTAAAGTCAATTCATTTATTGTGATTGATTGTTCTTCGTTACAAGTAAATTTAATGACGTACCTTTTACGTTTGGTATGATGACTAGAACAAAATATATGTACGGAAGAATTATCAAACGTTTGATGAACCAGCCTAAGGCTGAAAATCTTTCCAATAAAGACAAAAAAAAATTATCAAACGATTATTTTATTTTACATTTCCCTCTGAAGTTTACATCCCAAAAGTGTACATACTTCTCGAATCTCGAATTTGCTTGAAACTGGGAAGTTCATTCGCTTCTAGTGGCTGCACGATTTTCCCAGGTTCCTAAGTTTAGAAGATCATGTTAGGACAGACATATTCCACTCTGCACAAAGGCAAGCGAGGACAAAAGTACTCGCAGTTTGCATTTATTTGCAGAGCCGATTTCCCCAGAAACCTCGGTTTTGAAGTCTGTGTTAGGGAAACACATTTCAATCGTATGAATTCGCAATGCCGATTTCCCCACGCTTCATGGATTTGAAGTCTGTGTTAGGGAAACACATTCCAGTCGGAACAAAAATACCCCCGACTTGCATGAATTTGAAATACCGATTTCTCCAGGCACCTTGGTTTAGAAATCTCTATTAGGGAACACATTTCGGTAGGAACAAAAGCTCCCCCTACTTTCGTGTGTTCTTTTTCTTCTTTTTGACTTCAAGAGGGTTTAAACTTTTCAGTTCACTCGCCTCTAGGCTCTTTCGTGTGTTTGCAATGCCGATTTCACTGCTTGGTTTTAAAGTCTGTGTTAGGGAACATTTTTCGATGAGAACAAAAGTCCCCCTACTTTCATGTATTTGCAATGCCGATTTCCCCAAGGCTGCTTGGTTTTGATGGTTGTGTTAGGGAAACCGTAAATCGGGCCAATCAAAACGATGCAGTTAGGGCGTTTAGATAACGCCTAATATTTTACAGTTATTCAATTGTTTATCTAATGAAAAACAACATTTTGTTAGTTGCGATAGATGCGTAGAAATATTTCCTATCAAGTGATGCAAACATCTCTCCTATCCAGTACGAAATGTTCGAGCTATAAGCATTCGAAATCTTTCATTTTTTCCTGCATGTTCTGTGTTTAGGTTTTCATTTTACCCTCCATATATTCCGGTTAGACGTAGTCCCACGTCAAAATACCTCGAACGTTACGGCGATTATAACGTCGATTTTGCCCTAACTTTATTTTTCCGTGATTTCTGAGGCACTAAAACTTATTTTTTGAACAACCCTCGTTCAACCCTCGGTCATTCGTTCGATAACTCGCAAGTAGATCGGATAGGTTTTCGAAACGATCCAACAAAGGTGTTTTTTTCCACAGCGAATCAGACTGTGTTTTGACGTAGGACTACGTCTAACCGGAAGATATAGGGGGTGAAATGGAAATCTAGGCACTGAACAAGTAGGAAAAAATGCAAGATTTGGAACGCTTATAACTCGAGCATTTCTCAATAGATCGCAAAGGTTTTTGCATCAATTGATAGGAAATATATCTACGCATCTATCATAACGAATAACATTTCATTTTTCTTGAGATAAATAATTGAATAATTGTGAAATATCAAGCATTGTCAAAATGCACTATGTGCCCATTTTTGATTGGTCCATTTTGTGCTCCTCAAATCGAACCGACCAAAACGGGCAACCAGAGCAGCAGCGAAATAGAATGAACCACGATTGGAAAGGAAAAACAAAAAAATGAACGAAACATTGGTCGCAGTCTCACACATGCGTAATTCTCGAGCCAGCCAGTCAGCTTAAAAATCCTCGCTCCGCTGCCGTAACGATAATTCTCATTCAAACCGTACAGCACATCGGTTCGCATCACAACACATCAACAAACCAACCCAAGCAGCCATGTCCGGACATGGTAAAGGAGGAAAAGTGAAGGGAAAGGCAAAATCCGGCTCGAACCGTGTTGATCTGGAGTTCCCCGCAAGAGTAGCTAGGCCGAGCGCGTTAGTACCAGTGCACCAGTCCACCTAGCCGGCGTTATATAGTTTCGGCCGCCGAAGTGATCGAGTTAGCTGGTAAAGCTGCTCGCGACGATAAGAAAACCCGCATTCGGAACAGAACACATTCGGTTCTGTGGACATCAAGACAACAGGCAGTTGCAGCGAGTGGCGAGTGGCAAACGCAATCGCAAAACGGCATCAGGTAGCAGAAGAAAAAAGTTTGTTCTTTATACACACTGCTTTGGTGGCAAATCCAGAACAAGGCGGCATCGAGGGCGTTCGAAATGGTTTTTTTTTTCAAAACCACGAGTACTAAGTTTTCTAAATTGGAACCATTCCATAAAACAAGGCGCTTTTCAGGGCCATTAAACCTTCCAAAAAAGAGTTTAGGAAATACAGTTCAATGCTTTCTAAAACAATATCCAAAATAATAATAAAACACAAATTGATTTTTTCATAATTTGTTTGCCAGGATATGATGAGTATGTGAATTTGGCAGTTGTTCTGAGCTTATTGATTTTCACCAATTCTTAAATTGCTTCTAGATTGAAAGTACAGTAATTTACACTTATCTCAACATTTAGCTAATTTGAAGGACCAGAAATGCGACATATTTAGTTGGCCATTTTTGTAAACATAAAGTTCGGGGTCCAAATTATGACCCCACATTGAAGGTCGACACTGTACCACTGTCATCGCAAATGTTCAATTACAGGTTAAAATTACCTCCAATCCGATACTGAGTGGTGGTAATGCGACGTGCCATTGAATGTAATTTACTGTAAAATATGTCACAAGCTGGATGGGAAGAAATTTTCCAACTGTGAAAGCTGTGGCGAGTGGCAAATGCAATCGCTAAACAGACAATCAGAAAACCCGCATCAAGAACAGAGCAGCTTCGTTTCGGCGCTCATCAAGGCAACAATTAGTTTCAGTGAGTGGCAAAGTGTTTCTCCGGCACGTCGCATCAAATGTAATTTACTGAACAACATGTCACAAGCTGGATGGGAAGAAATATTCCAACTGTGAAAGCTGTGGCGAGTGGCAAACGCAATAGCTAAACAGGAAGGTTTAACCGAACAAGATGGGAATATCGAGTGATAAAAAAACACAACCCCAAAGGTTCTTTTCAGAACCATCAACATATTCATGAAGAGTAAACAGTAAACTAATCCATTTTTAAGGTAGATAGGTAGGTATTCACGTAGGAGAAGAAAATAAAACAATATATTTAAAATATATATTTAACAAAAGCTGTCCCCATTGTATAGTCCTACGTCACTCCGGTTATGTCCCCGACATTACCCACCCGTCTTTTTTTTCATCGGTTGCGCTTGCGAGTAGAGCGAAGCTCAAAGTGGTGCGCGACCGAGACGCAGAGGATACAATTCAGACAGATTTATCACACACGCCACACAGCAGCGGCAAGTATAAGTTTATTTTTCTTTTGTCCTCCTATCATTCCTTCTACCATCTGTGCTCGATTTACACCATTGTTCATCTGTGTGTTTACCAAATCGGCAAACGTTGGCATTAGGGGTGTCTATTTTTTCTTGGTTACATTACCGTTGAAATTTTAATGGACCTTTTTTTCATTTTAGAATTTTATATAAATAAAATAAATTAATATAAATATTATCCGCAGGTTATATAATATATTTTTTTTTTACTTATTCATTTTGATAATTATTATATTCTGTTCATATCGAACAGTTGGCCGATTTTTCTAATATGGCTGAGGGCGGAAAGGACCCCCCGTTGACGCAATTGAATATTTCTGATAGCGAACCTCCTCCTGAAGAGCAGGAGGATGAAGCAGAAATTGAGGTAGAAAATTCTGTTTACGAAGTTGATAGTTCCGAAGATGAGGAAATCGACGAGAAACAGGATTTTCGTCCTAAAGAATACCCTGAAGGCTCCAAAGGCCCATTCATTGTGTACTTTAGACGAAAATCCAAACCTCTCAATGTCATTCGTATCTCGAAGGAACTAACTCAACATTTTTCTGACGTTACCGAAATTACACGGATGGGGCCAGACAAACTACGAGTTGTCGTCTCAAGCAGGACCCAAGCGAACAAAATAACGCGCTGCGACCTCTTTGCGATTGAGTATCGTGTATACGTACCCTGTTGAAACGTCGAAATAGACGGCGTAATAACCGAAAAGGGTTTGACCCGAAAAGAGATAATCGATGGTGTCGGTCGCTTCAAGAACTCCACACTAAAAACTGTGAAGATTCTTGCATGCGATCGACTGAAATCTGTGTCACATAAAAATGACAAAAGAATTCTCAATCGGACAAACTCTTTTCGTGTGACTTTTGAGGGTTCCGCCCTTCCAAATTACGTTGCAATAGGGGCACTTCGTTTACCTGTTCGATTGTTTGTACCCCGGGTAATGAAATGCAACAAATGTATGCAACTCGGTCACACGGCCGCCTATTGTTGCAATAAAAAACGTTGCGCAGATTGTGGAGAGAGCCATGATGAGAATCCTTGCGCGAAAGAGCACAAGTGTCTTCATTGCGGCGGGACTCCTCATGATCTTATTCAATGCCCGGTGTACAAACAACGAGGGGAAAAACTCAAGCGTTCCTTAAAGGAACGTTCCAAGCGGACTTTTGCAGAAATGCTTAAGAGTTCCGTGCCAACGACACAGGACAATCCCTACTCCATTCTGCAGAACGACGAGTCTGTTGCTGACGCTCCCAATGCCGGATGTTCCGGTACATCGCAGGGTGCCATCAGGAAAAGAAAAATTACTTCTTTTCCATCACTCCCCAGAAAGAATACCGAAACTTCCCAAGTTGGAATGAAGCCTCGAACTGAACGTGCTGAGAATAGGCCGAAGCAAGTACCTCCCGGTTTACGTGGTCATGCTACCAACCAGGGGTCCTCAGCACTTCCCGGAACAACAACGAACACGTCTGTTCCATTTTCGCGGTCGAAGCAACAGCCACTACCTGGCCTGCTTGCGCTTTCAGACCTTGTAGATAACATTTTAAATGCTTTAAATATAAATGATCCTCTTAAAAGCATAGTATTATGTTTGCTTCCGGTTGTGAGAACATTTTTGAAAGAAAAATGTGGTTTTTTAGCAGCGTTCATTTCCCTCGATGCCTAATTCAGCGCAAGAGGTCAAGGATTTGACCACTGTCATACAGTGGAATTGCAGAAGCATCATCCCTAAACTAGACCAATTTAAATTTTTAGTTCACAGTTCTAACTGTGATGTATTTTCTCTCTGTGAAACATGGCTTTGTTCAGCCGACGAGCTGAATTTTCACGATTTCAACATTATTCGCCTAGATCGTAACGACTCGTTTGGTGGCGTACTATTGGGGATCAAAAAACGTCACTCCTTCTATAGAGTCACTATCCCATCGATTACAGGCATTGAAGTTGTCGCTTGCCAGATACAAATCAATGGCAAAGAACTCTGCATTGCTTCGATATATATTCCTCCCAGGACTACTGTAGGCCGCCATCAGTTCTTTGATATTATCGAGGCATTGCCGGAGCCGCGGTTAATCTTAGGTGACTTCAACTCCCATGGAACAGCATGGGGGTCACTCTACGATGACAACCGTGCCACGTTGATTTATGATCTGTGCGACAACTTCAACATGACAGTTTTAAATACTGGGGAAGCAACTAGGATAGCCAACCCTCCTGCACGGGAAAGCATGCTAGACATATCTCTCTGCTCTTCTTCATTATCCCTGGATTGCACATGGAAGGTAATCCAAGATCCCCACGGTAGTGATCACCTACCAATAATTTTATCGATCGCCAATGAATCAAAATCTAGTGAGTCAGTCGATATTGCGTATGACCTCACGAAGAATATTGACTGGAGAAAATTTGCAGAATTAATATCTGAAGCAATCATTTCGATGCATGAACTTCCTCCCCTTGAAGAGTATAATTTTATATCAAGTTTGATTTACGATAGCGCACTTCAAGCTCAAAAGAAACGTGTACCGGCTACCACTTTCCGACGTCGTCCTCCATCACTTTGGTGGGACAAGGAGTGTTCAAAGGTCTACCTTGAAAAATCATCCGCTTTCAAAAAATTCAGGAAAACTGGATCAGTGGAATGGTTTCGAAAGTACCAAGCTCTAGAAGCCAAACTAAAAGGTCTGATTAAAGCAAAAAAGCGTGGATATTGGCGGAAATTCGTCAATGGTTTGTCAAGGGAGACCGCTATGAGTACTCTTTGGAATACGGCTAGGAGAATGCGTGGCTGGAACCATACCAATGAAAGTGAGGAATACTCTGACCGTTGGATTTTCAAATTTGCAAGGAAGGTTTGTCCCAATTCTGTTCCTGCACAAAGCGTCGTACGCGATATTCCGCTCCAATGCGATTATGAGAATTTTTCGATGGTAGAATTCTCAATTGCCCTCCTCTTATGTAACAATTCAGCTACGGGGTCGGACAAGATTAAATTCAACTTGTTGAAGAATCTTCCCGACTTGGCAAAACAGCGTGTGCTGAACTTGTTCAACAAGTTTCTGGAGCTGAATATTGTCCCGCATGACTGGAGACAAGTGAGAGTGATAGCCATACGGAAACCCAACAAGCCGGCTTGCGATCACAACTCGTATAGGCCGATTGCAATGTTATCCTGAATTCGCAAATTGTTAGAGAAAATGATTCTACTTCGTTTGGACAAGTGGGTTGAAGCGAACAATTTGCTGTCAAATACGCAGTTTGGCTTCCGCCGAGGTAAAGGGACGAATGATTGTCTCGCGCTGCTATCTTCTGAAATCCAAATCGCATTTGCTCGCAAAGAACAAATGACTTCCGTTTTTCTCGATATCAAAGGGGCATTTGATTCAGTTTCCATGGAAATTCTCTCAGAGAAGCTTCATAATCGTGGACTTTCACCAATTCTGAATAATTTCCTGTACAATTTACTGTCAGAAAAGCACATGTTTTTCAATCATGGCAGCTTGAAATCTTCTCGATACAGTTTTATGGGCCTACCGCAAGGCTCCTGCCTAAGCCCCCTCTTGTACAGTTTTTACGTCAATGATATGGATGATTGTCTCACTAGAGACTGCACGCTGAGACAACTTGCAGACGATGGAGTTATTTCCATCATGGGTACTAATCCCGTCGCTCTGCAAAAGTCGTTGCAAGATACCCTGAACAATCTGTTCACGTGGGCCCTCAAGCTGGGTATCGAATTCTCTACGGAGAAAACTGAAATGGTCGTTTTTTCTAGGAAGCACGAACCCGCCCAATTCCAGCTTTACCTATCCGGCAAAACGATCCAACACTCTATGTTTTTCAAATACCTGGGTGTATATTTTGATTCTAAATGTACCTGGGGGAGACACATTGCGTATTTGAAACAGAAATGCCAGCAAAGAATCAATTTTCTCCAAACAATAACCGGAACATGGTGGGGCGCCCATCCAGGAGACCTCATTCAGTTGTACAAAACAACGATATTGTCAGTGTTAGAATATGGCAGTTTTTGCTTCCGATCAGCTGCCAGGATTCATATTCTCAAGCTGGAGAGGATACAATATCGTTGCTTGCGTATAGCCATGGGGTGTTTGCATTCGACACATACGATGAGTCTCGAAGTTTTGGCAGGAGTACGGTCGAAAAATTATTCAAGATTACCTTAGCATGGGTTCCCTCTCATTGCTCGATTCCGGGGAATGAGAAAGCGGACTCGCTAGCTAAGGTGGGCGCTTCAGAAGGCACACTTTTTGAAAGGCAAATTGCCTATAATGAATTTTTTCACATTCCTCGTCAGGACACACTCGTTAGTTGGCAGCGCATGTGGAGTGAAGATGAGTTCGGTCGTTGGTTACACACGATTATCCCTAAGGTCTCGACGAGTGCATGGTTCAAGGGATTGAATGTAGGTCGTGATTTCATTCGCGTGATATCTCGGCTTATGTCCAATCACTACAACCTAAACGCGCATCTCTATCGCATTGGGCTCGCAGCAAACAATCTTTGTGATTGTGGCGATGGCTACCACGACATCGAGCATGTTGTCTGGTCGTGTATCCGGTTCCATGCTGCTCGCTCTCAGCTCTCTAGAGCACTGAGAGCACAAGGCAGAAAATCGGATATCCCCGTCCGGGATATCTTAGGTAGCCGGGATCCTGATCTTCTGCTTCATCTATACCTGTTCCTCAGAAACGCCGATGTCAACGTTTAATGATGTTTCCTTCGTTGTGTCCCCGTTTCATATCCCTCCTATCCGATCGATAAACTTTTACATAGTCGCGGCAATACATACACACACTCTTTACAGATGCACGGGCCGAAGGTTGTGCAGTCCACTGATCATTCAACAAGAGCCAAAGGTTGTACCGCTCATGACAACTCTACACGAACTGATGATTGCGCCGGCTAGTGACCATTCTATCCTGGATTCCTCGAGTCGAGAAAGACGCACCACGCTAGATATGGGGTACAGACTAGGGAGCGTTGCTGATTAATGGTCAGCTGCATCCCAATAGGAAGTAGCCCGTGTCGGGCACACGTATAGAGCATCGAAGACTGCAACATACCAATTATGAGAACACTTGTAATACTAACCTCGAGCCAACCGCGAGTAATCGGTTACATATTACTAACATAGTTGTAAGACAAAAATTGTCAAAATATTGGACTCCCGGCCCCGTCAGGCTAACGCCACATGTGCCTTAATAAAAAATATATTTTGGAAAAAAAAAACCCTCGTATGTGTAACTTATTTCTATAGACAGTGTATTTGTTTACGTTTACTTTCAAGTAGTGCATCAGAGCGTCGGAATTGTTTTGATGACGAGTTTGCTTCTCACCCAGTAGACGACCAATGAGATTGTGAATTTTCTGTCGACCTGTGTATTGTTTTGGGTAGCGTTCATTATTAACAGTTCAATTGACGAATTTACGATGGATTTACAACCAGATGGCGCAGCGAGTAAAATGAGGATGTTTTGTTTTTTTGGTATGAAATTCGTTCAAATTTTCTAGAAAAACCAGAATTTATGTTCAAATTTCCCGGTTTCATGTATTCTTTCCACGCTGAAAAGGTTAGAAAATCATCATTTTACAATGTGCTATGTGTATTACGAGGAATGGCTTGTTATAAGTATTGTAACTTTATTTTTTTTCAACTAAGTAAACGATGAATAGGGTGTTTTGCGCTAAAATACTGCAAATCCTTCTCGTATCGACCCCTACATAATCAATGATATTAGCCAATTTGATATGATATCGGTTTCATCGCAATTATCCATAGTATCAATAACCGGTATGCATTATCAAACTTAAAATTTTCAAAGATTATCTATGACTTTGGTCAAATCGCGTGTTGAAACCATCGTAAATATACAAAACTCCAACTTTCTTACCATATACTGATGACATTCAATGGCTAAAATGAATCTATATTGAAATAAAATGAATAATCACTACCGAATCTTGCTTTTCAGTGCGTAAAATAAACAAACACCCTCACTTTTGTGGTTCTGAGTTCTAATGTAGATGTCGCATGAGCTGATTCAGCTTTGCATAAATTCGTCAATAGTTTCCAGATTTATCCATAGAAAATCCATAGAAAAACACACTTTCCAAACTGATTTGACCTGGCGGTCTATGTAAACGGTAGGCGTACCTTGCAAGCGGAATTTCGCAAGTGTTCTTGTTGTCTGTCGGTCAAATCATGTGGAATCCATTTTCCAACGTTTAGTATCTTTCCCATGGATTTAAATATCGCAAAACGGTTGATCGATCAACATTTAATTGTTCTGCGAATTGTTGCTGTAATTCGCAGTCGTTTTCGTTCAATAAATTTTGGAATTCGGTATCTTCAAACACATTTGGCGTTTTCCACGGTCTATTCGAGCTTAGTAGGGTGACATATTTCCTTCAGGGAGAGGAGGGGATACAAGGAGAGTGATCAAATTTTGAAGATGAAGAATTGGAGGCTTTACTCGATCAAGATCCGTCACAAATGCAACAAGAACTTGCAGATACACTTGGAGTAGCTCAGCAAACCTTATCCGATCGTTTAAAAGCAATGGGAATAATCCGAGAGACAGGACATTGAGTGCCGTATAAATTGAAGCCACGAGACGTCGAACGCCGTTTTTCACGCGCGAACAACTGCTCCAACGGCATAAAAGAAAGGTTTTTTTTGCATCGAATCGTTACTGGCAATGAAAAGTAGGTTTATAACGACAATCCTAAACGTCGGGCAACGTATGGACAACCCGGTCATGCATCAACATCGACCGCCTTGCGGAATATTCACGGCCAGAAGGTTATGCTGTCTGTTTGGTGGGACCAGCTGGGTGTGGTGTACTATGAGCTGCTAAAACCGAATGAAACCATTACGGGGGACCTCTACCGACGACAATTGATGCGTTTGAGCCGTGCACTGAAACGGCCACAATACGAGCAAAGACACGATAAAGTTATTTTGCAGCACGACCATGCTCGGCCGCATGTCGCGAAATCGGTCAAAACATACTTGGAAACGTTGAAATGGGAGGTCCTATCCTACCCGCCGTATTCTCCAGATATTGCTCCGTCCAATTACTACCTTTTTCGATCGATGCAACATGGCCTGGTTGACCAGCACTTCTCCAATTTTTATGAAGTCAAAAATTGGATCGATTCGTGGTTAGCCGACAAACCGGCCGATTATTTCCGCAAAGGTATCCGTGAATTGCCAGAAAGATTGGAAAAAGTTGTGACTAGCGATGGGCAATACTTTGAATATTAAATTTGTAACTATTTTTGCAGAATAAAGCATTAATTTTTGAAGAAAAAAAACGAAGAAACTTACCGGTACACCTATTATATTGTTTACAGTTATATGATAAGTTTTTTTTTCTCTCTATTGTAGTGACTTTCAACTCATTTCGGCTGGTTCGTCACTTTTACTTCCATTTTTGGAAGAATGTCGGGAGTGAGAATTGAACTTGTGATCTCTTAATATGATAAGTTATTAGTAAATATTAACAATGAAAAAAAATATTGGGAAAAAATGACGGATGGGTAATGTCGGGGACATAACCGGAGAGACGTAGGACAACACCAAGGGGTGTCCATTATTCGAATATCATGATCACAGATCTCAGAATGACCAACTTTTCATGTACAAAATTACAGAAAAAAATCAAAGGATAAAATAAAACCTTAGCGCTCAGCAAACACTTAAAGGTTTAGATTCAAATACGAAAAAATCAAAATTCGTGCAAATGTCGTGCGATGCAAATGTTGTAGGGGTTATTGTTCAGCGGGCAACGAACACATACTTGATGGCAAGCATATCGTTATAGGAATTTAGCGTCTGGTATCGTGATATAATTGGGCTTTGCACTCCTCATGAATGACTGTGTTCTACTAGTCAATAGCTTTCATTTGATACCCATATTGATGGGGCTTTGAGAAAATATGTAATTCGCCATTTTGTAGCGATCGTCATCTTGGATTTTCAAGATAATGAAATACGCAGTTTTATAATGACTGCAGAGACCGGTAAATAGGAAAGGGGTCAAATTTCAATTAATGTGGTACAGCGCCATAGACAAACATGTTAAATACAAACATACAAATATGTCACAGCTAAATAAAACCGTTTAAAAACTCCAGCATTCTATCAAATCGAGTGCGATTAGCCACTCATTCATCCGGCGCGACTCTTCCACCGCTTTTAACACACTTCCATAGGCTCTCCTTCTCCACATCTCATTGAAACTCCTGTCTCTCAATCTTACGGTATCGCACCGCATACATCCCCGGCAAATGCAGCGATATCTTTTATGCTGAAAATCAATTTCAAGATAGCGTCTTTCCTGCTTGGCGTCCGATGATAGAATGTGGCCAAGCCCCACCATCGCTCACTTTATATAGCCATATAGTGAACGTTGTAGCAACCGCTTATATTTATTTATAATCTCTCTTCTCTTTCTCTTTTATATCTCCCTCCTTCACCTTGTCCATACGTTTCGCCCGTACCCGTGGTTGCTTGTAATGAATAGCTGTTTGCTGCGGGAGCGCAGACAAAGTGTAAGGGAAAGTACGGAATTCTTTCTTCCAATTATTCATCAATTTGAACTTTATATGAGCTGAAAACCCATAATGTGTATCATATAAACAATTGCTGAGGATATTTCCTATCAATGTGTGTATTTGGAACCAAAATCCATTCATTAATTGAGGAGGTATTAGCGTTCGAAAACTGAACACTTTTTCACACCGACATATTGAAATGGGCCCCTATATTGAATAGTTAGACGTAGTCCTACGTCAAAAATTATGCATTATTATTTGTACTCTTTTTTTTACAAAGGAAAGTGGAAATCATTTTATGTGTAAATCTTCCGCAAGCATACTTTTGACATTTTTTGTTATCATTATCATCATTTTATAATTTTTTTGTTTTATGGTTGCAGTAAAGTCGTATTTGACAAATTTAGCGTTTGTTAGAATGGTTCACATCTGATAATTTTGCAGTTGATCTTTGTGCGTCTTCATATTCAGATGCTTTGAATTCGGTAGAAAACTGTTCCGCGTATTGGAACAAGAGCTCTTTCCGGTTTATTTCGCATATACAGTGTAAACACGCACATTGCCTATGACGGAAATAATTGTTCACCAACTGTTCTATTTTAGTCGATAGCAATCTTGACTATTTTCAATGAAGATGTCCCATATTTCCGAGGCGAATTTATTTGTTTGTAGGCGTCTACTTTTTAAGTTATTTTGTCAATCGTAGGATTTGCTAGAACTTGAATATTTTTTCTACGAATGAATCGTAGGATTTGCTAGAACTTTATATTTTTATCTTGGTGTGTTGGTGTAGAGGGCAACAATATCGGGCAGAAATGAAAAATCGTTTTTTTCTTTATTTTTTCATGAATATTCTGGACTAACACAATTTTTTGCCAACCAACTCAACAGCAAATCCAATTAACCTCATCAATCAGTTTTTTTTTGGTTTCAAGAACGTTCCTGTTGGACCTTCCCACACCGAGATATTTCAGTTTGAATGAAAAATTACCTCTTCGTCTTTGATGATGAATAATTCAATAAACAATCATCGCACCACAAATCGAAAGGCAGTTTTGAAAACTCCAATAAATTCTGCACAAGGATAATTTGTTATTTTGACGAAAATCGATTTAAAAAAAAAGTGCCAAAACAGTGCTTTACAAAATTCCCTGTTGTTCTGCAAATATCGCATTAAGTTCTAATGTTTGCAGGCAAATTTTTAGCCTAGTGTATTCCCTAAACATCTGTGAACGTTTCATATTGATACGTTCAGCCGTTTTTTCTAGCCGATTTTTCAAAGTTTGGAGTAAATTAGAGGAGCATTTGATCGCAATCGTATCAGAAGTACAAAACCCTACGTGACTCTCAGAACGAACGATTCGTAACTTTCGTTTCCATGCATTTGTAAAAAAAATAAAGTTTCTTCCCGATATTGTTACCCACTACACCTACACACACCAAGCTAAAAATATGTACGAGAAATATTCTAATAACTGAAAGTTGTAGCTTCAAAATGATGCATCTCCCAAGTTACAGCATGTCAAAAAGAACTTGAAATTTCCGACTTCGCATTCTGTTCCTCTAATTTTTTTGTCGAGTGTATATCGGAACAATTTTGACTGACAATGACTGCTCTTGGGCAATATCAGTATAACACATATGTATGTACCGGAAATGAAAGAGGGGAAGGTAACTGCAATTATAAATAAACTCGTTTATATGTTGTACAAGTCACAACATTCTAAAAACGTGCGTCATTATATACATAGTTGTTTTTGTGATTGAAATTTAAAAGCAATCAAAATGGGCAATCTAGTGTGAAAGGAATCCATTTTTTCGAACCTGTAATCTGTTTTGAAGACTATCAATAAACAAAAATAAAACAACCAACGACCAGTAAAAGAGAACGTTCAATGAAAAAATTTCTCTGTTTTCCATTTTTCATTCTAAGATGAACAAAGAGGGCTCAAGAAGCAAATAATATAGCATCGAATAATGCACACAGCATACACTATGAATATTCCGTTTTCTTTCGCATTCAGAGTCTACCAGTTCGATTCACAGACTTGCCATATAGTCAGCGAACGAGTTCTTCCTCGCGATGCTGCCTTCCTGTTACCGGCAGAAGTGTTTGGTGGGACTGCCTCAATTCAATCATTTCCGAATTACATACACGCCCACATATTTTAATCACTCAAACCCGGGTCTCGTGGCTCACGTCAGATGCAGACAGCGTGTGAGATTCCCTCCCCGGTCCGCCCTGTTTCCCAGGCAGTGGAAGGCCACGCTCACATTCACTTTCGAACGCCGCCGACAATGGGTACGGCCTTCGATCCATTCCAAACATCACTTCCTTTTTGGGCTGTTATCAGCGTTATTACGGTGCGCCGTTTGTTTTTGTGGCACTGTAACAAAATCTAGGGTTAACATCTTTAGCGGAAATTTCCGCGTTGAAAAGCCTTCCGGGATGATAAAGCTGCATCTTTCGTATTTAAATTTGATGCTCTGAAACAGATGCCGAACCCCCCGTAGAATAATTTTCACAGTGTCCCTACCCTCAGCGCGGAACGGAACGCTCTCGCCGGATCAGCTGTACCGCCTTCCACCCATAAAATACACGAAGCGACGGCCGCACGAAACATGAAATCAACACGCGATGAGACGTTTTACCGGTTGCCGGTGCTGGACTCCTGTTCGAAACGGCGTGGTTTTGGTTTGGTTACCCAAAGATAGACGGAATCGGTTTCTCACTCTCTCCGCCCCGGCCAAACGGCGATTGGCTCTGCGCTCGTTGTTAAAACACCTATTTTCCCATTCTTTCGCGTGTCTGGTTTTTCGGTTGAGTGTGTTCCGCTTGTGTGCCATGGCCCATGGGGCAAGAATCCATCCTCATCCCACTCGACGGGCAGGAGTTGTGCGGCTTCCATTCGCGGGGGAAGAAAGCGATGGGTGTGTTCTGGGAAAATCTGAAAATTTAAGGCGTGAGTGCTGTCCGGGTTTGAGTTTTTCCGAGCTCGTAAATGTCGGAACGAATTTGTTGTCATCGTAGCCAAGTTATGTCAATGTTTTCAATTTATTTTGTGATTACTGTTTATTATCATTGTTATTGCGAATAATAAAGAACTATTCCACTTTTGACGTAGAACTACGTCTTTCATTAAGCGTGCCAAATCAGAAAACAGGTCACGTTTTTATGAAATAAAGTTAATGTTAATAACTATTTTTGCCGCGAACAGATTTTGATGATTTGCATACCAAACGAATCAGAAATTCTCTAAGATTTGTTTTTAATGCTATACATTACAATCCCCTGGTATGTAAACGGTTTCAACTGATGAAAACTAGAATCATTTCCATTTTCCATACATTTACTCTGCTTATTTGTGAGCGTCACTACCCATACCGTCAATAACGAGCAACTTCTCGGCGATCAACGAAGGGAAATGATTAGAAGTCTTCGTGAACAAAGAAAAGAAGAAGAAAAAAAACGAAGGAGAATATTTGCCTTGAACATAAATATTGGATCTCGCCGAGGCAAACTTTCATAATTCATCGTTCGATAGCCGAAGTGACAACATCACAGTAGGACTTTTTCTCTCGCTCGAGTTTGTTTTTTGATCGTGTTCGTTCAAGTTTTCTTTTTGCGCGTTGGCAAGTGACGCTCTGTTAGACCCAGCCATGGGTGATACGCGTGGTGGCGCGAGTGTAAACAATTCCGGGAAGCGCTCCCGGTCGGTTATGATCGTCGATCCGTCGACCGTCGTGGCTGATCCGTCGGCAAAAAGGCTTTTAGCAAACAATCGGTATGCTGTGCTGGAAAATGGCGCTGAGCCGCCAGTAGCAAAGAAGGAGAAAGTGCCTCCTTTCTACGTGAAAGGTTCCTCGGAGAACCATCGGGAAAGCATCGATTATTTCGTGAAACGAGGGCTTAAATGTACAATCCGTCTGTGCACAGAAGGGTTCAAAATAATGGTTCCGGCAATGAACCACTACGCTGCGGTGGAAACGCTATTAAAGAACCTGAAGGTCGAGTATTTCTCCCATGATATCGAGGACAACAAGCCTCTCAAAGTGGTTTTGCGCGGCCTTCCAGACATGGACGTAGACACGCTGTTGAAGAAGCTCAAGGAAAAAGGGCTGAAGCCAGAGATCATCCATAAACCTCCATAAAATGAAGCGGCATGACCAGAAACGTAAATATCGAGACCAACTGTATCTAGTAAACTTGGAGAAAAATTCCGCGTGTCTCAAGGATTTGGAAAACATCCGCACCCTTTTCCACTTCGCCGTGAAGTGGGAGCGCTACCGTCCGGTACACCGTGACGTCACGCAATGTAACAATTGTTTGTTGTTCGGACACGGCACCAGAAACTGCCACATGGCAAACCGGTGTATCAAATGTGGAGCTACGCACGCCGCTGATGCGTGCGGTTTAATGGAGGATGCTGACCCAGTATGTGCCAACTGTGGAGCTGGTCACCTGGCCACCAGTAGGGTTTGCCCTAAGCGTGCTGAATATATAGAAATCAGAAAGCGAGCTTCAATCGGTAATCAGCCAGGTCGCAGACGAGTACCGGAAAACAATCAACAAAATTTCCCTGCCATCGTTCAGCGTCGCCCGATTCCAGTGCTTCAACCACTCCCACTCAACAATTGAATGGCAGCCCCTGCTGCAGCAACATCAACTGATAGGGTTTCCAATCCCTCGGTTCGCCAGAGACAAACGTATGCAGCAATCGTCGCATCATCCTCGTCGCCCCCAGGGCTTTCTTGGAATCAAGATCGTTCCACTCCAGTTGTGTCCGGAGAGACTGACGATTCCCCGTTCACCTCTCAAGAACTCGTCACTCGGAGGTAATAAATATCTTGCGAAACTGCAAAACACGATCTGAACAGCTGCAAGCGGCCGTTGCTCTCATCGACAAATATGGACCGTGAAAACCTCCGAATATCAAATTGGAACGCTCGCTCGCTCAAGAGCAAGAGCATGGAGTTCATTGGAAACTCATCTAAAGCCCGAAGTCAACATGTACCTTCCTGATTTCCGGCTCCTTAGGCTTGATCGAACGGACTCTAGGGGTGGAGGAGTGGCTGTTATTTTGAGAAGGAATATTCGCTGTAAGTTACTACCATGTTTTCAACTGAGGACCATTGAAGCTTTAGGGGTGGAAGTTTCCACTTCTGTTGGCCCAATCACCTTTATCGCGGCCTATTGTCCGCGGCAAACGAATGTTAGAGATGGCTCGACAGCAGCCTTGAAACGTGACATCGTGAAGCTCACTCGCAGGAGGGAAAACTTCATTATTGCCGGCGACCTGAATGCCAAGCACCAAGCCTGGGACAGCAGTCGGCGTAACCAGAACGGAACTGTGCACGCTGAGGATCTGCAGGCGGCGCAGTATACCATCTTGAGCCCGGACTCTCCCACCCGGTTGAGCCGATCCGGTGCTCATTCAACCATCGATTTTTTTTCCTCACCAACATGGCAAACATATCGAATCCCGTCGCCTACCAGGTTCTCAGCTCGGACCACTATCCGGTGGTGGCTGAGGTTGGCTCCACTGTCCATAGGTTCCAAGTATCCAGACGCAACTACCATCATGCTGATTGGGTGCGGTTTCGGCAGTGTGTTGATAAGTCCATCGATTACGAAGCCCAGCCGGAGACAACTGATGACATCGACCAGTGTCTTCATCGTAATAACGAGATGATTTCCCGCTCACGGGAGAACAATATTCCATCATCCAGACAAGTGAGTAATACTCTGTACCTTGGTAGAAATACCAAAGACCTCATTCGTCTCCGTAATGCTATTAGGCGGCAGTACCAGCGTACTGGTCAACCCAACTTTAAAACACAATTATCTAAGCCAGGATGGTGGATCTTCGCAATGAAAATTTCAATAATTTAATCCGCTCTCTCCCAGATTGTGCTAAGCCGTTCTGGAAGATCACAAAAGTCTTGAAAAACAAGCCTAAACCCAAGCAACCAAAAGTTCGTATAACATTCTTCTTTTGAGTTTAATCAGCTCATCAGAGATCAATGAAGGGAATTCTATTCAGCTCAAGTTTTAAGTAGTTAACCGAACTTTAAAGTTCACATTCACTGAATAACCTGCTTATAGCATGCAAAACAACTTCTCTTGAAAACTAGAAAGTTCACAAAAAGTTCGCTTAGGCCGCTCTAGAGCAAGCTAACAGTAGCTTTAAAGAGCGTTCCAAAAAATACGCCCAAAATAAATATTTTTCACTGATTATGACGATTTTAACGATTTTTGTGATTCTCTTGGTTGCCGAGTTATTTTATTTTGCTCAATATTTATTACAAATAACATTTTTATGACTGTACTTACCAAGCCTCGAACCTAGATCTTCCTCTTGAAAACCGGAATGCATACCTCTGCTCCACGCGAACAATATGAGTTATCATATAATTTTACTTCTTGTGTTGATGTCAAACATTATTTCTTTTTAAAGTAAACAAATCCTTTTTTATGGAACTTTTCGGTACTTTAAAAATCCTCACTGAGTTCTTTAAGAACTCCATCTGAACTTGAAAGTCTCATGAAGAACTCCTTGTGAACTTGAAAGTCTCATGAAGAACTCGTTATAATATTATGCGGAACTTCATGTGAGCGTGCGTCATTTGACATTTCAGTGTTTGTTTTGATTCCCGAAGCGGTCGGTATATTTTTCAGAAATTTCATCAGTTCGCTTGAATTCCTGCAAAATTTCGCAAAAGTAATGAGTATGTACTTAAATTTGACTTAAAAAAAGGGAAACTTAGTAATCGTCGTGGAAACCGATAATGCTCAGGGCGGGAAGGAGCTTTCCGTCGTCCCGGAGAAATGGACACGGGATACCAAGAGCGGAAAAATCATTTTCTGGCCGAATGCGAAAAACATCGCTGAGCAGGAGAGATTGCTTCCATTCTTTTTTATTTCTTTCGAATAATTCATATTTTCTTTAAAAAGCTTGAAAATAGCACTGTAATGTTCAAACGTATGCACAACATTTGTTTTGAAAACAATAAAGTTGCTTAGAAAAAAATTGGTGACCTAATTCTGAACTAGAACATTTAGAGTTCACACCGAACTTATTCGGAACTTACATTATTTTAATTCTATCAAGTTGTTATAAAGTACCCATCAGAACTTAAAGAATACTTTCAAGTTGGAAAATAGCTCTGACATAGATTCATTATGAACTTTCAAGCTGATTAAAAGTGCGAAAAGCACTTTCAATGGAACTTGCTGTTTGCGTTTTTTTGAAGTTCGAATCAAGTACAATCGACACTTTTTTTCAACTTCAAAGTTCCAAAGAAGTAGAATGAGAAACCAATATTGAACTTTCAAGTTTCTTTGAAAGATTGGCTGTACTTTATTGAGATTGAAGTTCGATATGATGTTGTTATATCTTATTAATCAGCAAGAAAGTTCCATGGAACTTCATTCGAACTATATGTGAACTTGTAAGTTTTGGGACAACACATGATCAGCCCGCAAGAGGAGGCTATTGGTGAAAGTTCTACCATCCTCCAAACGATTCCGAACGTTTTCCCGAAGAATCGGATATTTCAGCTGACGAACTGTTGACCTATATCAAATCATCCAAAAACATGAAGGCCCCAGGTTTCGACAACATCATGAATCTGGAGCTCAAACATTTGAGTCCCAGTTTTTTCAATCATCTGGCATTGATCTTCAACCAATGTCTCCGACTTGGCTATTTCCCCTCGTGTTGGAAGTCATCCAAAGTCATTCCCATCCGGAAACCTGGGAAGGATCCCACGTCCCCTTCTAGTTACAGACCTATCAGCCTTCTTTCGGGGTTATCAAAGCTGTTTGAAAAAGCAATATATCAGCGTCTTTTGATATCTGCCGAAGGGAATAACATTTTGATCGATGAGCAGTTCGGTTTTAGGAAGGGTCGATCGACTTTTCATCAGCTGATCTGAGTCACCAACATTCTCAGACGGAACAAGTCTGACTCTAGAACATCAGCCATGGCATTGTTGGACGTGGAAAAAGCGTTCGATAATGTCTGGCATGATGGCTTGGTCTATAAGCTGCAACGATACGGTCTTCCAATTTTCTTCGTGAAAATCATTCAGAGCTATCTACTAGACAGGACATTCCGAGTCTCTCTCAACGGCTCCAACTCCGATGCTTTTTACATTAGCTCGGGTGTACCACAAGGAAGTATTCTTGGACCCATTTTATTCAACTTATTTACATCTGACATTCCAACTCTCCCTGATGGAGGAATATTGTCGATGTTAGCGGATGACACATCCATAGTATATAGCGGAAGAGTTATCGGACCTCTCACTGCCATTCTCCAAAGAGGCTTGAATGTCCTGTCTGAGTACTATAGCAGCTGGAAGATCCGTATCAATGCGTCGAAAACCCAGGTCATCATTTTCCCTCATTCTAAGTCTCCCAGACTTGTTCCGTCTGAGAATAACTCAATACGATAGAATGGCTCAGTGGTGGAATGGACTAAAGAGGCAGTGTACCTTGGCCTCACACTAGACAACAAGCTTCTTTTCAGGGAGCATATTAATAAAACGAGCACTAAGTGCAATATCCTAATTAGCTCATTATATCTACTCATACATAGGAGATCCACCTTATCCTTGAAAAATAAGTTTGCTGTCTATAAACAAATTATCTTGCCTGTCATCGAGTACGGTATGCCTATTTGGGAGAGTTGTGCTAACAGCCACCATCTCAAACTGCAGAGGATCCAAAACAAGATCCTCAGGATGATTTTGTATAGTCCACCTCGAACTCGAAACTCTGAGGTCCACCGCCTGGCTGGTGTAGCGACCCTCGAGGAACGGAGAACGGTAGTTCTAGAGAGGTTCAGAGTTGCTCGTCTGCGATCCGCCCATTTGAATGTACGCGATCTTGTTCACTAGGTTAGGTTATCAAATTCTTTCAATTAGGTAGGTTGTCAAATTTTTCAATTAGTTAGGTTATCAAATTCATCTAATCCTTTACTTGCCTTCAAAGTATAATTTTGTACAACCAGTTGAAAACAACAAACTTTGAATATTATAATACTGTGAATTCCAAAGATGAAGAGCCGTTTAGGCTAAATCAATTGATATGTATAACCAAATTTATAGAACATTTGTTAATGTAAATAAAAGTTATTTATTTTACTACTACGAGGCAAACTTTCAGTGTTGTTCTAGATACGATGCAATGAACATAGATTGTTCTTCCTTGTTTTGCGTCATCACATGTCTTAGTTTCGGATTGAGCATTGAACGCGACCAAATTACTTACTCGCTAATGTCTCTGGTATGCATGATTTGACGCTATTCCATCAAGGTTCTGAAATACAGAATTGTGGGAGGAATCATCAAACTAGGCTATCATCGGCTCACCAAGAAAATAAATGTTCAGGAATTTGTAGTGTGATTAGGTTTTGCATGACAATACCAAACTATCTCCACCAAGGATGACAGCTAATCTAATCGAGACCAGGATTCTATGCAATACGATTCTTCAATTGTGAAAGAATAACTCTACAATAAAAAAAAAACAATTCAGGGCAACCAAACCATTCTACTAAACAGTTATTTCTAAAATTTCGCTGCATTATAAAATAATATCCGAAGTTATAAACAAGCGACTTGAATGAAATAACAGCGTAGTTCTACGTTAACAATGCGGTCGTGTCTTGAACATAGCCTCCTATAATTTTTTTTCCAAGCAGTTGATCGTATGATTTTTCCCTATAATGCTATTGTTTTCTAATAAAAATTACAATTTAGAACAAGTCCACGCCAAATTGACTCGACCGTTTCCAGTTTTTTGAAACCTTTACAAACGGTGAAGGTTGCTAAAACGATTGTTTTAGCAATTACCAATTCTAATTTAGACTATTTTTTTTAGGAAAGTGTATCCCTAGTGATTGCCTTATTTAAACAAATCAAAGCTCGAAAGCCAACTGTCTGTTTCAAACATGATATTAGATGTAGTTATCGAAAAATAAATAAGCAAGCAAAACTAACAAAAATACACGGTTCAAAATCTACTGTTGGGGGTCTTCGTAGCCACTTGGTTACGCGTTCGCTTACTAAGCGATCGATCGTGAGTTCAAACTCAGAGCCCTCAATTGACCATCTTTGTGTTATTATAGAATAACTACGTCCACGCAACGATCATCAGCGATGGAGATCGATCCACGGTCGAAATAAGATCGATTCATCCATACAACTGCTCTGCTCTGCAAGAAACATCGGGCTGCTGTTCTATAAATAACCCAACAATGATCAATATCAACTGTCTCCGCTGTCCGGTCTGCTGAACAATGGAAGAACAGATAGAATACCCTTACGCCTAAATGGCAGTGTAATTTACCATAATGTAATTGAACAGAAAACCTAACGCCTAAATGGCTACTACTACTACTGTGTAATTTACAATTCATAGAAACATTAACATATGTATATGTACACGATAAAAACTCAGCTCTGTTATAGATAAAATGCTAATGAGCTTAATAAATAAATAAATGGGATAAAAAAAACCTACTGTAAACTGAATTTAAAGTTGAACATTGTTTTATGTCAGAGCACTTGCATTTGCTCTATATAAGAGCAACTCGACGCCAAATTAGTCTGAAAACAACTGACTATGAACCTATCTATTTGTTATACTTTGGAAGCTACCTAAATTTACAATTTTCACTATCATATCAACAATTATAATAGTAGCATTTTTTTTATAGAGAAGGAATCAGTGATTTTTTTCTAGTGAAAGATCACAACTCGAAAGTGCGCTGTCTGAAATGCATGATATTGGATCTTCAATTTTTAGGTAGACTAATGTACTGCTCATGTTTGCATAAAAGACGTAATCACCAACACCATTAGTGTTGGGAAAGCGCAATTTTGTTGTTTTTTTTGCCTACAAGCGTAACCATGCAAATTTCCAATGAAATAATCTGTCCAGTTGAAGGATACAGCCTAGGAGATTTTGCGGATTAAAACCTATTTTTTCCATTTGGAAAACGCTTGCGTCTATTTATGAGAACAATAAAATCGAAAAGGTTTGGAGGAAATTTAGCGAAATGTCGGGCAAAGTTGCTCTTGATTTGTTGCGAGTCCAGAATAATACTTTTCTCCTGAATACTATGCGATATGATAAGAACTGCAGGTTTGTGTTTTTTTCAATTAATTGAATTTGTAAAGGCAATCTGCTATGTAATCTTAGCAACATGATTTACCGATATCACGATCAGTCGCATAAAGATGGTGGAGTGACTTACACTAACGGTATGAGTAAATGCTGAGTATATGGAATAATTTGAAGTCGAATCCAAGGAGTTATAATGCTAAGAACCAATAATATTTAAATATTACTACTGATCTGATGGTTGCATTATCTACTTGCAGATTCAAAAGCAGAAACTTAACCGATTTGGCTGAAATTTGTTGTCAGCATGTTAAAAAAATTCTCTAAAGCGTTACATAGCCGTTTTTTATATCTAATATTTTCGATTTATTATGAGATTCTAAACAGCAATTTTTCATGAAAAATAACTCATTTTTCACAAAAATGGCCCTTATTTTGGCATTTTTTCGAATTTTCAAAAACCCCTATATAACGCTTTATGTATTGTCCTTAAGTTTCAAAATATTCATTGGAATTCGTTGTACGACACCTCGTTGCTTCATAACCGATACCACCAGCGAGGTACCGATTTTCAGACAGCATCTACACATCCAGCTGTCAACAGCGTAATAATCATTATTCGTGCACTCAAAAAATGGAAAATACTCAACATTTTCCTCTTTTTCCAAAAATGACTTTTTAAAAAAAATCATAACTTTTAAACTACTAGACCGATTCAGATGATTGACATATCAAATTGAAAAAGTGGAAAAAAATGTTTTTTAGAACCATCGGTTAACTTTGAAAAATCATAACTCAAAAACGAATAAAAACACATTTCGACATATGTTATGTGAAAAATCCTCAGCTTTCTAGAAAAAATATAAAAAATATAGCACCTTTGGTCCTGAGACTATGAAAACAATAAAAAACGAATACATTCAATAATAACGAGAGCAGAATTAAAATTTTCTGCAGGTATAGTATTTTTTTTTAAAAAAGACCAGGTGATTGGCTTTAATTTGATATGTCGATCATCTGAATTGGTGTAGTACACTGCGTTTCACAACTATAGAACCACTCATTTTTTCTGAGTTTCCAGAGATATGTTAGAAGTCGGATGAATTGCAATATATAGTGTAGGACATAACAACTATCTTCATTTAAAAGATTGGTCGTTTGAAATGTATGGTTGTGTCCAGGCTCGAAACATTAAAAAAAACAAAAATTCCAGTGTTTCATAACTATAGAACCAGATGGAAAAACTCTCACTCCTTTTGCAAAATCAACGTCAATTTCACATAAATTACAATAAGTTACTTATTCGTAGGTCATCTTGAGTTCTCAATCAGTTTAAATAACACATTCCGGGTGGTTTTGACCAAACTGAGCAATGTTGTAGTGTGTATCTCGTTCTACGCAGAAGATACTACTCGATTAAGCTCTTCAAAATACTGTACTACTGATTCTTACACGGATCAAACTTGGGAAACATCACAGGTCGTACATCTTATTCCAAACAATCAAAGAGAAAGTTGCTCAGAATCATCCATAGTTGTTGATAGTGGTTGTCTGCCATACAAATGAAACAAAAATTTCTGAATTAATCGATAATTAAATAAGCAAACGAAACCAAATTAGGTATATAAAGGTTTTAGGGCGCAATGAATGTTTTCACGGTGGTTAGACACTCCACCCTCCTCTCTAGGGGTGAGGGTGGGGTGCATAGCTCGAAAACTAATCAAGAAAATGCCAAATTCGGCATGCGAAGGTTTTAGGGGACACAAAATGTTTCTATGGTGAATAGACACCTTTAGACATCTGCTTTTATTTTATAATATTTTCTGTATCAAACATTTATTCCATGTAATGGAGAAACATGTTATTCGCAAGTGGTTGAAAAATCTTGAACGAGAATTGTGTCTGAAAATAATCTGATATTATAATGATGAGCCTTGGTAGAAGTACTAGGAGTTTTATAATAAAAGGTAAATTCAACAGGGTCTGCGATTGGACCCATGAACGTGCGCTTAGTAAGAATACGTGAAAGTGATAACGAAAAATAAATTTTGGGCGGGACGAAGTTTGCCGGGTAAGCTAGTGATCAATAAACCATCTCCGCTGGCCGGTGGTCTAACTGAACAATGGAAGAACAGAAGGAATACTCTCACGCCTGAAAATGGCTACTGTGTAATATACAATTTATAGATACGATAAAACATTTGACATATACATGATTAAAATCCGACTCTGTTCCAGCTAAAATGCTAATGAGACTAAATGAAGAAAGAAATGGGATAAAAAAGTCGCAGTAGGGTTGTGTCCGAGACTCGACCGCATAGTTGACGTAGGATTCCGTTAGGCTATCTGTTCATTTTGGTTATGTTTGAAGAATTACCTCGTTAAACTCTTTGATAATGATTTGGTGGTCCTGAAAAGGGCCGTTTTGTTTGGTTGTTGGGTATTGTTTGTTCACTCCAACAGTTTTTACCGAGTGATGATGACAGAAAAATGGTAAACAGTCGTTGGACGGTGCGTATCAGATAAAAGATACCGAATGGAACAAAATATGACGAAAACCACCCTCTGTGATCCTAGATGAGATGCCTCCTGTGTTATGTATGGATGAACTAAAGAAAAAAAAAACACCAGTGTAATATAAGATAATTACCAATACCGACCACAATTATCAATTTTTCTCATCAGTAAAAACAGGAAGTGGGTTATATCTATGGTATAACCGCAAGGGTGACGTAGGACTATCGTTGATCTAGTTTGAAGTTGAATCAAAATCCATTCTGAATGAATGAATAAATTAATATTTGGGGGACTTCGAAAACGAGAGCGTTACGTTGGAGGCACAAGGTTTTATGCATCCAATATAGGATACGAAAAACCTTGTTCTGAAGAATAATCTTCAGAAGTTTTCCTGCTAACTGCACTTGATTGACAAATCACAAAACCAAATGTATTTGGTCAGTGTTACATGGATAGAAAACAATAAAATAAACTCTTTCACATGAATGTAATTTTAAATTCCCAGAGGAACTGGCAGATTATTTTCAGTAACGATTAGATATTTCCACATTTTCCTCGATACTGGTAGCCCACCAGTGGTTAATGCTAACTCGATAACCATCTGTTAATAGCACTTGATTGAAACATATTTGGTCACAGTGTTACATGGATAGATAACGTTAAAATAAACTCTTTCACATGAATGTATTTTTAAATTCCCAGAGGAATTGGCAGATTATTTTCAGTAACGATTAGATATTTCCACATTTTCCTCGATACTGGAAGCCCACCAGTGGTTAATGCTAACTCGATAACCATCTATTAATAGCACTTGATTGAAACATATTTGATCACAGTGTTACATGGATAGAAAACATTCAAATAAACTCTTTCACATGAATGTATTTTTAAATTCCCAGAGGAACTGGCAGATTATTTTCCGGATCTTTCTCGATGCTGAATGGCATCCAAACGTAAAGAATTCCGCGCGTGTATGTGTGTGTGTGTAGCGGCTGCTTCGAGATCTTCCCGGGGAACAGTTTGTGGCATCACTCTCCTCCTGATGGATTCCCTTCTGGCCTAAGGTGCACAAACAGGCTCTTGGTAACACCGTTCATTCGCGCTTTCATGATAAACGAAGAGCTTCACCACAACAGCGACAACATGCTCCAATCGCTGTTCAATTAGAACTGAGTGGATTTCCGAGCGGCGCTCGCTTATATACCGATTGGTGATTTCAATAGCCTGATTTGAAAGCAATTTTAAGACTATTGAAACAAGTTTTTGGATCAGAAAGTAACAAGTATAGAACGCGTAGACATTTTATCTATCGAATGAAGTGTTTACCATACCATTTCGTTCAGTTGTTTAGGAGCTATTAACGCTCAAAATCTCGGTCTCCGGCGTAAAGCTTTCGTTTTCGAAACTTTGATTTTACACCCCGGTATAGAAATGAAAGACGTAGTCCTACGTCAAAACATATTACTTTAATATAGAGAAAACATATTTGAAATGGAAAAGGTAATTTTCTTTTATAAGTTTTACTTTCTGAGTTTTACTTCGTGAAATTACTGATTTTTCACAGTAATTTCACGAAGCAACCATGTTCCAAATTTAAATTTTATTTGCTAGAATTAATGGAACAGAATGGAACAGAAAACCTAACGCCTAAATAGCTACTACTACTGACTGTGTAATTTAAAATTTATAGAAACATAAACATATGTACATGTACACGATGAAAGCCCGGCTCTGTTACAGTTAAAATGCTAATGAGCCTAATAAATAAATTAATGGGATAAAAAAAAAGAGCAATAAATGTATCCGTTAATGAAGGAAGCAATATAGTAGTGTTTCAATTTCAGGATACCGATGTGAATACTACACGATTGAATGACAACGACAAAGTAATGCGTTACCAATTTGATCAGTAGGGGAAATCAGGGTAAAACCGACACCCCCTGATTTTTCCAGTTAGAAGCAATTTTTTGCAAATTTTCCGATGTTCCCTATACACACCTGTCTTTTCTAACGTTTCGAGTCGCCATACAGCTGTAGAAGTCGCTTTACTGTTATAACGAACAACAAAACAGAACCTGTCAGTAAACAGGAGTTAGGCCGTGTAAAATTTCGCTAGTGGAATTTACGTGTTTTTGTCGGAAAATTTTGGAAAACTCGCTACTTCTGTAAGCCTAAGTCATCATAGATCATTGTTCAATTTATTCTGTGAGACGGTAGGTGGTTTTGTTGCTTATCGATGCTCGAAAACTTTGTTTTGCAATCTCGAGTCTATTCGGGGTAACATCGACGCCTTCAGCCAGGGTAAAACCGACTCCAGGGTTTGTGTTCTATTGATAGGAAAAATGTCTCTTTACTTTTTGTAGATGCCACTTGTTATATTTGGAAGACAAAACGACAGAGCTGGACAGTACTACACAACGATGCATGCATCTCCCCTCTTGAAGCGTCCACATAGTATATAGACAGCCTCTTGATACTTAGAAATTATTTTAACAAGTTTACATTCGTTTCTCTCAAGCACTCCCATTTATTTCACCTGAAAACATCAATTTTTGTATTCAATCAAAATTCGAGTTCTACGCAAAAAATGATCATCAGATACTGTAGAATGGTTCATTAATACTTGAAGAGAAGTTCTGTACTCATTTGAAGTCGAAGAAACACTGGAGGTCGCGTCTTTGTCACCAACGGGACAGTAATTAAACGAAGTTGATGATGATTTTCTTTATTTCATTTTTCTATTTTACAACAAAAACATATTACTTTTTCCATTTTACATTTAACTTTTATGGGATCAAACAAGTCTATTACAATGAATTAAGAAAAGGAAGGGTTTGAGTTTTTTTCAATTTTTGTCGGAGGGCATCGTCTTCTCGCTCCATTCATAGGTATTTCAAACACCAATATGACCGCAAGAGTCACGAACGTGTCACATTTGGTTATCGAATTACAATACGCACCGTAATTTCCGGCAACTCAAACATCAAAAACATTTACGTCTAAATCGTTTCATTCTTTCTTTTTTATCGATCACATTTTGTAAATTTTAAATTTACTTTTGAATTGTAAAATATTTTCAACATACAAGACATTAGCAATTTTCTATTTAACAACCAACACATTCACAAGAAGTAATTTATTTAGCGGGACAACGTTTGCCGGGACAGATAGTTTTTATATATTAACAGTAATCACCCAATTGAAAATGTCACATGAAAGTGTAGATTTTTTTCTAACTTTATAAAATATTCATATTTTTCGAAATTTTTAATGCATTGTTATTTAACATTAATGCTACACGCTACTCTGCATGAAAATTATCGTTCTCGTGGGATACAATATTGTATAAAATGAAATTTTAGTTTTTACAAAATTTCAAAGCCATCGTAAAAGTTGTAATGAACAGCTGCATTTTTGTTATTTAGTATGAGGTAGAATGTTCAGCAGTTCGGCCGGTTTTCATTATCTCGGCGTGGATTTGCTCTTTACTCCTTTCTCGGTAAACTTAATATTGTTTCCTTTCTCTGATTTACAGTTCACCAATTTTGATTGAAATCAAAGTTTTTTTTTCTGAGTCTGCCTATAATATTCTGTAGTTAATCTTGTTGATCCTGGAACTTTAGGATACTTAGCTAATTTACAACACTCATTTGCATTCGTTTTTCCCCATCCGTCCCAAGAAACTTGGAACACTCCACGTGATGCTCTGATCCTGCACAGATGAGATTTTTCATTCTCTTCAGTCCCGCTGTCCATCGTACCCGAGAGGACGGGGAAAACCGCTGCTGACGAGCGGCGTGTCGAAAGAAAAAGACAGTCGCTACGCAAGGAAAAGTCTCTCCCTTCGTTCCTCGTCCTCTCGCTTCCCGCTCCCATTGATGATTTTCCATCTGCGCCTCTACTTTGGGGTGGGGTCATTTTTCCTGCCCGGGGAAAATTCACCCATCGGCCAGCGCTTCCGAGACTCGTGGTACCTTTCGCTGGCCATGCGTTCCTCGTTGATACAACTAAAATTTTTGCGCTGGATACTTTTTCCGTTTATTGTAATTACGCAATAAAAATAGAGTTTGTGAGAAATGTGCAACTGTGCTGGTAAAAGTGGTAGGATTTTTTCAAAAACTCGATTAAAAATGTGAAAATTGTTGGAAACTCTATGGGTAGCCTAGAAGTTGGACCATAAACCGGGATTGGCGCAAAAATTAAGCGTCGGAATGGACACTACGCATATTACACCTTTTCTAATGGCTTTCTCTCGGTCGTTAAATAAGTTTTATGGTTTGAAGTATGCTTCGCTACCAGCTGCTAGTGGAGTGTTCTTGAGCGAGAAAAAAAAGACATTCGGTTTCACACTGTAACCGATATCCACCCCTCGTCGTTGCGTTAAAAATAGAATCCTCGCATTCGGTCCGGGCGACGCTTGCGCATATGGTCCGCACCCGACCCAATGTTTTGCCTATCTGTATGCCGCTGTGAATGCTAGGCTAAATATAAACTACCCCTAATTTGACACTTGTTGATCTGTTGTTGTTTTTCGGCTATTTATGCTCCTCGTGAACGGTTCGGAAAATGGTTTCCGTTCGTGAGGGCTACCTCCTGACGATCCTGGCCGGTTGGTGCGTTTTAACGGAAAGATACTGACGTCGCGATGCCGGAAAATCGTGGAAAATCCCGCAGTCTTGGAAAATTCGTGAAAACCCTGCGGCGTCCATTCACGAAGCTGCACGTACCGCTGGGTCCAGAAAACGGATCGAATTTTCCACGATTCCTCGCGGGCCAAGTTCTCATGTTAGACAGGAGTTGACTGAATGCCGTGGAAAATCGGAGGAAAATTTTCCGCCAACGCCTCGAGATAGCCGTCGGGTAAAGTCGAAGTTTTACTTTTCCATGGTTTATGACACGATACCAATCCTTGCTCCGAATTCGAACGGTAACGCACAGTCGATGAGGAAAATGGGAAAACCGATACATATGGAAAGTGATATACCTTTTTCAAGCATCGGCTTCGCATACAAAATTCTCACAATCCTGTTTCTTTTTTACCGTTAGATGCGAAGTCTCCCACGAGCTAAAATGAAGCAGCGCTCGAAACGTTAGGAAAAGGAACGGAACGCTTGACTCGAGCAGGAGTTTCAACGAACAGTATGCGTCCGCCGACAGCTGCCGCCAGAAGGATGCTTTGAACTTGTGGAAGGGATAGTGTTCATGTTGATGTTCCCTTTGTGTTGTCTATTTGCAGTCAAATGTTTTTATTTATTTATTTATTTGTTTGGGGTGATCAGCACGATAACGGCTATTTACACCTAGTTTCGATGAAAGTACAATTATTCATTTCTTATATACTACTTACAGCTAGATTTGTGAATATAATCCAATAGATTTTAAGTATTGATATAATTTTTTATGACTCGAAGAACTATTATCTAAAAGTATTCTATTGTTAATATTAAATTGATTCCTTTCTCTATCAAATTGTTTACAATAGTACAGAAAATGTTCCACAGTTAGTGGACATCGACAAGCGCTGCACTCTGGAGGTACATCTCTTCTAAACAGGTGTTTATGAGTCAGATAACAGTGTCCAATTCTAAGCCTACTTAAAATGATTGATTCTTTTCTAACTCATGCGAAAGATGAATTCCAAATATAAACCGAATCCTTAATAGCTCTAAGTTTGTTATTTTGAATGCTTGACCATACTTCCTGCCACATATTGAAGATTTTTCTTTTCACAAGAGCATTCAAATCATAGAAAGGAATTTTTTCGTTGGTCTGGGGATTATTGATGCTCTTCTTAGCCAAGTCGTCTACAATTTCGTTACCACGAATTCCCATATGACTTGGCACCCACATAAAAACTATTGTTTTTCCCTCATTTTGAATACTATTTAAGCTAAGCTGGATATTCTGCACTATAGGGTTTGGAGAAAATATATCTTGAATGCTTTGCAAGGAGCTCATTGAATCTGTAGAAATCACGAAGTTAAAATCCAACTTATTCGATTGAACCATCTCCAATGCCGTCAATATTGCTTTGAGTTCCGCCGAAAAAATCGAATAAGCTTTTGGGAGATGTATCTGAATAGAACCTTTTTCACTATAACAAGCGAACCCTGTGCAATTTCTTATTTTTGACCCGTCCGTTAATATGAAATGATTTTCTGTATTTTTTGCAGAGCTTCAAATATTCGTATTTAAATAAAGGAGAATTGCAATTTGATTTAGTGGTTCTGTGAAGCGAATAATCTATCCTTGTTTCCTTGGCGCTCCATGGTGGAAATGAATGAAAAGATTTCAATAGTGTAGTCGGTTGAATTCCTGTTTCTTCAAGTAATTGATTACTTCGATACCGAAATGATTTGTTTACAGCGGCATTATGCAGCGTATTTTTAACCGCATTGATAGGATGGTTTTTTAAAGATGTTATTTTTATCCCTAAATTTATTATTAACAAATTTCTTCTGAAATGTAAGGGCAGAATACCAGCCTCCGCTAGTATGCTATTAGTAGGGCTTGTTCGAAAAGCACCGGTTGCCAATCGCGTTCCAAGGTGATTAATGGAGTCTAGTAGGTTCAATAATTGTTTTCTACCCGTTGAGTAAATCACTGATCCATAGTCGATTTTAGAAACCGCCATTATTTTGTGGAGCATGAGCAACGTTTTCCGATCTGAACCCCATGTGGTATTTGCCAAGGTTCGAATTAAACCAATTGCTTTCGAAGCTTTTGCATTGAGATACTTTATATGGAAGGTCCAAGTGAGTTTGCGGTCGAATATCATGCCCAAAAATTTGTGTTTTTGAACTAATTCGATGTTTTGATCCTGTAAGCACATGGTGGGATCGGTATTGCATTTTCGCAATTTGCAGAAATGAATTGCTTTTGATTTTTCAACTGAAAATTTGAACCCAGTTCTTGCACACCAGCTCATGAGATTATCAAGAAATAATTGAAGTTCTGATTTGATATTTTGTAGGTTCTTACCTTTAGCGTAAACCGCAAAATCGTCAGCAAACAAAAGCCTAACTATTTTTAGAGGATGTACGTCGTTTATAGAGTTTATAGCCACTAAAAAAAGCGTTACGCTTAATACCGATCCTTGTGGAATGCCATTTTCACTGTAGAAGTAAGATGAATATGTGTTTCCGACGCAAACCCTGAATCGACGATTTTTCATAAAATTGTTGATAAAAGCTAAGATATTACCGCGAACTCCTACATCAAACAGTGTTTTCATTATTATATGTTGCCAAGTAAGGTCGTAAGCCTTTTCAAGATCGAAAAATATGGCAATCAAATGTTCCTTTGCTGCAAAAGATTCCTGAATAGCAGTTTCTAATGATACTAGGTTGTCCATAGTGTTTCTGTATCTTCTAAACCCACTCTGTGATGGGCTAAAAAAGTTTATAGATTCGAGATACCATACTAATCTACGATTAATCATTTTCTCCATTACCTTACATGGGCAGCAAGTCAATGAAATAGGACGTTTGTTTGTTGGAAGAAGTGGATTTTTGTTAGGTTTTTCAATTGGTATAACTATCGACTCGTTCCAAAGGGATGGAAAGGATTGATTCGCAAAAAATTCATTGTATGTATCTAGTAGAAAAACTTTTGCGTTGTCTGGAAGATTTTTCAACATTTCATATGTGATTTGATCAGGACCGGGTGATGAACCTTTGAAGCTTTTTAGTGCGGAATCTAACTCTTCATATGAGAAATTTATATTCAAAGGAGAGAGAAGGTCGATGAAATCAACATAATTAGTAACCTCAGCTATTGTTTTGAAATTCAAAAAAATAGGAGAATAGTTGGTTGAGCTCGACGTATGAGAGAAAGATTTCCCAAGTTCTTCTGCAATCGTCCGTGGATCAGTGATTAAGCGATCGCCTACTCTCAAGGCTGCAACACTTGAATTTTTAGATTTGCCTGCAATTTTTTGAACAGTTTTCCAAACTTGTTTACATGGAGTTCGTAGGTCTATCGAAGAAACACAGGATTTCCACGACGACGATTGTGACTTACGAATAATCCTGCGAGCTTTGGCTTTCGCAAGAGAATAAGCAATTTTATTTTCATCATTCATATATGTATTGAATTGCCGAAGTGCTTTTTTCCGTTCTTTTATAGCAGCCGCTACTTCTTCGTTCCACCATGCAGGCTTGGATCGTTTAATTGTGGAGGATGTTTTTGGAATTGACGAGATTGCGGCATTGACGACAGTGGAGGTAAATAATTCTACCCTATCTGAACTGGATGAGACATTTTCTGAATTAAGGCTGTTTGACACAATGTGTCTGTATGAATCTCAATTCGCTGCAGAAGTGATCCAATGAGGTCTTCGTTGATCTGATAGAGCTTTTGATGACGACTCAATTATCAATGGAAAATGGTCACTCGAACACAAATCCGAATGTACTCTCCAATCGAACTGTATACTTAAACAGGGACTGGCTAGCGACAAATCAATAGCAGAGTAATTGTTGGTTGCCTGACAGAAGTGAGTGTACGATCCGTTATTTAAAATATTCAAATTCATAGAATCTATGATCGCTTCTATGACATTGCCTTTAGCATTGGAAGAAGAACATCCCCAATTTGCACTGTGAGCGTTAAAATCTCCAGTAATTAACACGGGAGTTGGTAATTGTTCAACAAGGCGCTTTATATCGTTTTTTGAAATGTTTAAGTTCGGTGGAATGTACAGACTGCAAATTGTGAATTGGAAAGGGAAATTTACACGTGCTGCTACTGCTTGTAACTCAGTATTTAAGTCAATCTCAACGGATTGTATTTTTTCGTTAATACACAAAGCAGTACCTCCAGAGGCGCGCAGATGATAATCATCGATTGTATAGTAAATCTTATAATTCTTTAAACTAGGCTTTCTGATGTGGTCAAAATGTGTTTCTTGAAGACTTATGATTTCTGGGCAATATTCGTGAACGAGTAGCTTAAGTTCGTTAAATTTATCATAAAATCCGTTGCAGTTCCATTGTAGGACTTTAAAACCCATTAGGAAATATAACATCGGAGTTAATTGTTAGTTCTAAATATTTTCATCTTCACAGCTACTATTCTGATTCAATAAAATCGAATTGGTGATAGCTTGTGATAGGGAGAATAAATTGGATAATTCTGAAGAACTTGCTTGATTTGGGAGAGGATTTTCAACACTCTCAGTATCCATTGTACTTACTTCGTCTGATTGTTCGCCTATTGTTTCTTCGGGAAGAGACACAGGATATTGTACTGTTTTAATTTTGAATTGAAAACGTTGCGGATGTGGTTCGGGTGTCATCGGCGTTATCTCTGTCGTCATTGTCGTTGTTGTTGTCGTAGTCGTATTTGCTGAATTGTCGCTGAGTTCTTTGTCAGTGAGTTACTATCGTTGCTGCTGGGTGATACAGATGGTTGGTGATCTTGATGGCGATTCGTTTCGATGATCTGCGGCTGTGATGATGGTTGTGAACAGGGGTACCAAATGTACCGCACCACGACTGTATTCTGACGACTGTCACCATCATTGGCCCGTAACAGTCGTTAGATCAATCTATTAACGACAATCACACAGTGAAAATGTCGTGCGACATTTATATTTACTGTCGTGTGCTGTACACGGCTGCATTTCCATATGTGAGTATTTTGTTCATTCGTCTGCGACAGGCCTGGTTGCTAACTAGTCATGTTGTTTGTAGATTCGGAATGCAATCGTAAATGCATTGCTACTGTCGTGAATGATTTTTTTTCCCTTGTGCTGATGATGTCGGGTGTCTTTGTATATATTATGCAACGTCGTTCGCTTACAAAAGTGTGTTCTTTATTCACCATTATTTTATTCATTTTCTCATTCGCAAACTATAGGTTGTAGGCTTTGAAACGGAAGATAATTTTCAGTTTCTGGTGAATTCTGCAGCATATTCCGAAATGGAAAAAAATTATTTGTTGGTCGATGACGCGGCTATCATATGTGGAGAGCAAGTGAGCAGTGTGAGCAACAGGGAAGAATCTGTTGAAAGAAATGCGAGAGGAAGTGTTGTGGGTGGAATTAGCGTAGATGAAAGTTTCGCGGGTGCAAATGCATGGCCAGATGAGAGTGAAGCTGGGGGTAGTGGTGCGAGTAGGAGCAACGATAGAGTGGATCGTTCGGATGGAATTTCTAACCCGAACGGAAATCGAACTCGAAGCCCCCGTGGCAAGCGCCACGCAAACCACTAGGTCATGAGGACCATACATAATAAAAAATATGTCCTTTTTTTAATTCTTTATTGAAGAGACTTTCAGCCTCCTGGGCTCTGGTCGCCTCTAAAAAAAATTGGTTTTCGAACGTTTAAAGTTGGCTTCATTTGTGTTTATTGAGGCGATTTTCGAAATAAGGCAAAAATGCATTGTTATATATTAATCTGTCACCACAATTATTAGTTTCCTACTTGGAGGATAAATCTAAACATTCCCAACACTGAGTATTTCCCGATGTCATCAATATATTAACAAAGAAACTCTCGCCTAGAATCATTAAGGAATCCGTGCTTTTTTCTCCTATGAATTGCTGCTCATTTGTGTACCTATCTTGATTCGGCCATCCCAACAGTACATCATTCTCGATACAGTCGATCTAAAATTGAATCGGCTGTCTCTGTATATACGTAACTTGTGCTCACAACCACATCCCAGAGCGTACTGGTGAAAAAGCACAAACGCATAAAAATAAAGGCTTGTTTTACGACCGCGATTTCTTGGTCATGACATTTTTCTTGCGACAGTCAAATTTGACAGTAACTCGGGTAAATCGATGATATTCATCGCATCGTGAGCGACTGTTACAGCGACAGAATTAATGGAGTAGCAGACACGAAAAAATGGTAAATGAACAGTACGTTTGACTCACTACGATCGGGCCCGACAAATCAGACAAATTCGACGAAGCACCGTCTGCTATAGTACAGGTTTATTTTATTCATTCGTGCTCTGTCGCTTGTATGCGAATGTAGCGCGCACACAGTGAGTCTCGATTTTATTTCATACCGACTGTAATGAAAATGCAGTACTTTTGGAACGCCTGGTTGTGAAGGGCATCCGTTCCGATTCTCCGATGTCCGTGTGACCTGAGCTTAACTTCTCGTGTAAACCGGTGCTTGAGGGACTTGTTGTCTTCTCCTTTTTCGCGCTTCCTTAACTGAGATTCGTTCCGTAACACGGATGCGTTGGATTTCTTTTTCGTCCATGAATATCTCACAAGAACGATCAAAAGCTGAGTGGGATTTTCCGCAATTGACACACTTCTCCGGGGATGAACAGTTGTCACCATGGAAAAGTTCTCCACATCTGGCACACATACGATTGCGATTTCTACAATGCTTTTTCGTGTGTCCAAATCGCAGGCAGTCTTTACACCTGAGTGGGTTAGGTACATATAATTCAACTCTGCATCTATAAAATCCTACATCAATAGCATTTGGTAGATATCCTAGATCGAAAGTCAAGATGAATTTTCCAGTGGGCGTCTCTTTCATGTCCTTGAACTTGTTAATCCTTTCAACCTTTACTACGTGTGCGTCCTTTAGCTCCTTCTGAATTGCTTCATCCGTAAGTCGGGTCAAGTCCCAACAGTAAATCGTTCCGTATGTGAGGTTAAGGGTTGGATGCTCTGTGATCTTGATCTGCATCGATTCTCCAAGCCGAGTTTGTTTTAGCAACTTATTCGCTTGTTGTCGATCGACAGTCTTCAACAATAGGCAGCCATTTTGTATTCTGCTGATTTCTATGTTCAAGGTTATCGTGTCCATTGCTTTTTTGATAAAGAATGGACTTACTTTGTCCATCGACTTATCTCCATCCTGCCGCTCCAGAACCAGGAACCGCGGTCCGTTGTTGTTTCCCTCGAAGCGCATTACTTTTGTGAACTGGATTTCATTTGAACCGTCTCTGTGTCCACCACGCTTATTCATCTGCTTTTGTTTTTTCGTCTGGTGACTGGGTTCTGATTCGCTGAGCAAAGGCCCGAAACGCGAGCCAAATGCCCAGGAACCTCCTCCAGGGTCCTCACTCATAACCCCTACAGCACAGTGGTTTTTTTTGAGATACCTTCACTACAAGTACAAAGAAAATACCGACTTTGAAAGACAAAGGAAATATGAACTTGACGAGCTTTTCCGAAAACGTGTTACTCTCACGAAGTCTAAACTCGAACTGTCAAATGTTTTTGATTCTTTTGGCAAGTAGCCTCGCCTTTTTATTTATTTATTTATTTATTTATTCATTTATTCATTTCGTCAAACAAATGTAGACTACACACTTATACACTAATGTTACAATGTTTTCTTAGGTTAAATATTATTTTTGCGGTACATGTTTCTTTTTAGCTGTTTTTTATTCATTGTTGTGTCAATTATTTCGCAGTGCTGATTGTATATAGGGTAAATGATCTTGGTTTGTCCAATTTGGGGTGTTTTTACGCAACTAGTAAATGCAAATCGATTTTTCTTCATGAAAATCACACATAATCGATACGAGTTTGGGTTTGTTGAAAAGCCCCAAGTCTCTAGTTGCTAAGGGCATCCGCACCAATGCGTTACTATTCAGGGTTTCTAGTCGCGAGTTTTAGCCGTTGTCAATTTATGAACTCTTCGATTTGCGCACCCGTCGTTGCTATCGCGGTTGCTATAGTATCAGTTCTTTTTCGCACCGCAGGTTGCTAAATACGATTGCTATTACTAGAAGAAGTGACAAGTGTCAGTTTATTCTATTTTCGTCGCCTTCATTTTTTGATAGATAAATTTAATATATACACTTTCGAAATGATACTTCAGAGTCGAATCACAAAAAACCAACACAAGACGAATGGAACCCACAACAGATGTTTGACATTTGTTGAAAATAGCAACACTTGGCTCGGTTGCTATCGCGTTGCCAAATTTGTTAACTCACTATTCACCGAGAGGCAGATTACTATTTCCCACACCTGAAGCGCAACCACCAGTGAGGTTGCTGCGTTATGGTCAGGGTTGTCAAAATGTCTGTAACAACGCATTGGTGCGGATGCCCTAATACTACCATAAGGTGTTGAAATTATTCAAATTTTTATGTTTTTTAACGATTGTCCTAAAAGAAGAATTATGATCATGGTTTGACCACCTCTGATCATGGTTTGCCCAAAAAAATGATCATGGTTTGTCCGGTTTTAGAAATCTCCATTTTTGAATGAAAACATTCGAATTCACAATTAGATGTTGCATTTATCATTGCTTGAGTTTACTGTCATCATATTGATTCATTCATAATTTAGGCTTTCTTCAGAATATTGCCTTTTCTTGGGCATTTTAGAAGTGTTCACCTCAACACAATCAACACAGAAAAACCATACTTCTGCTATGCGCGAAGCACACCATAAACAAACATAAACAAACTGCAGCGCGCCAAGCGGTTGCCATAGAAATCATGTGGACAAAACGACATTATTGAATTGGACAACTCATGATCAGAATTGAGTTCATCAAAATGCGTTAATTTAATGGTTTAGCTATGTAAATCCGATACAAATGGTGAGCAAGCATGATGTTTACAATGTTTATAAGTGTTGTAATCCAGAAAAGGTCTGAATACGTGCCAAATAATCATCTGGTGATCGATTAAAAGTTAGCTCGAATGAGGGGCGCATTGACACAAATAATAATAAAAATATACTATCAAACTACTATAAATCATGTAAAAGGCAATTTCATTTATATGTTTCGAAACATTCGAAGGCCTTATTTGACACAGGAGCGCTGAATTAGAGCATTCAAAAAAGTGGGCAAACCATGATCATATTTTCGACTGGACAAACCAAGATCATTTACCCTACGCATCATGCGATTGATAAGGGCGTTATTTGCATAATTTGTTCTGGATGTTTTGGTTAGAAACAAATTTCGTGTTCTTAGTTGACGCCCAGGTACATAGAAATTTAGTTTTTCTAGTAATTCAGCTGACTGTACTCGTTGCGAAATTAGGTCATTACCAAAAGAAAGCATTTCAAATTTACGGCGTTCTTTTAGTGTTTAAATATTTATGAGCATGAAATGAGGTCCAGTTGAGTTTACGAAGTGCAAATAGAAGAAACTGTTTCTGGACTGACTCAATGCGTTCTTCATGTACGACCATATACGGGTTCCAAACGATGTTACAGTATTCCAGAATACGCCTTACATATGTAATATATAAAAGCTTTATTGTGTATGGGTTCTGGAAGTTATGTGAGAAGCGTTTGACAAAACTTAACACACTATTCGCCTTATTTATAACAGAGTTATAGTGTTCTATGAATGTGAGTTTACAGTCCAGGACGACGCCTAGATCTCTAACTATTTCACATTTTTCTACATTTTGATTTCCAAGACATATTACAATATTTGGTACATGTTTTTTTCTGCTAAATGTTATAGAGTTGCACTTTTTCACATTCAGTGTTAGTAGATTTTTATCACACCAAGTATGGAATACATGTATTTCGTTTCGAATTGCTTCGATGTCGTTTTCATTTCCAATTTCCGCGAAAAGCTTCATGTCGTCGGCATACACAAGTACATTGATACGCTTGAGAACGAAGGAGATGTCATTAACGTACAGAATGAAAAGAAGAGGACCAAGATGAGAGCCTTGTGGGACTCCCGAAGTGACTTTTACTGGATTTGAAAGAGAATTTTGAAAATGAACAATTTGTTCACGGTTTGTTAGATAAGAATTGAGCCAGTTTAAGAGTCTTTGTTCCATTCCTATTTTCTGCAATTTGAAGAGTAGTAATGGAATGTCGATGCGGTCAAATGCTTTACTGAAGTCAGTGTAAAGAGCTTCTACGTGTTTGCCATTTTCCATTGCATTCAAAATAAAAGTCACAAAAGCCAACATATTAGTTGCAGTTGAACGGCCTTTGAAGAAGCCATGTTGCATACACGTAATTCTATTTTTCACTTGTTGGAAGACTTTTTCGTTGACTATTGCTTCGAATAGTTTAGGAATGCAAGAGATAATGGCAATTCCACGATAATTACGTACGTCAGATTTAGCGCCTGATTTAAAAATAGGTACCAAAAAAGATTGTTTCCATTTTTCTGGGAATATTCCAGTTTGTAGTGACATATTGAAAATGCAATGTAAGGGAAGGGTGAGTTCCTCAGCCAGGTTCTTTAGGAATATAGGTGCCATTCCGTCAGGTCCTGGTCCTTTTGTTCCGTCTAATTTTTTTAGTGCATGGCATATTTCCTGTTGTGAAAGATAGTTCACCGATATGTCATTTGGATATTCCGGTAAAAATGAAAAGTAGTTCCGATCGCGATTTTCTTCAGAAAATGTGGTATATACTTCCTGAAAGAAATTTGCAAAGTGATTACAAATTTCGTTCGAAGAATTCCTCACATCCTCATCGAGATGCATCTGCGATGGGAAGTTATTGCTTTTGAGCTTAGACTTTACGTAATTAAAGAATTTCTTCGGGCATGATTTGACTTCAGTTTCGACCTTTCTATTCGTGTGCACTTTTAATTGCAAAATTTAATTCTTGGGAAGTATTTTGATATTCAAGCAAATTTTGATGACTTTTTTCTATTTTGTATTTTTTATGTGCTTTTTGTTTTTTATTCTTCAGATTTCTTATTTGAACGTTAAACCAAATAGGATATTTGCTGGTTGAATTTCTTCGTCTTCTTTTCTTCGGCACAAATTCTGATATTATGTTATTCAGAATTTCGTGAAGAATATGTACAGTTAAGTTGACATCTCGTTCGCTGTTTAATAAAGTTTGCCATTCTATGGCTTGTAGGCTACATTTGATTGCTTCAAAGTTCGTCTTGTTATATTCCGGTATTTCTTCATACTCCCAGTCGATGGGCAATTGTCTATTATGTATAAAGATTGAGTGTTCAATTGATGTGTGAAATTTTTCATTTTTCCAAAGAGGAGTCATGGACTCACACAAAAGTCGTCGGTGATGTTAGTGAATAATAGGTCTAGATAATATTTTTGGAATTTTTTTACATGATTTATTTGGTTAAGACCGAGATGTGCAATTTCGTCAAATATATATTGTAGGGTTTCATTTTCCCCGACGACTGGAAGTACAGGGTGGGCCATTTAAAGTGGAAGCATCTGGCAACCCCATAACTTTTGACAGAGATGTCAGATTAACAAATGTCATACCGCGTTGGAAGCGTCATTTCAGTACAATTTTAACGGAACGGAACAATACACACCTAAACAACGCGCTGAAATTGTTCAGCTGTACATTAAAAATAACTTCTCAATTGTGTTAACTAAACGTGCGTGGAAAAATAAAAATAAAGTTAAAACATCGCCTAGAGACAACACTATACGTCGATTATATGCCAAATTTATATCGTCTGGTAGTGTTGGTAATGCCAGTCATCTGTCCAGACAACGACCAAGACGTTTCGACGAGAATATTGATGCCGTTCGAGCCAGTGTTGCAGAGACTCCATCGACATCAGGTCGCCATCGTTCGCAAGAGTTAGGCATCGCTCGAACCACTCTTCGACGCATAATTCGTGTTGATTTGAAAATGTTTCCGTATAAAATTCAAATGGCTCAACAACTTAACCCATCTGACCTACCACGTCGACTTGATTTTGCGAAATGGACCATCGAAATGGCCAAAAATGAACGTGGCTTTTGGCAAAAAATCTTAATGTCTGATGAGGCGCATTTCAACTTGAATGGAGGAGTGAATAAACAAAATTGTCGGTTTTATGCTACTGAAAATCCTCAATTCATCGAAACGCAACCTCTTTACGACCAAAAAGTTACTGTGTGGTGTGGCATTTATGCCAATAAAGTCATCGGCCCGTACTTCTTTGAAAACGAAAATGGAGCAACGGTAACCGTGAATGGGGAGCGTTATCGGACAATGATAACCGATTTTTTATTGCCATTTGTTCGTGAAAATGAATTGGACAATTACTGGTTCCAACAGGACGGCGCTGCATGCCATACAGCGGCTGCCATGACCAAATTATTGCGCGAAATGTTCCTCGGAAGATTAATATCGAAAAACGGCGATTATGACTGGCCACCGAGATCACCTGATTTGACGCCTCCTGACTTTTTTTTATGGGGATATTTAAAATCCAAGGTATACACTGGTATACCAAGGACCCTGGCTGCGCTGAAAGACAACATCCGACAAGAAATTGCTGCCATATCGGCCGAAACATTGGGCAAAGTGATGGAAAATGCCGAAAAAGGGCACATTTTGCGGTCGAGGCCAGAGGCGGTCATTTACGAGATATCATAATCAAAAAGTAGTTAGAACAAATCTCCTTGGACCAAAATAAATGAATTTCAAAAAAAAAATTTAAAATTCCACTTCTTTACTTTGCTATTGCAAAAACAAATCCGTCCACTTTAAATGGCCCACCCTGTAGAATGCATTCATTATCATTATAGGGAATGAAGTCTATTTTATTTTGATTGAAGTCGCCATAGATATGCAATTTCACTTCTGGTTCTAGTGTTTCTGCAATTCGATTTGCCGTCTGAAAAAATTATTCATACGACTTTTTATTTGCATGTTCGGGTGGGAAATACACAGAAGCAAATATGTGTACTTCGCCAGCTATAGATAATTTTGCCCATACATGCTCAAATTCTTTATGTTTTTCGGTTATAAGTTCCTCAGAAGTGAAATTTGCATTAATGGCAATGAGGACCCCTCCTCCAGACTTCTTCTGAGGTAACGAGAAGTTGCGGTCGTGCCAGAATACGTTAAAATTATTTCCAAAAACTTCTTCGCTTCTTACGCTTTCGTCCCAGCCAGTTTCAGTTGCAGGAATTACATTGAAAGAAGCGGGTAAAAGATTTTGATGAATTTCCTTCATTTTTGCTGGGTTTTTCATGCGATTGAAGTTTTGACAATATATCAAAATTTCAGTCGCATTCTGTTGAGAATGCGGAGAAGTTTTTGGAAGACTAATTCTACTTACTTTACTGTTTTGAGTTTTTCGACTACTATTTGCCTCTAAGGGGCGCGTCAGCGTCGTTGAAAATTTAGCGGACTGTAGAACTTTGAAGCTGCTTCCCGAGCATGTTGTAGCCGTTGCGTTAGAACCATATCATGTCGGCTAGAACTAATTCTTGAATTAGCGACAAGATTTCCGTGATCATTGACCGATACAGGGCTGGTTGTTACGAGACGGCCATTCTCCTCTTTGGAAAATTTCAAGTGTGTTTCAGTGAGAATTTGGTCACTTATTTTTATACACTGCAGTGCCCCTAGTTGTCACATTGAGAAATTATTGACATTATCTTGATCCGAATGGTTTGTTTGTTTAGCAGTGAAAATTTCATCAAGATTGAAGAACACATTCAAAAGTGGGAACGTGAAAGGTGAGAAAGGCGGTAAAAAATCTGCACATTCACGTTGATAACCTGAGGTGGTCAGGAGAAAACATCGCGAAATTTCTGAAATTCCCAAAATCGACTGTAAATACCGTACTCAAACGTTACCGGGAGACTCTTACGTTGGATCGGGCAAAACCAATCAGGTGTAGAGGTGGAACATATGACCAGAAACTACGAGCAAAGGTGATTCGAGCAATCCACAACAAACCTGGGTTCTCCTTGCGAAATTTAGCGAAAAAGTTCACGACGAGCCTCAGTTCAGTTCGGCGAATTTGTATGCGAGAAGGCTTGCGGTCGTATCACCCCAACAGGAAACCTGGTTGCTAAAACCCGTGCATGGAAGCTGTACGAGCAAGTGTTGTCCCTGTACAAAGGATCGATTTTGATGGACGATGAAACATACGTAAAAATGGACTTCGGACAAATAGCCGGTAATAGCCGGTAACAAATACCTTGCCAAGCGTAAAGTGGAAAATTCAAATTTGTTTACGCAGATACATTCTCCCGTAAGTTGATGATTTGATAAGGGGTCTTTAATTGTGGCGAGAAGACAAAGGTTTTCATCACTGGAGCAACAATAAATGGAAATATTTACAAGCAGTAGTGTCTACAGAATAGGGTTCGGCCATTCATTCGATCACACAAGGGTCCGGTGAAGTTCTGGCCTGACTTAGCAATCGGCCATTACAGTCGGGATGTCGTCAAGTGGTATAAGGAGAAAAGATCGATTACAAAAAAAAACTATCATTCCATCAAATTGACCGGATTTTCGTCTCATCGAGAGAGATTGGGCAATTAAAAAGGCAAACTGAAGAAATGTTGCAAAACCATCAAAAACCGCAGCGCAAAAAGAAGTGGTGGAACAAGATAGCAAATACGGTTACCAGCAATACTGTGCAGAAAATGATGGGTGGTATCACACGAATACAGTAGAACCCCGATTATCCGCGGAATAGATATTTCAGTATGAAAACTATGTTTTATAAATACAGAAATCATTAAACTATCCCTCTACTAGGTCGTGTACACCAATGGTCAAAAAATATTAAAGCCATAACCAAAAAAAAATGCATGCGCCTGTCATTCACTGACCAATTCCGGGAAGGCTTATAGATTTACTATGGAACTCGCTGTCGCTCGCTGTTTTACCTGAAACAGGCTTTAAAACAATGATTTCGCCGGACTCAAAACCGCACCAAAAAGTGCATTTTTCGGGATGTGTTGGTGGAGCCTGTGTCTGATCATCACGCCAAACGCAACAATTTGTCTAGTGTGACCGTTTCTAACCAATAATTTAATCAACTAACCAATTAATAATTCAGTAACTCATTCGCTGGGTTCCTTGAGGATGTTACACAGCTTATGATGACAAGAACTGTGATTTTTAGTATTTTGCATATCTTCTTCTATAGGAGCCTTGAACCACTGCGACCATTAGTTTGATCTATTGTAGTGCCCTCTAGTTTGCTATATATGCACTTCAGTTCGTTCTATAGTTCAAGAAATAAGTGACAGTCGCACTTTGACTTTGCATCTCTTCCCACGAAGGTATGAATTCCTTTATGAGGTTACTTAACTTCTTTGCTTCAGCAGACTAAATCTCGTTAGGCATAAGAATGCCCTTTCCAAGAATTAACAGTCTTCGCTGAATTGATGTACAGCATCGACACAGTAAATGTTCAGCTTCGAAATTACAGGAACGACAATTATCATCTGTCAGTTTTCCGATTTCTTTTTAAGGTGATAGGGGAAACGCAGGTATAATGAACAGGCTGGTAAAATGAACCAGTGCTTAAATTTCAATCGTTTAACTAAAAACCAATTGATACATTGTGACCACCCTATTCTTAGAACATATGAAGTTATTCGAGACACCCTGTTATGCATGAATCTGTCAAATGTTGAAAATAATAAACAAAGACAGAAATTGCTGGATGTAGGGCCTGATTCTCGAATACACTTCACGGTGGAAACGAAATAAAAGGCACGCCATTGAACTACGTTTTACGAGTTAGTGAAGTGTCGAAGATAATGATGAGTTTTCAGGCAGAATGAGCACTTTTCAAATGAAAAATCATTAATGAAAATTAACTTCTTCGTATCAAACTGGTATTCAATGTGAGTGGAAGACTTTGTTTTCATCATGTGATATAATAATCCCATACAAAAATTTCATCTGAAGATAATTTGATATTATAATGATAAATTTAGTGGGAAACTAATCTCGCATCCAGATGTCGACACCGTACCGTTGTCATCGCGAATGCGTTTCATACCGTTTCCACCGTGAAGTGTATTCGAGAATCAGGTCCGTAATATTACGCGCATCGTATTTAAGTAATTTCCCTTGAAATTTATTTTATTCGACCTAATATCTTCGACAAATCCTCAGTTTGAACGACACACATATTCTGGAGGAGGTAAACAGATATTTTGTTTGATTTCAGCGATCAATTTGCTTTCGAAATTACTTTGTTGTTTGGGAGCAAAATGAGCCATCACTGGATAACAACTTACAATGTTATGTTTTCTAAAGCTGATCTACCTTATCACATGTTGCACCCCTTGATTTCTTCTGTTGCTTCGACCATGGAAAAATATGCCACCCCAACCAAAACTCAGGCTCTTGTGTTTCTTACTATGTTTTTGTACGTATTGATATATTTACCATCATCAATATGACTACTGTAAAAAGGACAGTGGCGTCGAGTGAAGCTTTTGCACCCGAGGCGGAAGAGTTGATTTGCATCCACCATTCGCCAGAAAAGTAGAAACATTTGCACCCGTGGAAGAGTCTGTGTCGCACCTGGGTGCGGAAGAGTCGATTTGCGATTTGACGCCATTGGATTTCTTTTTATTTGGATATGGCAAGTCACTGGTCTATGCCAACAAGCCAGCAAACTTTAGAAGAGCTCAGAGACAACATTAAACGCGAAATTCGCAACATTCTGGTCGAAATGTGTGGTCGAAAAATTTGGTCCAACGGATCGTTCGCTGTAAACTAGCTATTTCCCGCTCATCCCAATCATCCCAAACTCTCTCCTTCTTACCGTATCCTTCATGATTCGCCAAATAATTAAGCACTACTTGATGGAATCGTTCAATTCGACGAGAAATTTCTCTGATATCAACATTTCCTTGGTGAAATGCATCGATTTGTCTTATTACTCTCTCCGCGAGGACTTTTCCCTTCGGCATTTGCCAGATTTAATTGGTCAAAACAACTAAAACAATGGAAAATGTAACTGGTCTTATAGAAACTTGACAGTTGAAAATACGAAAACATTCGTTTACGCGCAGCGCTTGCACACACACATATGAAAATCATGCAGTGTATGGTAGTCACCAATACCTACACACTAGAATATAAATTGAAAAGAAAGAAATTGAATTCGAATTTAATTCTTGAAATGTGAGAGTTGAACTACAACTCAATATTTTGAAAAACTGTGTTTTATTAAAATAAAGGTCGACAAGTCCAAGTATATGTGTGAGTATCATCACTCTCTGTAATCCTCATACCCACAGACGCATTAAAACGCAAAGTAACGAATCGTTCATTACGAGAGTATTTTGAGCTTAGGGAAGTTTGAGTTTCAAAATGATGTATATCATAGCTCCATGCGTGGATTTTATAATAAGTTACAGTAATTCAAAAATCTCTTAAAATTTTCGACTTTGCGCTTTGTTCTTCTAATTTTTGGTCGGGTGTATGAACCTTATGGGAATATTATTCAACCTAATCGCATTGAATTTGATTGTAAAAAAAAGTTTATCATTTCGTAGTTAAAAATTTCTCTGGAACAAAAATCATTTGAATTTGAAAAAGTGAAAATGTGGTATAGGGTATCTTGAAAGATAGTAAATTATATCAGAGGCACAAATATCATTATTGCCAAGTAGTAAATTTGCATTGGAATGGGGTTTATCGTTATTGATATTGATTTGATCTATTCAATAGTTGATTTGATTTCGAAAACTAATCATTTTAACTTTTTGTACGAATTTAGATTGGGTATGAAAAATTATCATTGAATGATTGATTTTTTTTTCTTGTCGCAAATGTATGCAGTGATCATGAAGTCGACCAAAAATACGGATTGCTCATGTAAAAGCACTCATCACGATTAATATTATGAAAAGCCTCTGATAAAGGGTGTCCCACATCGAATTGCATCACGGAAAAGACGCTGTAGAAAATTACCTGGTTGACCGATCCTTTTCAATCTTTTATTCTTTTTATCGGACAATCCGAAGCATATTAAAAATAGTATTGAATTTCACCCCAAAATAATGGATGTAGTTTTTCCCCAACCTAATACTATAATACAGCCACCCCATGCCAAACCGATATAGTGGTTCTCAAAATTTTTGGGAAAATTGATAGTTTTGTTCCTCGTTGCAAAATATTAGACCCGTAATTTTAATTTTTCATCAGAGTGCCCATTTCAATTTAGGGCGGTTTGAAAAATCAAATTGACTTTTTTTTTAAATTCATAAATTTTGAACTACTCGACCGATTCAGATAGAAGACATATTGAAAAAAATATTACACTTGTATAAAATTTTAATTTTTTTTGTTATTATTGATTGCATTTGCTTTTAATAGTTTTAATGGTCTAGGGACCAAGAGCGTTACATTTTTTTTATATTTTTCTTGAAAGCTGAGGTGTTATGTTTTTTTCAGAGAAGACTAGCTAATTGGCTTCAATTTGATATGTTGGTCATCAGAATCGGTCCAGTAGCTCAGAAGTTATTTTTTAAAAAGAGATTTTCGGGAAAAATTGGGAAAATTTTTTTTTTTCGGACCACCTTAAAATGGAAATGAGCAGCCTAGTAAAAATAGAAAAATACGTGTCTAATATTTTGCGATAAGGAACAAATCTACCACTTTTCACGGAAATCTGAGAACCACTATATCGGTTAAGTCGATTGGCCCGGTGAAATTTAGTTTTCATTAGATGAAACAAAATGAAAACCAAAAATATGAACAAAAGCAATAATCGAAATTGATTCTATAAAAAACTAATACAATCGATAATTTCGAAAACAAAATGCATTTTTTTAAAGTAATTATCAATTCTTAGCGAATTGGCTTAAATTTGATGTGTCGATCAACTAAATCGGTTCAATATTTCAGAAGTTATGAATTTTTTGAAAAAAAAAACACTTTTTGATAATAGGTTAGAAATATATATTCGGATCACCCTTAAAAGGATGTGGGCACCCCAATGAAAACATAGAAAATACCGGTCGAATACTTTACGATAAGGAACAAAAGTACAAATTTTCACCTGAATCTCCTTTCAGTCAATCGATAAGGAAGTATCGGATTGTTAGAGCCCCCGCAGACTGCAAACTTTTTATCGGGCCATAGTTTGTTCGGGTTGGCCTGCTAGAACAAGAAGCGACCCTACTGAATCGGTGTAATATGCACACATGCATATCTCTTCGTACTAAATAGCAAGCTGACCAAACTATCGGCCATTAAAAAGTCTGCGGAGGCTCTTATGGTAGTTTTTCCAGAGAAGAAGTTCAATTTCCGAAAATATCCACGAGCTTTGGGAAAACCACGCTCTAATGAAAAGCTGCCAGTCGCCATGGAGCAAATCCGTTCCCAAGCGGAGTTCAGTGATGAACCGACTGACTTACAACAATAGCTGCTTGCAAATAATTAAAATTTTGATAATCTATATATATAAAAATCTCGTGTCACGGTGTTTATTACCGAACTCCTCCGAAACGGCTCGACCGATTTTGATGAAATTATACTCAAAATACTTGGTAGGTATGCGAATAGGTTGTAAACTATATATGATACCGGTAGGATACCGATAACCATACATTTAATACCGAATAGGGTGGCTCTATGCAGAAAAAAAGATCTGGATATTTTTTTTCAAAAATTTGACTTCATAAAATACATATAACCTTAAATTTTGACCCCAATTCCCTATTTTTAATTGCGATTTTATTATTTTTGTGTCAAAAATATTCTAATAATTTAATCGTTGTTCGTTTTTTCAACAGAACGAATTCATTTAAGTTGTTCAATGACTGATGGCGTAACGCCCGCTTCATTGAACATCCATCTACAAATACACAAGTAACATCAATTCATCTAAAGCAGGGAGCATCTCCGACGAGCTGGAAGCCTTTTTGAATGAGCACAATGAGTTATCGAAATTCTTCAAATCACATTTGCTTGATTACAAAATGACAATCACGCTATTGCCATCAACCCTGATAAAACATCAGCTGGAGAGCACGTGTGTAGATCCAAAGCACAAGCGCTGCTGGAATCATGACACCGTTCATACGACCCTCGCTATGTTCTTTCTCAATGGCACTAACGTTCCCAAGGTTTGCCTTCTCAACGTAGTACTACTTGCGTCATTTTTATTAGTAAATAGTTGAGATTTCTTTGACGAACAATACGCCTTGAATGTAAGCTGGAGTGGCGAGCTCTAGAATACGCGTGACTACAGTGCAAGTCAGAAGGGTTTCTTTAACGAAAAATCTCTTGCATAAATATTAGACCAACGAGACCCCGTCACAGATACTTAATTCATTATGAACATCATTTCTCATTTTGATTTAATATTTATGAACATGCGACGAAACAAACAGAGGGCGCGCTCGAAGGATTTTTATGTTTATCATATGGTGATTTGACATGGTCAAGAAACGCCAATTCAAGATATCGTAAGCTGTGCCAACAATTTATGGTCGACATATACGCGAAGGTAGAGATTGAACGACTGCAATTCTTACTACACAATCAACTAAAGCGGTGCGAGGAATAATACATTCACTTGCGAGACACTATCATGAGCAACGCCGACACAGCTTTAGTTATAGCCAGGCCAAAGCGCAATGCATTGTCATGACATTGCGCGTGTGTTCAAACACAAAATGAAGTTCGATCGTATTCGTCCCCACATATTATTAGTTGTATTCTGTTGAATGGAAAAAGCGCAATTTTGCATTCTGTTCAAGCTCAAGTCCAATCGAGTTGAGCAAATGTGACAACCTTGCCACGCAATTCGACGTAAACAACATTGGTCTCCATGTTCCATTTCTATGAAGCAAAAATAGTAATGGTTTTTCGGGTGGAATAAACACGCAAAATTTTGCATTCAAACACATTCAAAACAAATTTAGCATCCAAACGAAATCGAATAATAATTTTCATTCAAATTTCAACAATTTAGAATTATTTCCGGAATTATGCCGATCAGATAGAGAGTAAATTGAACCACAAATACGGATGACTTATTTTGACCATTGTTTCGCGACAAGGCGAACGAATTTAAAAGCGTAAAAGTCGATTTCGATCGAATTGTAAAATCCGATCACTCATATGCATATATGAATATTGAGTTCTACAAATCGGTGAAGAGTAATAAAAACATCCATGAATAAAGGAAGCAATATGGCTGTGTTTCAAACTTAGATTACCGATGTGAATACTCCTCAATTGAATGACAACGATAAAATAACGCGATTCTAAACAGGCCGATTAATCAGCTCCATTGAAGTTAGCTGGCGTATCGCTGTTTTCCAATTTATGAACGAGACCAAGCTGTTATAAACTAAGCCACGTTGAAAATCACATGCACGTATTTTCTAACAAGGAGACAGCAATAAATATTGATTTTCTAAATTTCATTTTTTCTACTTTACGACAAACTTATATTACTTTTTTCAGTTGACGTTTAACTTTTAAGAGACCAAACATGTCAGTTACGTTAATGAAATACACCAAGAAACATCATATAACCTTTCGTTCAAATCATTTAATTCGTTTTTTTATCGGTCACATTCGATTTATTTTAAAGATCGTTAAAATATTCAAACACACTTACAATACATTAGTGTGTTTTATTCAACACCCAAAATATTCACTAGAAATAATTTATTTGGCACAACAACGTTTGCCTGGTCAGCTTATAATTAATAATAAAAAATTGCAAGGATGTCAGGAAAAAACTGTGAAATTACAACAAGAAACGAAATTCCATCATTTCCTATGAAAGGTTCCCCGTTTAGCCAAGAGGAAATGTATATGCTCATCCCTAAGGGCTTTCAAGTGAAGTTTGGCCTGTGTGAAGGCGGCTAGAAAATTATGGGGTTCTGGCACTGAAACAAAGTCAATAAGAAATTTCTAAAGAGGAAAGAAGTGGAATATTTTTCTCATAGCATGGTAGCAAGCAAATTACAAGTTCAGATTTCTTTTTTCGGGAGCTACCGGACATAGAAATCGAAGAGGTGCTGGATGGATTGGTCAAAGCAAGGGACTGGCATATCTTTTCAACGCACAATATTGGGAAGGTCATGATCAGTCCTAGGGAAGCTGATATCGCGGAATCCTTGACTGAAGTATGTTGGGTTCCATCAACTTTGGTGATGAGCGGAGAGTAACCACTGATAAAATGGAAACATGCCTCCAAGGCGATGCCTGTAACTTGGTTACAATCTCTCGAGGTGGAAGATACCTAAAATTATACCAAGCCGGGGAAGTAACCAACATCAGTTTGGAACTAAGGCTCGCGGTTTTCGCCACCGAAACCATTATTCTTCCCTGCCGAGCAGATTGAATGTAGGAGAGGTCGTTAAAACAACTTATTAGCTCATCAGAGTAACAACCACCATCATACGTGAAAAATGTCGCTAAAACTACAGCAAGGGATGTTTATGAGTGTCGAAAAGGCATTCGACAGTGTCTGGCATGATAGTCTGGTGTTTAAGCTGCATCAGTGATATTTTCCAGATATCTGCAGATATTTGTTAATTTCGACGATTACAAAAAAGTTCATTTATGCTTTTTTGATTGATATTCAACTTCTTCTCTCGTTTTCTAATGTGAAGAATATGAAGTCTTGTTCCTTGTGTTTTCTAATTGAAATTTTTGAACATGCTCATACTTGTACCCATGGAGTGATTTGGATTCCATGCAATTACCAAACACCAGTACTTGTGTAACCGTTGCCCTACAGCTCGCAATCCACACATTCCATCAATTGTCGATTGAAAGTACTTCCGATGTTTCATGTACAAACTCGCGCATGCGTTCGCTGTACCGATACGCCTGGGAATGCAGAACTGACCGTGTTGACATTGCGATGGGAAACGCGGAAATATGATGGCGCTTGAGGGCGATGTTAAAGCGAAAATAAACACCCTCCAATTGCACCCTTCTTCGCCCGAGTCCTTCGCGTTTCGGAATGCCGGAATGACGCGACATATGCTGTATGTTGTGATTTCGCATCCGGAAGTTATGCTCACTTGGTGTGCCGCATTTCGTCCGGAGGTTTTCGAATTCCTTGTGTATCCGAGCAAAGGCATCCGAGCAGTTCTTCGCGGTGCGAGAGCCCAAGACGTTCGGTGCTACTCTCTAAGGAGTCGGCCGAAGGATGTCTTTTTTTTCGTTTCCATTCTTACCGACCACCGTAAGGAATTCCGGCTACGCGAACCCATCTGTCGGTTCCATTTTTGGAATACTTACGTACTAGAAAGCCATACAGTTCGCGGAACTTTTCCGGGATTTTCGCTATTGTTCTTTTTTTTTGTCCGGAAATATATTTCTCCCTCCACACTCAAGGCAGCTGTAAAATGCAAAGATTTGCTTCTTTTTCGTTATTGAGTCAATCGAATGAATAGGTAGCTGCACCAGGAGCGCATGCACTGTTGGGAGGTGAAGCTGCAGTTGATGTTTCGATTCAGTGAGAGGTACCCCATCTGCCATGTGGCCTATATGTGCGTTAAAAGAGTGAGCACACGAAGGGGATTGATTTTTTCAAGGATCAATTCTTCTCCACACAGAGGACTCTGAAATGAATTATTGCGTAGCTCGGCAGTGGTAATAAATTGAACCGTTTGCCACAATATGGAAGGGATCGAATCACCAGGGGATCATCGTGCGATGTGAGCAAACTCGGTGCAATGAAAAAGTTACACTAAAGTTTAAACCATATGTTAATAGGAGTACAGTTCAGCGCACGAATGACAACTAGCGCGCTGGGAAGCACTGTGAATGGTTGAAAAGTTACGATGGAAATGGCAACAGAAATTGCCGACGTTGACGGTGGATTGTAACACATGTTCTGTACTGTTGACTGTAATGGGAAGACATGCGGCAACTTGGTTAGATTTTGAACTATTGTAGTATTTTTATTTGTAGCTGTACCTTGATTGAACGTTGCAACGCGTCTAATTTCCTTGATCTTTCTGAGAATCATTTTTGAAGTATTATCAATGACAAATTAAAAACGATCGGCTGATAATTGATAACCTTGCCATTTCGACTAATAACCTTGAAAATTCGTGTTGAAATACTATTTACCAAATTCTGCTGAACGGATTTCACGATATTTTTCCCTCAGTCCCTCAGTTTTCCCTCAGTGTAGATTCTGCGTACAAGGACCCCCCCCCCCTGAGATTTTCAACAGGATTCAAGTCTGAAGAGCGAGGCGGCCAGTCCAAAAAAATAAGTTTTTGGTCCTTAATAAGCAATGAATTTACTTATTTATATATTTATTATACCAGTTTACTTGCTGGTATGAATAGTAGAATTGTTTTGCTGGAATGTGATTTTTTTGTAACGATATCCACGCAAAAACGGTAGAAGAGAGGATTCCAGAACATGTGTGTAATCCTTGAATGATGTGAAAGCTATCTTGAGCTTTGCGGTTGCACAGAATCCCGCCCAAACCATGCACGAATCTCCACCAAAATACTGTGCCTTCTTCCGTAAATCACGCCAGTACCCGTTGAAACCATGAGGACCATCCAAATTGAACTTTTTTTCGTCAATGAACATAACCTATACATTGAAGAACTTTTCGTTATGGTATATAGCAAAATGTATTCTTTTTGAAAAATTCTTTGTCACAACATACAGGGAAACTTCGATACAACGTACCCTCGTTATAACGTACCCTCGATATAACGTCACTCGATATAACGTACATTTTACCTCGATATAACGTACACATTTTCAAAGTGTAAAGGAAAAATTTTTTCAATATTTTTTTTTCTGATAGAACAATGAATTATCTGTATTGTGATGCTAAAACAAGTTTTGTACCTTCAATCAATCCCGAAATACAGCTGGTTTTGTGATTCCGGATTCTAAATGAATCAAGCTTTAATCAACAGTACGAAGGGAAACATCATGAGAAAGGCTGGCTTCGTCTTCTGATTGAAATTATTCATTAACTGTACTAAAACATCAACACAATAATGTATTATAGACTACGTTTGTGAGTACTTTATTATGCTTCGATATAACGTACAATTCGATACAACGTACAATTTTGAAAGTAAAATGTACGTTATATCGAAGTTTACCTGTACCATGTCCCACTGTCGGTTCATGTGACCTTTGGCAAAACTTAGACGTCTTCCGATGTGTGATGGTGTAAGATAAGGAGTTTTAATCTTTCAAGCCCTCTTTATGTGAGGTTTTTTTACCAAAATTTGACGAATTGCCACCCGAGCAATTGAGTAGTTGAAATATTGCTTTATTTGCACATGCGATTTTGAGGTTCGAACATGTTCTAGCTATTTCTCGCTTATTCCGGTCAGGGAGCTTCAATTTACGTGGAGCTCTCTCCTTCCTTGAGGATTCGCCAAATAATTGAGCACTACTTTTGATGGGATCATCCAATCCGACGAGAAATTTCTCTGATACTAACATTTTCTTGGTGAAATGCATCGATTTGTCTTTCTTCTCTCTTCGTGAGGACTTTTCTCTTCGGCATTTGCCAGATTTAATTGATAAAAACATCTAAAACAACGAAAAATGTAACGGTCTCATAGAAACTTGACAGTTGAAGATACGAAAACATACACATATAAAAATCATGCAGTGTATGGTAGTCACCAATACCTACACACTAGAATATAAATTGAAGCATTGTTTGTTTACAATGACACAAAGCAGCAAGATCATCACCTGTTCTTATAGAAGTTGGACAGAGTGTACAATAGATAAAACTAATGGCCGCAGTGATTCAAGGCGCATACAGAGGAAGATCTACTGATTTCTACGGATTTTTCAATCTTGCCATATATCGGATAAAAAGTCACATTTCGCGTGAATAATCAATCCGATTACGTGCTTTCGTTACAAATATTAGTTTTTTATAATGCATAATGATCAGGCATAATGTCAGTTAAAATTGCCATTCATAAGAGATACAATGTAGATAAACAGTGTTTGTGAAAAACCATAAAAATCACGGTATTTAAAACTGTTACTTGAAAAGGAAACATTGTTGAATTGCAACAAAATCAGCTAAAACAAAAAAAAAATTTTGAATGAAAATATGATTTAATTTGACTAATTTTTTGCCGAATGCGATGAAGTCTGCAATTCTCTGTCAAATGAATAAACCACTCAACTAGACCCTTTTCCGATGGGAATGAAATTGACCATTACGAATCAAGACTAATTTTAGTATAGGAATATTGTATGAGAAAAAGTTGTAGAGTACCGACTGGCGTTTATAGAGCCATTCCATGCCAAACCGATATAGTGGTTTTGGTAGTTTATGACCCTAAACTGCCACTTTTGACGAAAATCTGAGAACCACTATATCGGTTTGGCATGAAATGTCTGTATATTAGGGTGCCAATGAATGTATGGGAAAAAATCGACCCTAAAATTTCAAAAAGTTACCCTATACAAAATGTTCACCACCCCGAAAAAACACCCTATGCCAAATTCCAGCTCAATCGGACTTAAGGGAGGGTGGCACAAAGCGGTCAAAGTTTGAGTTTTTTGAAAATTGAAAAATCACCCAAGGGGGGAGGAAGGAAAAAATCTCAAATTTTAACGTTTGTGACACCAGTAAATGAAGTCCGAATGAGCTAATGTTTTGCATAGGGTATATTATTGTGCAAATCAACATTTCGTAGCAAGTTCCGAATGAAAAATCGAGATAACTATTTTTATTATGACCCTAAACCATACTTTTCGTTTCGCATGCCGAAAAAAAAATAAGTCCCAGAGTGTCGATTTTTTTACAAAAAAAGTTTTTTTTCGAGTTGACACTAGACCTCGACGTTTCATGCAATTTTAAGACATTTGGCATCAAAAAATTGTTTTCGAAAACCCCGATTTCCTTCACTCCCCCCTTGGATGGTTTTTCGTTTTTCAAACTTTGACCGTTTTGCGCCACTCTCCCTTAAGTCCGATTGAGCTGATATTTGGTATAGGGTGCTTTTTCGAGGTGGTGAACATTTTTTATGGGGTAACTTTTTGAAACTCGAGATGGCCATTTTCATTGGCACCCTACTGTATATATATGTATGGGAAAAAATCGACCCGAAAAATTCAAAAAGTTACCCCATAAAAAATGTTCACCACCTCGAAAAAGCACCCTATGCCAAATATCAGCTCATTCGGACTTAAGGGAGAGTGGCGCAAAGCGGTCAAAGTTTGAGTTTTTTAAAAAACGAAAAATCACCCAACGGGGGAGTAAAGGAAATCGAGGTTTTCGAAAAAAAAAAATTATGTCAAATGTCTTAAAATTGCATGAAACGTCAAGTGTCATCTCGAAAAAAATTTTTTTGTCAAAGATCGACACTCTGGGACTTAGTTTCTTTTTCGGCATGCGAAACGAAAAGTATTAGGGTGTCAATAAAAATAGTTATCTCGAGTTTTCAATCGTAACTTGCTACAAAATGTTGATTTGCACAATAATATACCCTATGCAAAATATTAGCTCATTCGGACTTACTTACTGACGCAGACGTTAAAATTTGAGTTTTTTGAAAATCGAAAAATCAGCGGAAATCGGTGTTTTTTAAAAACAAGTTGGTCCCAAAAGTCTTAACATTGCATGACACGTTGAGATTTACAGTTATCAAAAAAAAATTTTTTTTTCAAAAATCAAATTTTCAGGCGATGAAACACCAAGTGTAAAAAAAACATTTTTTTTGACAAAAATTTTTTTTCGAGATAACTGTAAATCTCGACGAATAATGCAATTTCAAGACATTTGGCATCAAACTTTTTTTTTTAAAAACCTCGATTTCCGTTGATTTTTCGTTTTTCAAAAAACTCAAATTCTAACGTTTGTGACATCAGTAAAGGAAGTCCGAATGCATACGTTATATTATTGTACAAATCAACATTTCGTAGCAAGTTCCGAATGAAAAATCGAGATAACTATTTTTATTATCACCCTAAACCATACTTTTTGTTGCGCATGCCGAAAAAAAAGTCCCAGAGTGTCGATTTTTGACAAAAAAAAATTTCCGAGATGACACTAGGTCTCGACGTTTCATGCAATTTTAAGATATTTGGCATCAAACATTTTTTTTCGAAAACCCCGATTTCCTTTACTCCCCCTTGGGTGATTTTTCGATTTTTAAAAAACTCAAACTTTGACCGCTTTGCGCCACTCTCCCTTAAGTCCGATTGAGCTGATATTTGGCATAGGGTGTTTTTCGAGGTGGTAAACATTTTTATGGGGTTTTGAAACTCGAGATGGCCATTTCCATTGACACCCTAATATACATACAACAATTCCAAACCGATATAGTGGTTCTCAGATTTTCGTGAAAAGTGATAGTTTTGTTATTTATCGCAACAAATTAGACCCGTATATTTTCTGTGGGGTAACCATTTCCATTTTAGGGTTGTCCGAAAAATCAACTTTTTCCTCTTTTTACAAAAATGCCTTTTTTTTTAAATTCATAATTTTTGAACTACTAGACCGATTCAGATGATCGACACATCAAATTAAAGCCAATCACCTTGTCTTTTTTGAAAACACATCACATCTGCAGAGAATTCGAATTCTGTTCTCGTTATTATTGATTTTATTCGTTTTTTACTGTTTTCATTGTCTCGGGACCAAGGGCGCCGTATTTTTTGATATTTTTTCTGAAAAGCTGAGGATTTTTCACATAACATATGTCGGAACCAGAGAGGCGTTTTTTTTCGTTTTTGAGTAATGATTTTTCAAAATTAACCGATGGTTTTTACATAACATATCCAAAAATCAGAGATATGTTATTTTTCGTTTTTAAGTTACGATTCTTCAAAGTTAACATGTTTTTAGTCTTCGTTCAATATTTCTATGCGACTAGACTGGATGTATACGATTAGAATTCAATTAATTCGTAAATAGGTCACTTTTTTTAAAAAAAAAAGGATAGCGAATTGGTTTTTATTTGATATATCGATTATCTGAATCGGTCCAGTAGTTCAAAAGTGATAAATTTTGGAACAAAGTCATTTTTGGAAAAAAAAATCCTCGGCAATAATAACGAGAACAGAATTCAAATTTTCTGTCTTTTTCAAAAAGGCCAGGTGATTCGCTTCAATTTGATATGTCAATAATCTAAATCGATCTAGTAGTTCGAAGTTATGTTTTTTTTTAAAGTCATTTTTGGAAAAAAAAAAAGCGGAAAAAGTTGATTCTTCGGACAACCCTAAAATGGAAATGGATACTGAAAAAATAAAAAAAATACGGGTCTAATGTTTTGCGATAAAGAACAAAACTACCACTTTTCACGAAAATCTGAGAACCTCTATATCGGTTTGGCATGGAATGGCTGTATGTAAATGTTGATTTTGACGAACGTTTTGACATTGACAGATCATTAAAATGTTTTAGGGGTTCGTGCACGCGAAGACACAAAACTGTCAAGTCGCTAATGGATGAAGATTCTATAATAACGAAGAAAGCCCTTTGATCATACAAGTTATATGTGAAATTACGCTTGTGGAATGGTGGAGGAAGGCGAGCTGCGAATGTAAAAAACGACTGTTCTTATTTTTCTTCCCTTAAATTATTTATTTTTTTAATTATTGCCACTATTTTCATTCTACGCCAAAAAATGCTGAATAAATGTCTCGTCTAATGGTGTACTCTATAATATTGTATAACATGTATGATTGATTTTTCGTGATATGTATACATTTCAAAATCTTTCTTATTGGTTACATGTCTCATTCTCAATTTGGTAAACTTACACCCAGTATTGAAATAAAAAACGGAAAAGTCAAATTATGCTATCCTGGCAATGGTTACAAGCAGCTAGGGATGTGACGACAATCATTTTTACTACATTTTATTCAATCGCGAAAAATACGACACAATCGTTACAGTACTCCTCTCCCTCTGCCACGCCGTGGACACTTCTCCCCACGATGCAATCCTGTTACGACACGTCGCGTGTGAGAAGAAAATATAGTTCTGCGCTTTCTCGATGCAGAGACACTAACTAATTCGCCAATAAGCAGCCAACAAAGCGTCCCTTTCTCGCACACCGTTGTCCCAGTTCCACCATTGTATACAGCATCCGAAGTGGTCGTCGCCTGCGAGACATCCATTCCCCATGCGAATGATGTTCTGTTTCATCTCGTTTTTGTTCGGTCAGTACAGCTAAATCTCACTCTGCACTTTTCACGGATGAAAAGTAACAGAGCCGCAGTAACCGAGAACCTCTGTTCCCTTGAAGATCCTCAAAAGATGAGATGAAAAAGTTCCCACTGCTCGCTGAATCGTATCTATTCTTCTACGTGCCGCTATTCCCCTACCGAATCGTTGAGGAGGAGAGAGAACACGAGACAGCTTGCCTCTGAAGCGAAACGGTGATATGTTTGATCTCGCTTCGGGGAAAACTCTTCCAGCAGCCGCAAGAGCAACACTCGCAGCATCTTCATGCATCCCTGGTGTGGAGTTCACTCTTTGGATGCTGTTTGGCTTCATCTCGTGCTTCATTGACTAGAGCCAAGATGAGTGTAAGCATCTTCTTGGCACACTCAGATGTATGATCCCATTTTCACACCCTAATACGGGGATGATAACTGCACTTGTTTCCAAGAGCCCTTTTGGATTACAACAAATTATCCGCAGAGCAGTGGTTGTAATCTATGCGCCAATAGAGCTGTAACAGAAGCCCTTCCGACCTTAATTCCTCCCTCATCCACAGCGGCAGCGGCGGATGCAGCGTTTATCGCTTTGCTCTCTGCCTTTTTCTCGCCGATTGCAGGCGGGGAAAATCCTACCGTTGTTAGACTTCATCTTCTTCACTTCAAAAGATTACAACGTTGTAATTTAACAGGCAACCATCGGCAAGGGAAAGGTATTTCTCGCACTTTTCCTTCGCAGTAACTGCCGCCGCCGCCGCTGGGCGACGCGTGGAGAAAACTCGTTGTTCATGCGGCTCTGATGCCGGGTGTAAGGTGTTTTACATCTCGGTAGGGGAAATTCGAGTCGGGAAAGTTGTAACACCCCGACGGGACGATGCCAGTTGTGTGTGTGGAGATTCCAAGTATTGTTTCCTCATTTTTTAAATGTGAGAAATAATGTAGAAATCAATTTTGTCAGATTTTGGCTCTACTTTAAGTTTTATTACAATTTCGCTCATTGCATAGGAAGCTAGTTCTCATTATTTATTACTTTGTATGGCATACTCGTTTTCATGTGCAATATAGTGATAGGGTGCAGTGAGGAAACCCCGTTTACTGACCTCGTCTCTTTGCATTATGTATAACTACAGTGATAGACATAAAAAAACAGCTTGGATGTTTAGAAGCTTTTCTCAATTTCTGGACTATTTTATCAAAAATTTCTACCAAAATTTCATATTAGGCTGTCAAAAAAGTCCTGCGGTATTTCCGCGAAGTGTCGTTGTAAGCGCGTAGTTCTAGTTGTAATCATTGTATCGAGTCATACTATAGCTTGTTGGAAAGGTATTTAGGCGCGGTAGGCGCGCTATAATATAGTCCTTGACAGTGTTTTGTTTGGTTAAGTCGTTCGTGAGTTATAGTGTCGCAAATATGGAGCAAAATAAAGAGAAAATCCGACATATTTTACAGAACTACTACGACAAAGGCAAAAATGCATCTCAAGCTGCCAATAAAATTTGTGTTGTTTATGGACCCGATACAGTTTCCATTTCCACCGCACAACGATGGCTTCAACGTTTTCGTTCTGGTGTAGAGGTCGTCGAAAGTGCGCCACACTCCGGAAGGCCTGTCGTCGAAAATTGCGACAAAATCGCTGAATTAGCCGAGAAAGACCGGCATAGTAGCAGCCGTAGCATCGGCCAAGAGCTGGCGATAAGTCATCAAACCATTATTAACCATTTGAAGAAGCTTGGAATCACAAAGAAGCTCGATGTATGGGTGCCACACACGTTGACGCAAAAAAACATCTTTGACCGTATCGTTTCTGAAACGGATGGTGACTGGCGATGAAAAGTGGGTCACTTACGACAACGTGAAGCGCGTCGTGGTCGAAGCCCGCTGAAGCGGCTCAGACGATGGCCAAGCCCTCATTAACGGTCAGGAAGGTTCTGCTGTGTGTTTGGTGGGATTGTCAAGAAATAATCTATTATGAGCTGCTTCCCTATGGCCAAACGCTCAATTCGGACCTGTACTGCCAACAACTGGACCACTTGAAGGTAGCACTCATGAAGAAGAGGCCATCTTTGATAAACAGAGGCCGCATTGTCTTCCATCAGGACAACGCCAGGCCACACACTTCTTTGGTGACGCGCCAGAAGCTCCGGGAGCTCGGATGGGGGGTTCTTTTGCATCCGCCGTATAGTCCGGACCTTGCACCAAGTGACTACCACCTGTTTTTGTCCATGGCGAACGAGCTAGGTAGTCAGAAGTTAGCCACAAAAGAGGCCTGTGAAAATTGGCTATCCGAGTTTTTTTGCCAATAAGGAAGCGAGCTTCTAGAACAGGGGTATTATGAAGTTGGCATCTCGTTGAGAACAAGTCATCGAACAAAACGGCGCATATTTGACTTAAAACAGATGATTGTAACTAATTTTATGAACAAATGAAAATTCAAAAAAAAATACCGCAGGACTTTTTTGACAGCCTAATACAATTATTCGTTAATTATTATTCTTTCAAGCAATTGACATGTATTGCCATTTTCGTTAGACTTTGTTTACTTCCTTACATGACTTGTTAAATGTGTGCAAACACAGTATATGCGTTGACAAAAAAGTCCACCCCAAAAAATAATGTTAAAATCACTTGAAACCTTTGAGTGACCCCTCGTTTCTTAATGTTGTGATAGTTAGATCTGTGTGGTATTGTTGGCAATTGATATTGAAGCGATACTAACATTATAGCATTATAGCATTATAGGGTGTTTCATTATGTTTAAGCACGATTTCAAATGAATGGTATAAACGCAATTTAACAGCAAACTACATTTTTATTTCACTTTTACTTTCTCTAGGGTGCAATAATTCAAAATTTGGTTCTAGTCAATCGTAGGCCAATGATCGAATTTTCGATCGAAGACTGCCCATCAGCTTCAGCACAGACTGATTAGCGAAGATTTTGGCCACTATTTTCGACTCATAGTTTGACGGATGCGGCTTGTTGTTAACTCCGCTTCGGCTTTTTCTGCTTCTTATAAGTCTTTAGACCTAATCTTACTCTAGCACGAAAGACGGTACTGAGAGGAGACCCTACTTTTTTGGCCACATCCCGAACTGAGGCACTCTTCTTACTGGTGAACGATGCAAGACTTTCTGGTCCAAAGTTCCGTCTACCGGACCTGGTTTCCGCCCAGATTTCGGCTTGTCCTGTAAGCTGTAAGCTTCATCATACTTCCGAATCGCGTTTCGCACCGCTCCAATGCTTACACCTTCCATTTTTGCCAATTGCCTCAACGAAACGCCAGGGATATTACACCATTTGTGCACGATCATTTTTCGTTTTTCCGGGGAAATGCTCCGCATTGTAACGAAATTGATAAAAACCGCTGCTCACAATACAAAGAATTCTAAGTTGAACTGTAAACAATAACACACAGTGGAAATCAGCTGTTTAAAAGACATATGGACGCAGCAGGAGCATGTAAAAATCGTGCTTAGCTATAATGAAACACCCTATAGATAACTATTTGGACAATTTTGTTTGAATAAAAAAACAATTTTGTTAAATAAAAGTAGCAATTTCATGAGTCTTTATTATCATTAATTTATACACTTTTCATTGCACTGTGTTTAATTTATAAAACTTCAACCAAACATTTTATTCCAATGCACAATGGTCCAGGAGGTGCATTTAAGTGGAAGTTAGCAATTAGAGCTCGACTGTTATTCTCTAGACAAAGACTGTCTTTGACAAAGTTGTTGCATATGATGATAGAGCGCTCATTTGTATGTTGTCAAATTTCTGTTGTCAAAAAATAGGATGACCAACATTTTCGATGATATGAAAAATCTAACTATCTTACCTTTATATATAGAGGAAAACATAGTTCGATAATATTGTAGCCCCAGTTATTATAACCAAATTTGTAGAACAAAGTATTTTTCTATCTCTTTAAATAACCGATATAGCGCTTTTTTCTATGTTGCGTTAGGGTCATCAGGAAAAAAAACAGTTTTTTACTCCAACTTTTATAATTCAAATTCTACATTCAAACTGTCTTCAAAAGACCTTCAGAACTCACCAATACAAATATTTTGTGATGCAGAAGTTATTGATATGTCTTGCCAAAAAAACATTTGCTCTTCATTTGCTTATCGTTATTTCTGGGACAAACATAAAAAAATATTTATTGGCGGCTTTTGATAGAGCACATTTCCCTGTACATAATGTGATATTTTCAAAACTGTATTATTTTTTGTATTTGAGTAAATTAAAATTGAAATCATGAGTTTTTGGGAGAAAAACAATCAATAACTTTGAGTAGCATTAAGATATCGATAATTTCCGCATCGCAAAATGGAGGTCTTGATAAGCTCTAAAAGTCGTACGTAATTTTGATGTATAATTTCAAACACAAAAGTTAGAGCAAAAAAATTATAGGAGGTTGTGTCCGAGGCACGACTACATTGTCGACGTAGAACTACGCTGTTATTTTGCTCAAGTCGCTTGTTAACACTAGGTTTACGCGTCATTTTGACGCATTTAGAATTTTAAAAGGAAAATTACAAAAATCGGCTGCATTTATATTCCATCTGCTCATATTCTACTTTTATGCATTGATCGAGATAAATATATATTTATGTATATTTTTATTCAACCTCCAAATTGACGCGTATTCGTAAAGATGGTATATAAGAAACGTTCGTAAACCTAGTGTTAATAACCTCGGATATTATTTCAGAATGCAGCCAAATTTTTAGAAATAACTGTTTAGTAGAATGGTTTGTTTGGCTGTTTATTGTAGAATCCGTTGACGATAATTGATTGATGATTCATCCTTGCCCTCGCAGAACAATGCACAAGCTGATCATATGTCGCAATTTGTTTCTTTATGTCAATTCATTGAATATTTTTCGCGAACGCTTTCCCGATGGCCTTTTTCGCAATTGACATACACTCGGTGACTTGTTGCACCAGCACCGCTATTCCACATCTTATAACTACATCAATCTTTCTTTGGCACCGAATGGAAAGAACAATGACAATATTTGCAAGTATCAAATATCATGCTACATACTAAATATTGTCCCAGTGGAATCGCCCCTCTAGACATTGTTCGTACAACGAAAACCAACCAGTACCAAATAAGCGTTCAACATAGCAAGCATAAGAGCCATACATTGGTGGCTTTAAGCGACTAAGAATATCAACACTTATCATCATTTTGCGCTATTCTTAAAGAAACGCTTCTGTTAATATTACTGGCTTCGAAAAAAGTTGCATTACTTTCTCATGCTCAAGACAAAGGCAGCTGTTATCCTTAGTGGAGAAAGTCTTGCTACTGGCAAGCGAAATCCAATCACATACAAAATTTTAGAACGACATTTACTTTCTTGGTGACTAAATAAACGAAATAAATTATGTCTGTTAATCTCAATAACCGCGAAAAGAGTTGTATTGCTTCATTATAATAAAGATTAGCGCGAATGCCATCTTTGTTGAAGGCAGTTTTGCGATTGGCACGCGAACTTAACTAACTCACAACATTCCAGCATGACATTCACTATGGTTTAGCTTGATATTCCTCAAATAATTATGTGGCGCACAACCTTAACGCCTGTTTCGCCATAGCGTCAATTCGATGCATGGATGCAATGTCAAAGGCGAAGACGAAGCCCTTATGACGACGGAATACAAGCGATGTTAACTGCTTAGAATAAAGAAAAAGTCCGAATATTTGCCTCAGCAGAGATCTATTATTCATACCTGTGTGGCATATGAAACGCTAATGCGAATAGAGCTGATAAGGTTAGTACCATCATCCACCGTAGCAAGCGCAACTGTACAGAGTCGACGTTCCATCAACGCTCTGAAGCACACACGAGCCGAACATATCTCCGTTCGACAGTCTTTCGCTTAGCGCTTCGGGGTAAGTTGCACATTTGGCGATCCTGCCACTTTTTTTTAAATAGAACCGAATGGAATCCTCCATGGACAAGCTGATTTAAAGAAATATGCCACGCTAATAGCAAGCGGATTGGGACAACCGCATCGCTCAATTATTCCGAAAATGAAAAGCTGGAAGATGTGCTTTAAGGTGAAGGTGGAAGCTAACCACAAATGGCTGCCACAATGGCGCTCATTTCTTTCATCTCTCTCCCTCATCCCTCGCCCGAAAATCAATAATTTTGCGAAACAGTGTGAAGAAAATGATCCTTTTCGCACACTTCCCATCAAGTAATATCAACCAAACTCTAATCGATTACTCACAAGATATTAAATTTTCATCTGCTGTCGCACTGTATAGTGAAAAACGTCGGAAATCTCGAGCAACTGCTCTGAAAGTTAAATTTTCATTTTTCAATGGTTTTCAATGGTCGGCAATGGTTTTGTTTGTATTGGTGAAAGCATCGTCATTTTTTCGACACTGATGCCAGACAACATCATCGAAACCGCTATAAAAACCACTCAATAAAATGTTATTCCTGAGTCATAGCCTTTCATGTCATGAAAATCAATAGAATAAAATTGTGTTGATATCAATACAATTATTATTTTTACGTTTAATGGGTCTATAATGTAAGTTTCAGCAACTTTAACATTGGATAAGAAAAATGTATTGCAGAGCTCGGAACACTGCCACGGCTGTCTATGCTTTCAAAAACAGTAAACGGAAAAGTAATACATTTAATCAAAATGCCTCGGCCAACGAAGAGAAGGGCTAAGGCTCTCCAACGTGAATATGTGAAACAATACGATCAACGAAGGAAAATATTAAGGAATTATCAACATCGAGTTACTATGCGGAAGAACTTGTTAATACCAAAAGAGACCCAATTCGCATGTGTTCTAAAAATTGCTCATGTTACGCTCGCGTATAATCAGAATTTTACTTCATTTGCAAATGCCCTTTCTATATATATTTATATTTGCAATTGTTCATCGGAACATGTCGTTCATACATTTTACTTTAGTATTGAATTGTTATTTTTTTTTCAAATGTATTCAAAGACTCGTATCAATGAAGCGCCACACAGTCTGATAAGTGAATAGATTTATTTACGTGTGCTTTGCTTTTCTCTCACAAACACTATTCCCCATTTTTACACGTGGGTTTACCTATACTACTTAAGGTGAAGGTGGAAGCTACCCATTGTAGTAGAATAGGTAAACCCACGTGTAAAAATGGGGAATAGTGTTTGTGAGAGAAAAGCAAAGCACACGTAAATAGATCAATTCACATATCAGACTGTGTGGCGCTTCATTGACACGAGTCTTTGAATACATTTGAAAAAAAAAACAAATAACAATTCAATACTAAAGTAAAATGTATGAACGATATGTTCCGATGAACAATTGCAAATATAAATATATATAGAAGGTGCATTTGCATATGATTCTGATTATACGCGAGCGTAACATGAGCAAATTTATAACACATGCGAATTGGGGCTCTTTTGGTATTAACAAGTTCTTCCGCATAGTAACTCGATGTTGATAATTCCTTAATATTTTCCTTCGTTGATCGTATTGTTTTCACATATTCACGTTGGAAAGCCTTAACCCTTCTCTTCGTTGGCCGAGGCATTTCGATTGAATTTAATACTTTTCCGTTTACTGTTTTTGAAAGCATAGGCAGCCGTGGCAGTGTTCCGAGCTCTGCAATACAATTTTCTTACCCAAAGTTAAAGTTGCTAAAACTTACATTATAGACCCATTAAACGTAAAAATAATAATTGTATTGAAATCAACACAATTTTATTCTATTGATTTTCATGACATGGGACGCTATGACTCCGGAATAACATTTTATTGAGTGGTTTTTATAGCTGTATCGATGATGTTGTTTGGCATCAGTGTCGAAAAAATAACGATGCTTCCACCAATACAAACAAAACCATTGCTGAAGATTGAAAAACGAAAATTTAACTTTCAGAGCAGTTGCTCGAGTTTTCCGACGTTCTTCACTATACGGTGCGAAAGCAGATGAAAATTTAATATCTTGTGAGTAATCGATTAAAGTTTGGTTGATATTACTTGATGGGAAGTATGCAAAAACGATCATTTTCTTCACACTGTTTCGCAAAATTATTGATTTTCGGGCGAGGGGTGAGGGAGGGAGATGAAAGAAATGAGCGCCATTGTGGCAGCCATTTGTGGCTAGCTTCCACCTTCACCTTAATCGTTTCAAAACGACTCCTCTGTAAAAATGCAAAGCTGACAATATGCTGCAATCGTTTAAAACGACGCCATTATGAAAATGCAAATAAAAAAACAATCTGTTGCCAATAGCCAATATCGTTACAAAACGAAGCAGTTGCTAAAATGAAAATCTGCTGCAATCGTTTCAAAACGATGCCATTGAAAAAATGCAAAACTGCAAGTTTGAGCGAATTGTTTCCTGCCGCTTTAATAACAATGCAATACGACTGCAAAAGTGGATTATTGCCCACTTTATAAAATAGCTGCTATTCTTGAATTGCCTAGCAACTAAATGCCTTAATTATCAAAAGCTCCACATACACCCTTTCCAAAGAAAAGCTGATGCCCCAGTGTTTCACAACTAATACTGTCTGCTGCATATTGCAGGTCAAAATCAAGGGGTTGCTACGATGGCCGCCTTCTTGTAGCCCACATAGAAAATCATGAGAATAGAAATCATAACCTAAAATTAAACAAAGTGTTTCGTGCCATCCTGCTGAAGTATTTTATTCGCAAATCGCAAAATAAAGCGTCCAGATGGGTATCCAAATATCTGAAAACTATCCAACGTAATCATTGGCTACAGACCATTGCAAATGTTGATCATATTTGAATCAATATTGACTCCAAACAATAAACAATGCGCGAGCCCTAGCTTTATGCTGCCTACGCTCAAATTGTGTTGGTTGGGATAGGATTGCCAAGGCCCCGGTAAAAATAATTAATTTCTACAACAGCATTTCCGAAAGACTCGGACCATAGCAAACGGAAGAAAGCTTGGTTGAAAGACCATGAAGATCGACGATGAACCGACGCGAAAGGCAAAGCCGGTTTTATAACAAAAACTAGAACATCAATTGGACTAATCTAGAGGAAATTCCAGTCTACAAGCAACATAAAATCAATCATTTCTGAAAACATAAGAACGGCGAACGCGCCTCCTAGGTACAACAATGTTTTCCATCAGAATTCGCAGTGTTCCATCGTTCATCCAGAACCCGCAATAAGTGTAACAAACATATTGCAATCGAATAGGACGAATTATACAACGGGCCACAAAGCGCTTCGATCTGGAATCCTAAAGCTAAGGAAATATAATTAACGAAAAAGTTTTTATTGCACTACCAAAAATCCGTTGAAATTCCATCAATTTGGATGTAGGAAAAGTCACCTACAGTATCGAATCCGCAAATCCCATTTTTTTTATCGATTCTCGAGATGATGCCAATGTCCATCGGCTGCAGCGATCGGATGCTCATGAAATGAAATTATTTCGTGAAGCTCTAGGTCACCACATTCCATGTTGCCCCAGAAGGTAATTTATTGCTGTTAGGCCAGACTAGTGCATATCAGAACGCATATTATAACGGCGACGAAAGCTCCCCTCTTTGGATAAATGACATATGTTTGCCAAAGGCAAGTCTTCCGATAGTTAATGCAGTCATCGTTCCGTGTCAATAACTTTATAAAGCATACGCCGTCTCTGAAAAACGGAAACTTGATTCTTCACAGTACAATAAAATGAAGAATAACGCAGGTGGAGAGAGTGTATCATTCGGCAAAAGCATCACGTGCCGGATGACCGATAAATCAATCCGTAAATTTGTTGCATGCAAGACAGTAGAAGACTTCAATCGCGAAAAAAAGGCTATAGCGGCTTCCAGTACGTACTTTCGGTTGTTCTGTGAATATTATGTATCATGGATCATCAATTTCTAATAAGCCTGAAACGAAACAATTGATTAGCGTAATTTATAGCATAAATACTTTTGATTCGGTGCTCTTGTGGAAGAAATTCGTTTGTTTATAATTTGCTGCTACTTGAAGCTAATTTTCATCCATGAATGTAACATATCAGGTCTTTGCAATATTTGCTAGAGCTTGGTGACAGAAGCTTTCTGGAGTCCCGTTCTAAATTGTATTCATCTCTTGATAATATTCTTTTCGAATTGCAATTGCGTTCAAATTTTATATTTTTTAACTCTTTCTTTTTTCTGGAGAGAGGGGAAGATGTGTGGCATATGAAACGAGTACAGAGCCGACGTACCATCAACGCTCTGAAGCACACACGAGCCGAACATATCTCCGTTCGACAGTCTTTCGCTGAGCGCTTCGGGGTAAGTTGCACAATACCCTAGCGCAAATATTCCTTTTCTGCTACCTCCTTCTTTGTTTATATTTATTATAGCGGCTGCATAATTTGTACCACCAAACAATCGTCCATCATAGCATCAAACTATTAGGTGATTGTTGCATCGCGACAGGGCCAGTGCACATGGTAGTAGATACAAATGGGGTTTCAGCATAGCGGAGACGTGCTATTTGTACATACGGGTTATGAAGCACGCACGTACGCACACAAAGCCATATATCGATGGCTTGATGCAACTAAATATACACACACTTATCACCGCTTTGCGCTTTTCTAAATAGGAAACCTTTCTATTAATATTTTCGGTCTCGATTAGCATAGCTGTTATCCTTGGTGGAGATGGTTTTGCTACTGTCATGCGAAACCAAATCACACACAAAATTCCTGAACAATTATTTTCTTGCAACAACAATTATTTTCTTGCCTAGATAGCCTAGTATGATGATTCCTCACACAATTGTGTAGTTCAGAACCTTAATGGCATGGCGTCAGTTTGATGCAATAATTCCAATGCTAGAGACATCAGCGAATAAATAATTTCGTCACGACCACGGCTCAATCCGAAACGAAGACATGTGATGACGCAAAACAAGGAAGAACAAGCGATGTCCATTGCTTCGTATCTAGAGACGTCGGTTAATCGTTCGATTAATTCAAATAATGGAATATCTGAAATAATAATCGAGTATCAAAATTTTGTATCGAATAATTTCAAATCAAAATATAAATACATCGAATAATTGCCACTGTAATCGCGATTAATGAAAGAAGGAATCTTTCTCAAGTTTAATGCATTTTTAGGTTGATAATTAGGCTATATAATTTTTTTCCAAACTTTTTTTTGTCCAACCATCTAATATCGGCAACCCGATAGACCACGCGACCAGAATGACAATGTGATACGTGATTATTACAAGAAATAAATATTCGCTCGATTAATCGAATATTGAAAAACAATTATTCGAATGAATCGAATATTGGAAAATGCCCCAACGATCAATCGTTAATGGAATAAATGAAAAATTTTGACATCTCTATTCGTATCCAGCACGATACTAAAAGTTTGCCTCGTCGAGATCCAATATTTATGCTCTACACTGAGAGAAATAATTAGTAAATATAACGAATTTTTTGGTAAATACTACCAATCTATAGTCCTTTTCGACCGTACTAATAAACACATATGTCAAGCAGAACCATGATTCGGAAGCCCAATATCGGCTACATTTTCTCGCTGAAATTGCACGTATCAGAATTATATCCTTATTATACCTCCGCATTGCCTTATGGGAACAATTAAAATGGTTAATACGCGCTTTTCTCACCAGTTTCCAGATATGACTATATCCAAGCTTACTAATGTTATCGAGTAAAATATACTAATCTCTGGTAGGGATGCGGGTTTGTTGACAATATGTACAAAAAATTTGTACATTCTACTAATTTTGCATTACCAAATGTATTTGGTAGTTTTCGACCGAGGATTTTTCTAAGTGTAGGCAAATATTCCCCTTCGTTCTTCTTTTTCTTTTCATTGCTCACGGAACTTCGAATCATTCCCCTCCGTTGATCGTCGATTAGTTGCTCGTTATTGACGGCATGGGTAGGGAAGCTCACAAATGAACAGAACAAATGTATAGGAAAATGGAAATGCTTCTAACTTTCATCATTTTGAACCGCTAACACACCAAGGGATTGTAATACATAGCACAAAAAACAAATCTTAGGGAATTTCCGATCGCCAAAATCCATTCGCGGCAAAAATAGTTGTTAACGTTAACTTTATTCCATGAAAACGTGACCTGTTTTCTTATTTGCCATCCTTGATGAAAGACATAGTTCTATTCATTCAATCAACGGTTTATCAAGCCAATTATCATTTCTATACTCATAATATTTAATGCGCAGTTCCGCAATGTATTCTTTGTACTTATTGAAATAAATTTCGAAACCTAAAGGTAAGTTTAATGAAATGCGCTTTATAACAATACCAATTAGAATTGTTATCCAATAAGTTATCTAACATTGAATAAGTTATCCAACATCCAAGTACATTATCCAACACAAGTAAGTTATGAATATTAGTTTCCTCAGATATGCTTGTGAAGACATTTGATAACATTTTGACGTAGAACTACGTCTTTCATTGAGGGTGCCAAATCAGAAAACAGGTCACGTTTTTATGAAATAAAGTTAACGTTAATAACTATTTTTGCCGCGAACGGATTTTGGCGATTTACATACTAAACGAATCGGAAATTCCCTAAGATTTATTTAATATGTTATAGATTTGAATCCCCTGGTTTGTAAATGGTTAAATTCATGAAAACTTTAGCGTTTCCATTTTCCCATAGATTTGTTCTGTCCATTTGTGTGCTTTCCCGAACAGAGCTGTCAATAACGAGCAACTTATCGACAAACAACGGAGGGGAAATCGTAGGTTTTAATGCCTCCGTGAACAAAGGAAAAGTAGAAGAATGAAGGGGAATTCATGCCTAGAGTGTAAACAGTGGATCTCGCTGAGGCAAACTTTCATTCGGCATCGGACTGTTGAGCAATCCAGTTCACTTTGCTTTCGCTGCGCTTCGATCTAAGATTGGACCCCACCAGTGGTAATCCAACTTGGATATCGTCGTTTGATTTTTCTGTTCGTTTTTCGCGTTATTCGTATCGTGTGTTTTTTTTCCGCGTCATAAATTGGACGCTTCGCATAGTGTGTGATGAGCAAGAAGAAGAGGAAGGCAGGTTCGAGCCCTGCAAAAAACGAACGCATTACCAGGGGCAATAAAATTTCGAGGCAAGCGTCATCTAATGATGCACGCGATGTTGGTGCAGTGAAAAGCGCTCGCACCGCATCGAACAACAGCGAAGTAGGCGATTTCGGCGCGTCGGTTGAAAATGTAAACGCCGTTTCCCAGGCAGCAACTAAAATCAAGCTCCCCTCGCTGGTGGTGAAGGCGGTCGCTCTTGACAAACTCATCAGCGAATTCGCATCGATGGGAGAACAAGCTGTGTGGCATAATTCAGTCTTTTTCCAAGCTGTTAACATTGTTTGTTTTCCGTCATCATAGGGGCTTCGTTGGTGCCTTTGGTGCGCCAAAAAATTATTTGGGGAATACCAAGCATCCTGAATGTCTTACTGGAATGTTATAAGTTATTTGAGTTCACGTGCCAGTCGCAAAACTGCCTTCAACTAGGATTGCATTTGCGCTAATATTGATCATAATGAAGCATTGCTACTGTTTTCGAGGTTGTTATTAACAAAAAGAGTTTATTTCTCTTGTTTAATCACCAAGAAAGTAAATGTTCTGGAATTTTGTATGTGATTAGGTTTTGCTTGCCAGTAACAAAACTTCCTCCACTTAGGGTGACAGCTGCGCTTCTCTCGAGCATGAGAAAGTAATGCAACTTTTTTTCGAGGCCAGTAATATTAACAGTAGCGTTTCTTCTGAGTATAGCGCAAAATGATGAGAAGTGTTTATATTCCTAGTAGTTTCAAGCCACCAATGTATGGCTCTGTATAAATGCTATGGCGAACGCTTGTTTGGCGCTTGGTTTATGTTGTACGAACGATGCCTAGAGGTGCGATTCCTTTAAGGCAATACTGAATAACATGTAGCATGATATTTGATACTTGCAAGTGTTGTCATTGTTGTTGTTTCCATGCGGTGCCAAAGATATATTAATATAGTTATGAGATGTGGAATAATGGTGCTGATGCAACATGTATATAATCGAATGTTGCCGAGTCTATGTCAGTTACGGAAAAGGCCACCGGAATAGCGTTCGAGGTAAATTTTCAATGCATTGATATGAAATAAATTGTGACATACGACTAGCTAGTGTATTGTTTTGCGAGGGCAAGAATGAATCACCAATGAATTATCGTCAACTGATTCTACAATGAAAAAACCACTTCAGAGATTATTCTACTAAGCAGTTGTTTCAAAAATTTCACAGAATTATAGAATAATATCTCAAGGTATAAACAAGCGACTTATATAAAATAACAGCGTAGTTCTACGTCAACAATGCGGTCGTATTTTGGTCACAACCCCTATAATTTTTTTCGTACCATGTGAAGACATTTGAAGAAATCACCTGGCATATGTGGTGAGGTGGTAAATAATATTGCACAGCTCTATCTGATGACAAAACTCGTTAATTACTTGAAAGAGTAATGATTAATATACAATTCTATGAAATTAAGGAATTAGTTTTTGATGAAATAGTTCAGAAATTGAGAAAAGTATTTAAATATGAATGTTGGGCATTTCTATAGTAAATTGACACTCCTCTCTCTCTCTAAGGTGAGGGGGGGGGTGATCCGCCGTACAAATGAAACACAAATTTCCACATTACTCGAGAATTAACCAAGCAAACGAAACCAAATTTGGCATGTGGAGGTTTTAGGATCCAATAAATGTTTCTATGGTGGTTAGACACTCCTTCCCCCTCTCTAAGGTGGAGCTGTCATAAAAATGAAACACAAATTTCTGCATAACTCAAGAACTAATCAAGCAAACATAACCAAATTTGGCATGTGGAGGTTTTAGGAGGTAATACATGTTTCCATGATGGTTTGATACTCCTCTCTCTCTCTCTCTCTCTCTCTCTCTCTCTCTCTCTACACCACTAAAACACCAAGCAACGAACGAACCACAAGAAGATTTGAACCGGACTAATCAACACAGACCCAGGCGACGAAAACGGACTAACGATTGGAAACTCGGGACGTGGAATTGTCGATCTCTCAATTTCATCGGAAGCACTTGTGTGCTTTCCGAACTATTGAAAAACCGCAAGTTTGACATCGCAGCGCTGCAGGAAGTGTGTTGGAGAGGATCTACAGTACGAACATTTCGCGATGGTCATATCGTCATGGTCATTTACCAGAGCTGCAGCAATACTCACGAGCTAGGTACAGCTTTCATCGTGTTGGGCAATATGCAGAAGCGAGTGATTGGTTGGTGGCCAATCAATCCAAGAATGTGCAGATTGAGGATTAAGATCATCATCGGAGATTTCAATGTCCAGATCGGTAAAGAGCAGGAGTTCAAACCTGTAATTGGTATGTACAGTGCACACCAGTTAACAAATGAAAACGGCCTTACTCATCGATTTCGCCACCTCTAAGAATATGGCCGTACGCAGTACCTTCTTCCAACACAAAGTCCTCCACCAATACACCTGGAGGTCACCAAATCAAACAGAATCTCAGATCGACTATGTTCTGATAGACGGCCGACATTTCTCGGACATAACTGACGTCAGAACCTATCGTCAGAACATCGACTCAGACCGCTACCTAGTGATGGTTAAGATGCGCCCAAAACTCTCCGTTGTGAACAACATTCGATGCCCGCGACGGTACAATCTTACGCGACTGAAACAAGCAGACGTCGCCGAAAACTACGCACATTCGCTTGAAGCTGCGCTGCCGGAAGAGGAACAAATTAACGAAGCTCCTCTTGAGGACTGTTGGAGCATGATTAAAACAGCCATAAACAGCTTAGCGGAGAACATACTAGGACAAGTGGAACGAAGACGACGGTACGAGTGGTTCGATGGTGAGTGTCAGCAAGTGTTACGAAGAAGAACGCTGCGCGGGAGCTCATGCTGCGCCAAGCTACCCGTCAGAACGTGGAACGATATAGACAGAAGCGGGGACAGCAAACCCAACTCTTCCGGGAAAAGAAGCGTCGCCAGGAAGAGCAGGAGTGTGAAGAACTCGAACAGCTGCGGTTCCCGGAATAAATCGCCACAGAAAACGACTGCAACAGAAACCACCGCTTATAAAATGTGTAGTAGGCTATAAATATTGTGGCGCGGTATTGTATTTCAAAACAAGAATTAACCGGGCAAACGTATCGCCCCAGGCAAACGTAACGCCCCGGGCAGACGTATACCGTCCGACGCTCGCTAGAGCTCGGTCGGACATTGCTAAAGGATCGTATCCTATGTTTCAAACTAACCGGGCAATCAGTGGATCCCAGGTTTGCGTGCGAGACACCGCCGCTTCCGACGGCGGGTCGGCGGTGGACTCGGATTGCGTCATCTTGGCGGCATGGGCCGCCTCGATTCCTTATCCTCGCCAAATGGGGACTTCGTCCCCATTACATTGTCCTCAGAATAAATTTCGAAAAACGAGAACAAGAGAATAAATTTATAATAGAAATGTGAGGCACATGATGTTTTTCCCGCGCCAAATATTTCTAGCCTACTACACTTTTTCTAAGCGGTTGTTTCTGTTGCAGTTGTTTACTGTGGCGATTTATTCCGGTCACCAACAGCTGCACCGTTCTCATGAGACGCGAAAGTTCTACCAGAAACTCAATGCATCCCGAAAAGGCTTCGTGCCGCGAGCAGAAATGTGTCGGAATAAGGATGGGTGTATACTAACGAATGAACGTGATGTGACCGAAAGGTGGATGCAGGCGGGCAGGCGTACAGGCAGAGGACCAAAATGACGGTGGAAGCGATTACGTTGGTGCAGTAAATAATGAAGATGTACCACCCCAACGATAGGTGAAGTAAGGAATGCTATTAACACGTTCGACGCCCAACGCGACGTTTTTGAGTTTCTTGCAGAGCCCAACTTGCGATTAAATCATTAAATGAAGATCAAACTTATTTTATAGATAACTTTTTCATGATCTAGCAATGTTTGTTTTCAGTTGAAGACGAATTGATGACAATAACACATGGCAAAGTCATAGTATAGGGATTTGGCAAAAAACTGCAGTACAAACCATCCATACTAAAAATTAATAAAAAGTATAGTATAAACAGTATAATATTATGGTTATGATTTTATTATTTTTCTTCATATCCTATAGTTACATTTAGGTGCCTATTCTATCAAATACCTTCTAAAAACCCTACTCAATTTGAGCGAGGAAAGTGTCACCCATATCTGGGTGACGGGGCGTCGAAAGTGTTAAACAGTTGAAGAACAACAAATCAACTGGCAAAGATGGCATCGGAGCGGAACTTATCAAGATGGGCCCGGAAAAATTGGTTAGTTATCTGCATCGGCTGATTGTCAGAATTTGGGAAACAGAGCTGCGGTAGTTGCAGGAGTGGAAATATGGGGTTATTTGCCCTATCTTCAAGAAAGGGGACAAACTAGACTGTGAAAACTTTCGTGCAATCACCGTCCTGAATGCCGCCTACAAAGTGCTTTCCCAAATCATCTTCCATCGTCTATCGCCACTGACAAACAGATTCGTGGGAGGTTATCGGGCCGGCTTCATCGAATGTCGGTCTACTATTGACCAAATTTTCACCTTGCGGCATATTCTCCAGAAATGCCGTGAGAATTCATCGACTTTAAAGCCGCATATGATTCAATAACACGAAAAGAGCTATGGCGAATCATGGACGCAAACGGCTTCCCCGTGAAGCTGACAAGACTGATTAAGGATGGATGGAATACAATGCTGTGTGCGAATTTCGGGTGGATTATCTGATCCATTTGAGTCCCGCAGGGGGCTTCGACAAGGTGATGGTCTCTCTTGCCTGCGCGCTAGAGGGTGTTATGAGACGAACGGCGTTTGACTTGGGTGGTACGATTTTCAATAGATCCAGTCAATTCATCTGCTTCGCTGATGACAATGATACCAGCCGCGAGATCCGGAGACGTATCATCAATTGGAGTCGTACCTACTATAGTCTCCAAAAACACTTAAGGTCAAACAGAATTAGCAGTCGTGCGAAATGTTCCCTGTACGAAACGGTCATAAGACCGGTTGTCCTCTACGGGCACGAGACGTGGACAATACTCGAAGAGGACCTGCGAGCACTCAGAGTCTTTGAACGGCGGGTGTTAAGAACCATCTTCGGCGGTGTACAGGAGGACGGCGTATGGAGGCGAAGGATGAACCACGAGCTCACGCGACTCACCGGCGAACCCAGTATCCAGAAAGCGTTCAAAGCTGGAAGGATACGCTGGGCAGGACATGTTGCAAGAATGTTGGACAACTTTCCTGCAAAAATGGTGTTCATCGGGAATCCGGCTGATACGAGACGACGAGGAGCACAACGAACAAGGTGGTTAGACCAACTGGAGCAAGACATGCTGAGCACGGGGTGCCCGCGGAATTGGAGAGAGATAGCCACGAACCGAGTTAATTGGAGAAAGATTGTGAATCAGGCCATGTTGTAAAGACGTTAAGCCAAAATAAATAAAAACCCAGCCGATATACTCAAAAAAGTAACTCAAAATTGGACTTCACGTATGGATCACCTCGAACATAGTCGTGGCCAACAATATATGAAATAATCTTTGAACAAATAAATGGCAAAGATCGATTTTGACGTGGGACTACGTCTAACCGGAGCGAACATTTCTTACTGGATCGGAGAGATGTTTGCATCAACTAATAGGGAATATTTCTACGCATCTATCGCAATTAATAAAATGTTATTTTTTATTAGGGAAATAATTTAATAACTTTAAAATGTCAAGCGTTATCTGCCTCGTTTTGATTGGCCCGATTTACGGTTTCCCCAACACAGCCATCAAAACCAAGCAGCCTCAGGGAAATCGGCATTGTAAAATACATGAAAGTAGGGTGACTATTGTTCTCACCGAAATGTGTTCTCTAACACAGACTTCAAAACCAAGGTGCCTGGAGGAAATCGGCCTTGCAAATAAATGCAAACTGCGAGTACTTTTGTACTCGCTTGCCTTTGTGCAGACTATAATATGTTTCCCTAACACGAACACACTAACACTTAGGAATCTGGGAAAATCGTGCAGACACTAGAGACGAATGAACTTTCAAGTTTCAAGCACATTCGCGGTTCGAGAAGTACGTGCACTTGAGAAATGTAAACTTCAGAGGGAAATGTAAAATAAAATGATCGTTTGATAATTCTTCCGTTCTCATATTTTGTTCTAGCCATCATACCAAACGTAAAAGGTAAACGTAAAACAATTGAATTCGGAAATTGTTTCATTCAATCAAGAATTTTATCAATACAAACAAATGATTGCTTAGCTAAGGTAGTGCCACGTCAACCATGCGGCTATATCATAGATATAACCCACCCATTTTTTTTATTCTCAAATTTAATATTTTTTACGATTTTACTGATTTTTTTTTCTGTAATTTTAAAACCAAACGCTTAAAATCACCCTTTCTATACGTTCTTCAGCACAGTTGTTCTTCAATGGTTCGACTACAAAACTCCCAATCGATGGACCCTATATTTTCAGAGTGTTATTCTCTCACCAAAATACATAAATTTGGACGATGTCCCGCTAAAAATTCGAACTTTCTTTTTAGGACAATTTTGTTGGACGTGATACTTCTTGAATTATGTATTTTCGATAGGAAGAATGAACTGACTAAGATGGGAAACTTTGGAAATTCGACACAGAAAATGATGGGAAACTTTCTTTTGCTATTTCCTCGTGTTGTTATTAAGCTGGTGTCTTTAGGGATTGTTCAATCAAAATCGAAATCTGTAGGTTAGCGTGTAACGTTTATCATTTGGTTGGTGTTTCGTGGATAATCGGAGTTCTACTGTATTTGCATATATTTTACACGCGGATCAATGGATGATAGAGGTTTAATTCATAACTATTTGAAACCAGCTAATATTTTTTTTTGGAAAAAATCTCCTTTGAACAGACAAATACTTTTTTGTGTCTGTCAAAACTCGTTTCTTTTAGTGATTTGTGTTTATTGTGTTTATTATTACACTAAAAATTTGTTAATAAGCCAAGAGTAAAAAAAAAACTGCCGAGCAAAATTCTCCCGAAAGAAAAGTGTTTCTCATATATTAATATTCTCCTCCGTGGTGATGCCATTCTGGTATCGCCTCCATCCGATCAACCTGTTTTTCTACATAGGAAACACAAAACGCCCACAAGCGCTCGGGGTAAGGGATTAAAGCTAAAATAAACAGCGCACAGTTTGCACTCGTTTGCTGGGTCCACCTTCGCTTGAAGTGCCATTACCAGGTTGCGTTCGGAGGGTGTGATTCGCATTGTCCCAGTTTGCTCTCCACGCGTATGCACTCCCGATTAACTAGGGTACGTTTTTCGACACACACAAAAATGGCAGTTTCTCCTACTGTGGGTTTCTTCCATAAACACGTGAGTGTGTGATTCTGGCCGTGTTCTCAGAACAAAGAGAACATGTATTTATTTTACGACCTCAGAGTGGGAAACAGGTGGTAACCGTAGGTATCTACGCGTGTAGCTGACCTCCTGGTTACAATGCTCCAAAAATACTGAACGGGTTAGAGAGTTGCAAGACACTCAGAACCCGCTTCTTCTTCTTCCACTGACTATTAATATGCGGTGGTATCGAGAAGGATGATTCAAGCGAAGGATAAAAGAGCCTCGAAAAAGCCACCAAGCTAGAGACCACCAATGGTATCGTCTGACGAGGAGCCACCAAAGTTAACCCTTTTGTTTAAAGCTTACAAATGGACCAGGAAATAAGCATTCGAAGCAGCAAGCACTGGTCACATTTGAGGGCTCTTGTCGCTCTGCCAGAAGGGCTCGAGGCATTAATACTTCCTGCGAACATCGAGCCCAAATTGCCTCTTCAGAGCAAAGCCACACAAAAAGCTCAGGTAACAACATCCAATAACCGCTCGGATGGAAAAACTATGCCAGCAATAAGGCTCTTGTCGTAGCTCCTACCTGTCCCTCTTCACCTGGCACCAAAATGGGCTCCATTTGTACCCGTGTCTGTACCGACAAGAAACGAGCCAAAGATGGAAAGACGCACAGGTGTGCAGCGCCCACCTTGGCACACCAACCCACGCTTCTGCTACCCTGGTGGAATTAGGTAAATTTATCGTTTACCGAAAGTGCAAGTGCGGTTTGTGTAGAGTGTACCACCTGTCATAAATATACATAACCCTGCGGTCAAGATTGGGTCAATAAAAACTAACTTGACAGATCTGTTATTTTTGGCATTCATTTTCGTCTCACTTGACGATAATTTCTATATTGACCACAGTAAGAATAAGAATCGATTTTCTTCGAGTTTCAAATTCCTTGTGCAGTTCCGCTTTTAATGTATAAGGTAGTTCAACCCTTAACCATCCACTAATTGATGTAGACATGTCAAAATATTATGATGTTCCAGTAGGATGACGGGTTCTGTTTGAAATTTCTTGGGAATGACTCGTTGTACTTAAGAAAGTTGTCGAGCTTTTTTTAATTCGGTTTATTTTTCAGGATCCGTCACATAAGTCTTAAGGAATCAAACTCTTAACTGCATTGTTACTAGTATATAGAGAAAATCAACCCCCATTCAGCCGGCTTCTGCCCCGACCCACCGCAATTTTTTTGAAACTTGGTACTCATGATGAAAACTACCTAAAATAACAATGTTCATTATCATATGACCTGTTTTGATTATAACTGATTTTTTAAAAGGGCGTAATCAAAATTATTGATCTTTCTTTCAAAAAACCGTAAATCAAAATCGACCCTGATTGAAATATGATATATGACAAGCTTATTGGAAAATGAATGAACTATTTAGGAAAAATTACATTTCGAATTACTGTTAAACTGTTAAAAAATCTTACTCAAAAATTTAATTTGATATTCAAAACTTTTATTCCATTCGATATTTTTTCAATAGTTTTATTGGAAAGCCTTTCCAATTTAACAAAGTTCGACGGCACCACTACCGTAGTAAACTCACCAAAATATATATATGATTTTTTGAAATTTTTTGAAATTTCAATACTGCGTGAAATTGTAGCCATTTAAAAAAAATTTGGTTTGTCCAGTCAAACATCTGATCATGGTTTGTCCACTTATTTTAATTTTCTATTTCAGCACACCTTTGTCAAATCAGGTATTCGAATGTTTTAAAACATATGAATACAATTGTCTTTTTCATGATTTACAGTAGTTTTATAGTATACTAGCTGACCCGGCAAACTTCGGCCCACCCAAAATTTGTTTTTTGTTATCAATACCTTCAAACATTAAGGTTTTCTTACTATGAGCAAGTTCATGGGTCCAATCGCAGACCTATTCAGACCTTTTTCTGGATTTCAACATTTACAAATATTGTAAACATAATTCTTGCACACCATTTGTATCAGATTTATATAGCTAAACCATTAAATTAACGCATTTTAATGAACACAATTCTGATCATGAGTTGTCCAATTCACTAATGTTGTTTTGCCCACATGATTTCTATGGCAACTGCTTGGCGCGCTGCAGTTTGTTTATGTTGTTCTTCACGCATAGCAGAAATAAAGTTTCTCTATGTCGAGTATGTTGAGGAAAACACTTTCAAAATGCCCAAGAAAATGCAATATCCTGAAGCCTAAATTATGAATGGATAAATATGATGACAGTAAACTCAAGCAATGATAAATGCAACATCTACTTGAGAATTAGAATATTTTCATTCAAAAATGGTGATTTCTAAAGCCGGACATTTTTTGGGCAAACCATGATCATAATTCTTCTTCGAGGAAAATCGTTAAAAAACATAAAAATTTGAATAATTTCAACGCCTTATGATAGTATTAGCAACTAGAGACTTACAACTTTACAACCAATCCAAACTCGTATCGATTATATGTGATTTGCATTTACTAGTTGCGTAAAAACACCCCAAATCGGACAAACCAAGATTATTTACCCTATAACGTTTTATCCTAGGACTAACCGTTCCCGAGATATAGCCATATGAATATAATCAAAATTGTGTTCGTGAAATTCTAGCAAATGCATACTGCTGCTGAAAATTACGACTAAAGGTGCGTCCACATTACGCCGAATGACGACGATCGGCCTGCATCAAGCGGCATATTCGGTTCGTTATGTAATGTGGTCGCCCGGGTGCACGGGTGCACGAAGCCGTCACAAACACACGTTGCACAACGCCGTCAACGCGAATTTACTTCGTTTTGTTTTGGTTCGACATTCTTTGATCCGGACCGACCTGTTTCGGGTTGGGTTCGGCATGATTCGAATCGACACATCGGCAAGCCCGGGCGGCACGTCCACACTTATTCGGCTTTACCGCGCCTCCAAGGCCGATTGGTGTAATGTGGGCACGTCTTAAGGTTTCGACATCGTATAGAAATTCCACTAACATTATTTTCGATAGAAAAAAAAAATGGTTATATCTCGAGAATGGTTATTCCTAGGATAAAACGTTATATATAATTTTTCATGTAGAATCGCATGAAGATTACATTTTTTGTGTTACTTAAATGGTTAGGATGTAACAGTTTACCAGTTGAGTTACGATTTAAAAAAAAAAAGTTCAATGTTTCTGCGTACGTCCTTTTAAAAAATCAGTCGCTATTAAAATTGACCATATGATAATTGTGATTTTTGGTAGCTTCCAGCATTTGTACCAAGTTTTAAAAAAATCAAAGATGGTCGCGTCAAAATTTGTCGGTTTTCGGTTTTGGGTTTCGGTTTTGGGGTGGAATTACTCTATATCAGGGGTTCTCAAAGTGGTTGATATAGACCCCTTGGGGTCGATATCCGTTTCATAGGGGCCGACATAAAGGAAAACTGATTCTGGGGGTCAAGGTGATCTGAAAATCGATCCCTATTGATTAACACAAGTTCTTGTTTGAAACTTTCAAGATACTGTATAAGTTGTGTTACGAGAACCAAACTTGTAATAAGAATGACTAATATTTTAGTAGAAAGTATTAACGTTGAAATTTGTAATAATAAATATTAATTACACTTACACTTGATATTCACTGAATTTGATGACTATTTATTGATGATAAAATGATGTCAAGTTTACTCAATTAACTAACCGCAAAGCTTTTGAATAGGTATGTATATATTTCGTGTGAATCAAATAAATATTTTTTTAAAAGAAATTTGGCGATGGTGGTCGATGGCAACACTTAATTCTGGAAAAGGGGTCTTCTGCCCAAAATAGTTTGAGAATCCCAGCTCTATATATAAACATTTTTCCTTAATTATAATGTTAATAAGGTAGGAAATCGATTACTCGCAATCGACTCAAGTTAAGAAGGGTGACATATTTATTTAATCCAGGACATAGATGGGATATATGGTGATTGTAACAATGTTGATGATTACACTAAATTTTTATAAGTTGAGTAAATACATAATATATATTAGAATAGGTTTAAGTTGTCGAGTTGCAAGCTGTTGTAATTTTCTTCAGTTTGAAGCAATTCTCATCAGCATGTGGAGTTTTGGTTAACGAAAATAGCATTTCCTTGCTTCTGGCAACCGATTATGAAGATTCAGAAGCTGAGGAATTCACCATGGCTGAGTGAATTGGTGAGGCCATCATCGCTCTTTCGATTACTTTTTGCAAAAGGCCAAAGTTTTTTTTTTCATAAATTTTACCAAAAAAAATCTAACTCAAGACTATACGAGCTACAAAATTATGATCAAAGAAGAAAATGTAGGAAATTGTATCAATATTGTAAGAAATAGGAAATAGCATTAATATTGAAAAATTCATACAGAAAAAAAAATTATTTAGACTTTGTTTTTGTTGTCCCATGTTCCAAAATCAGCAACTGAGGAAAAACACAATCATAGTTTTCTCGCATATTTGTCTACCAAAAACTTTAAGCATTTCAGTTTAGCAATACACCGAGTTTTTTATAATCACTATACTATTGTTTAATGAGATGTGATGAGATCCCCTCACTGAATCAATCATGCTTGATTACGGGTTTAAAAATTCATGGTGGGACTGTTATGCCTAGAATATCAACATGGGACAATTGAACTTGATGTTGTTTTTTGATATACAATTTTTTTTGTGTTTTTCGAAAGAATATGCATAGAAACATCGTTTTATGAAGAAATGAGTGATCTGCAACACCTTCGCAGGATATAAATCTCATTGTTATTAGACATTCGCTAACAAGGTGTACACGTGTTCTGGTAAACTTTTTCTTATTTGTTAGAGAATTAGTTCGTTCTTCCAAACCAGAAATGAGTGCATTAGCCCTGCTGAAAGTGTGACATGAAATTCTTGTACTTGAACCGATTTATTCGATATGGATCTACAAAAAATACATGGTGGGACAGTTATGAATAGAATATCAACATGGTACAATTGAGCTTGATGTTGTTTTTTTAAGAGCTGAGAAAAGCTGGTTTTTTGTGTTTTTCCGTAAGATTATGCATAAAGACTGTCGATAATATATTGTTTGGTGTATTCATGGTTCGATCCTGTCACAACGCATTTTGTTCCACGTTTACGAAGTAGAAGACAATTTATTAGTTCTTTTCAGAACTAGTTTTTCGAAAAAATTACATTCACAGTTACAATTAACAATATTTTCTTTTCCCTCCTCCCTATTACGTTTCGACTCACCCTACAGCTGCGGGGTTCGCTTAGTTGTCAAACAAACAACGAAACAAAACCGGTCAGCCATCAGGAGACAGTCCGTGTCCATGTTCAGTGTATTTTGTGAGACAGTAAATGGTTTGATGGCGAATCAATGCTCAAAAACTTTGTTTTGGAATTTCAAGTACATTCGGGGTAAATCTGAACCTTCAGTCGGGGTAAAACCGACACCTGGTTTGCGTTTCACTGATAGGTAAAATTTGTCCATATTTATTTGTAGATGCTTCGTGTTGTGTTTGGAAGACAAAACGGAATAACGGGGGTTAAATAAAAAATGAGATTTTTTTCAATCACATATAAAAAAATTTTTTTTTTCATCGATTTCAGTATTTTTTATTAATAACATAATGTATTATCTTCAAAAAAATGTCAGTGAATGTTTGAGTAAGGGCCGTGGTCTGCTGTTCGACGCAACTTTGTCGTGATGCTCTCACAAGAATGTTGTACGGCACTTACGTCCATTTCCGGACACAATTCCGGATTCTTGTAGTCAGTTGCTTTGTGTCCTTGCCCCTCCAATTGTTTTTATACACTAGGGCACTGAGTGAGCCAAAGAAATCCTCTATTGGGCGGCACTGGGGCAAGTTTGTTGGGTTACAATCTTTCGGCACGAACGGTATCTTTTTCTCCTCAAGATAAGCCAGTGTCTTCTTGGCGTAATGGGAAGACGCCTTTTCCGGTCAGAAGACGTACTTCCCATCCGCGTGATGCTCGTTCAGGAACGGCAGCAGGATTTTATCGAGGCACTCTTCTCGATAGATTTGTTGGTTGATTGCCAGACCGCTCGGCTTAAACCAAGGCTTTGAAATGCTCCGGTCGGAAATGGCGATGTACAACATAACCTTTTTTTTCAAACTTGTGCTTGAACTTGTATTTCACTTCAAGCGGTGTGGATGACTTGTCGATGGAGTAGTAATTATCATTTCCTGGAATATGCGTTTTGGACAGCGGAAAATAGCTTTCGTCGTCCAGAACGAAAGACGTCCCGCGGTATTTTTTGGTCATCCACCGACACTGTGATTTAACCGTCTCAATCTGCTCCTCCGTGTACTCCGGCGACCTCGTCTTCTTCCTGCAGACGATTCCTTCCATCTTGAGGGTCCGATGGATCAATACGTGGGAGCAGCCATATTTCCGACCGGCGTCACGCAGGCTGGTTGCTTCCTTGTTGTCAAACAGCTTCTTTAACGATGTCTTCCTCTGTTTCGTCATTATCGTCACCGGACGACCACTTCCGACCTTCCGCTCTACGTTCAGGGAACCCAGGATACGATATACCGTACTGACAGGTACATTTTCTTCCTTAAAATGTGCCACCGTGAACTTTTTTCCTTGCTGGAAATGCGTTTCGTAGAACCGTACAATGCGTTCGCGGAGCACGTGCTGTTTCGACGCCATCTTTGCTTTGACTAAATTCAAACTAGCAAAACCAAACACGCCTACTGTTTCTAGGGAGCCCAAAGAGCAATTTTCTTGGAGAAAGAAAATTTTACGCTCTTTATTTGAGTTACTGAAAGGTATTGAAAAAATACTCATTTTTTATTTAACACCCGTTAGAATCCAGTCTTCCCATACGTGTGATATTTTTTCAAAGAAGGTTAGTTTGAATGTCACTACCTAAGCATTCAAATAGAAAATGGGAAAAAAGGAATATAGTATTTTGATCAAACATTATTTTTGATGGGGAAGCGTAATTGAGTGGGCTTTTTTCGACGTTTTATGACATGGATCCATTACCACACATTACCATAATAGGCAGTCTGCAGAGTGGCACTGAGGCATATTTCGACGACTTAGACGTTTCATACTACAGGAAGGGAATCGAAATGTTGGAAACTCGCTACACCAAGTGTATCGCCCTCGAAGGAAACTATGTTGGGGAATAAATACAGGCTTGCCCAAAAAACGATTATTTTCATGAAAAATCCCGGTACTTTTCAGCCCATGTAGTAGTTTGAGAATCCTTGCGTTAAACCATCATAAGGCAGAGTTTTGTCTTCAACTGGTAAGGCTGACGAAACATGGATTCATCACTGAACGTCAGAATCCAAACTAGAATTTATCACAATGATTTGTTTATTCTGTTTTTCATCATTTCCAACATCTTATCCTTCGGCTTCAGTGGCACTAACGTTCCTGAATAAACTTCGCCGACTCTACGAAGTGTTACTTACGTATCAAGTACTTAGTGTACTATATATTTTATTGATACTTAGTTTGGGTTCCTACACCAAAAACACACCATGTATTCAGAGTGGCAAAAGCTCATGAATACGTTTGTGACACAGTCTCTTCACGAGAAACGTATCCAAATCGAATTGAATGTATAACGTTAATCAGTCGGCCACAGAAGTCACATCACAGTGTATGGAACCATTGACAGCCGTCCATGCAACCAAAAACACAATAGTCAGCTGTAAATATTATTGTCCCTCAATTTTGGGATAAGCAAACGAATCGACTAATTTTAAAAATGAAAGGTGATCCTGATATATTTATTTCCATCTTCTACTGAGAACATTTGTGGAAAACATAAACATTGAAGAATTGTTCTATAATAAATTTGGTTGGAGCTTTGTAAGTGTAACATTGAGTTCAACGAATCTCTATGTAATGTACGTATGTATGTAAGAATATGTAAAACTACATTTATAAATGCGAAATATGGTCAATATTTTTCTCTTCATGGTAATGAATGTGAATGTTTCTCATGTAATAATTAGGTACAAAAAATGCAATTTAACGATGAAAATCAGCTGACGCAATTAGTATTCGCATGTGCGCTTCGCCTGTTTCCTTATCCTCTTCACACAATACGTAGGCGCTCGTGAGTTCAATACCTACGTAGCTCTTCCCATCGAACTGCTTAACTCGTCATACCCTTCCCACAACCGTTGCGCAGAGACACTTCTCGAGGCTTCTGTCGGCCTGGTAGCGAGACCTCTTAAAAATTAAATTCCACTTGTCCGAGGTCTTTTCGAATTGCACGCAATCACTCTTTTCGGTGTGGTCATGTGTATGGTGTGGGTTAATTTTTTAGTGTCCATTTCCGAGCAGGGAGACTCATGGAAGCACTCTTTTCTACTAGCACAACTTCGAGCGGCCAGGCGCGAATGTACCGCGTGCCGCGATAAGCAGCTGTGTAGCGGCTGAGACGCCGCCACGTTGCCGCGGCGGTGTTTACCGATTGTCGGCTGCCCGCGAACGGTGTTGATAAGGAGCTGTAGCAGACGGTGTCTTGCAGACGCGTTTGGGGAACCCGACGCGACTGCATCTGCGTACGTAAGTCACTGCAACGAGGCTGTCATAATTCGATGTGAGTATTCTATATTGTTTACCTCTTACCCCAGCTCTGTCGAAATGGAACGGAAGGCACCAGGAGCAATTTTTTCGTGTTTTTATGGCCACATTAACCTGTTGCGGTTATTTGCGATAAGCGCAGGTAGCGTCACATTTAATTGATGAATATAGGTTAGGAACAACTTTTGTTCACGTTATCAAAGTTATTTGCCTGTCGTTTTTTGCGAATGGCTACCGCATATGCAATGTTTTGTTTACGGTTTAGCACATTAGTATTAAGGCAGTATTCTAGTCTAGAAATTTGAAAAAAATTAAAATTGTTTTCCTTCATATTTCTGTAGTTTAGGCATTTAAGAATATACGCCAGAAAGGACTTATCGAAAATCCTATTATTTATCGAGTTATAGCCATTTGAGTGAGGCGGTATCTAACCTGGTACGGCCATAACAATGAACTTCAAACGCGTTTTTCTCCAAACTAGTTTTTTTAAACTCGCGTACACGATATCTCAAGTTCTACTGAACCGATTCATGTCGAATTTATATAGAAACAATCTGTTTGCATCTCTCTATCGCATAAACCTCTGAAAATGATATTTTTTTTATTTTAATATTTTTAAAAAATCGGGAAACGTAAGAAAAAGCGTTTGAAATCGCATTTTGTTTTTCAAACAACCACCATTTTGTCAAAAAAGATGTTTTTGACATGCCCGAGGTTTATGCGATAGCGGCATCTTTACTTATTCAGAATTTGTTCGATTTTTTTTTTGATTCAGATAACCAGAAGGGCCGTGTACGCCATGGCACATCTTTTTTTAACCGTCTCACTTCATCAGTTTTTAATTATTCTCGTTATGAACATTTCTTCTCCGTTCATCAATATAGATGAACAAATATTGATATAAATGATGGTAAAAATAGTCTTTGTTATATTTTTACGGAGCTCGAAAAAACGTCCGAAATCCGAGTCTCTACAATGGAATAACCCCTCAAGGGGGTATACTAGTGTAGAAGCATGGATTTTGGACGTTTTTTAGAACTCTGAACAAGTAAAACAAAGAAAATTTAGTACCCATTATTTCACTATTAGTTTATTTATCTTCTAACAATACAACAAGAACTGAATGGAAAAAATATATGCAAAATTAGAATAGTTACAAGCTGGTGAAGTAATTATATAAAAAATGTAGAAAGGTCTGAGCCTAGGGCCACGGACGGAAGTTTGACGTAGGACTGTGATTGTTGAGAACAGTTGTTTTTAAATGTAATTCTTTTCATTCTTCTGAAATCTGTTAGTTTAACTCTTTTGAAACCCCAAATGATAGCCCTGAAAAGGACCGTTTGTTGTGTGTACTCATAACCGTCAAACGATTTGTAACGAACAAAAAAAGAAAATTCTTCTGACAGGAAGTTCAACTGTCTAACTGAAAATGATTAATGAATATCAATGTGACACATAACAGGGTGGAATGGTAGATGAAGTATTTGTGGATCGGTAAACAAAAATATATATATATCGTCATTGATTACATTGAATATGAAGTTTATGGGGAAGAAACAAAAAACCAGTTGAAAATACTTACGACTTTATGATATTTTGAGGTAAAGTATACATTAAATGATGAAGTTGTATTATTTTTAATGGATAAATATGGCATTGCGGTTTCTTTCTTTTGTCCTGTTCTTGTTATTAGTCTTATTCTGAAGCATCGGGAGCTTTTTCGGTGAATTAATGTTCGTTTGCAGTCTATCATAATCTAGTCGATTTGGTTCTACTGCTCAATCTATCATAGAAGGATTTGCGTCATTGATAAATATGCATATGAATCATGAAGATTATTCATATTTCATTTCGTTCCATTTTTGTGATGCGATGTAATGCCGATCTCAATCATGCGATCATTTCGCATGATAATCGCTGCCATCCTCCTAGTATTGATATCATTTTTCGCTGTACAATTGCCCATGTTGCCGCTCGTTTGCTCGTTTGCCTCGTTGCTTCGATGGAATCTTGCAGGGAATATGAGTGATGCATGAAATCTTGCATCTGATTACTAATTTGTTTGATAGCAGGATACGTTTATGACAAGGTAGCCTTGACTTGAAGTGTGTAAGACACGATTCACTTATACACTCGCAACTATGACATCTAAGCTTTGACGAAAAGTGGCGATCGCAAACCAATTTATAATAAGTGTTTTTTTTAGTTGCAAATATTAAGTGTTTTGCTACTTTTTTTAAAATACGTCAACAATACGTGAGATAGAGGAGTTAGTGAACAGTTAACGTTAAAGTTTTTTCGGAATTAGTACCCTGGATGTGTTGTTTCTGTGCTACCTTTTGAAACTGGTCTTTGTACGACGGCTCGACTGCGATGGAATATATATACGAGAGTCGTTCAAAAAATAAGTTTCAGTGCTTCGGAAATCGCGGAAAAATAAAGTTAGGATTCGTGATTTTCGTAATCTACGTTTTATTTTCTATTTTTCTACACAATCGCCATTTTTAATAGCGTGGCACGAGTTTTGACATAGGACTATGTCTTTGATTTCTATATGGGGGTCACTCTATGAAAAATGTAATGATTCATTAAGAGTTTTCAAACGCATATTACTCAAAATCATTATTGCGACATATGTTGTGTTAATACCATTAGACAGGAAATTAATCCAGCAATTTTTTTTTGCAAAAGACATGAACAGTGAATATAGTAAAAAAAAGTTAACAATTTGACGATTAAAATGGGTAGGTTTTCTTTCAATTCCACTAACAACTCGCTTTCCTCCCCGACGCAACGAGCAATCTTTTGCCTAAATTTGGACGTTAGCTCACAATGTGAGTTGATGCATATAATGGATTATTCTCCATTTACCGATAATAGGCATTTAATTGTGGTCCAGGATGTCATGTTGTTGGTTATCTAAAAATGCAAGTAATGAATTAAACTGGCTTGATTTAAAAGATCAAAAGTATATACTCACGCATATCAGATTTTGATAGCTTGAGTAGTTACGATCTTAACCCATTATTGTCCAGCGTATGAAATTTAATACGCAAAAATGCCCGTTTTTGAAAAACTGTTTTTGATGAAACTAAAGTGTTAAGCGCATTTTAAATGATACCACATGACAATTTAAGAATGTTTTTTTTGTCAGCGTCATTTTATCTATCATTTTTATTGTTTTGTTGTGTATTGAAGCTTGCAAAGTTCGAGTTTCCCGCAAAAGTCGCAAAGTAAACATAACCTACACCTGGGCAGTAATGGGTTAATACACTGCGTTTTATAACTATAGAACCACTCAATTTCCGAGTTTCCACAGATATTTAAGAAGTCGGTTGAATTGAAGTATATAGTGTAGGATATAATTACTATCTTCATTTATACGACTGGCCATTTAAACTTTATTGTTGTGTTCAGGCGCGAAACATTCAGGAAATTAAAATTCCTATGTTTCATAACTAATCATAATAGAACCAGATGGAAAAACTCTCACTCCTTTACAAAATTAACGTCAGTTTCACCTGAATTACAATAATCTTCTAATTCGTCGGTCGTCTCTAGTTCTCAGTCAGTTCAAATAACCCATTCGGGGTGGTTTTGAGCAAGCTGCACCATGTTGTAGTGTGTATCTCGTTCTACGCAGAGGATACTGCTCGTTTAAGCTCTTCAAATTACTCATACTGTTTGTAAGCTGCATCTATTATTCATACGATCACTCCTCATAAGTTCTTGACAGGGATTTCATCTGGTAAACAAGCTGACCAGCTCAGAATCTGAAGGCCGTATTCAATAAACCATGCCTTGACATTCCGGATGTTATGAATTGATGCCAAATTACCCAAATATCACGATGATTTTGATGCAAAAACAGAAGTAAACGATTCTGAAGTACTTCATTGCACTTCTGATTGTACATTGGTACATTGATTACATTCAGTAATGAAATTTATTGTCAGGTGAATGTAATGAGTGGTTTCAAGTAATAATACTGACCAAAAAAAGATATGAATTTCACACGCGGAAAAATCTGTACTAATCTGTACTTTTTGACGAAAACCTATAATCTGTACCGTACATAATCTGTACCAAAAACAACTAAAAAATCTGTACCTTTCTATATAAATCTGAGGCAATGAAGGCAATGGCAAAGGCAACAAAGGTATGAAAAAAAGATCGAATTTAAAGAACCGAGCATGTACATTTTGTTTATTGGACCAAAAAATGACCTGTGCAAAATTTCAGCTCAATCGGGGTGCCTCGAAGTACTCAAAGTTTTGATTTTTTGGACATTCAGCCTAAGTCCCAGAAACTCGATTTTCGACCAAACATTTTTTTTCTCGAGATAATACTAAATCTCGACGTTTTATGCATTTTTAAGTCATTTGGCATCGAATTAAAAAGTTTGGATTTTCCAAATTTCCTTTACTGTTGGAAGATTTTCGAGAATGGAAAAATCAACGCTTTGTGGCACCCCTAAATCATGTCCGATTGAGCTCAAACTTTGTACAGGTCATTTTTTTGGGCCAATAAACAAAATGTACACCATTTTCGCTGCCACCCTAATATATATACAGTCAAACCTGTTTTTGTGCAGTTTTTTATCGTGCGATTTTTTTTTGTGCCATTTTTTTTGTGCGGTTTTCTGTTCTTGTGCGTTTTTTTTGTGCGATTTTTATATGCGGTATATGAAAAGAATCATATTTGACGAAGTTATCGTCCATTTAGTTTTTTTTCGATGGTTTATATGCATTTCAGTGCGAAAAAAACATATTTAACGGCGTGGATTTGAGTTATTTTCTTGGGGGAAACTTTTTTTATGCCCTATCTACCGCATAAAAAAAGGTTTTTTTTTCAAAATGTGTACCGAACATGGTTTTTTAAAGCTGCTGGTGAAATTTTGTCCGATTTTTTTTATGCGGTTCCTATCCCCCGCACAAAAAAAGATAGATTGTAGAATTTAAAAATGAAAAATAGATTTAAACAATTTGCAAGCGACGAATTCAAACCAACGAAACTATTTCTTGAAGATAATAGCTATCTTGTTGAAATTTGCTTGAACCCGTTAGCGTATTAGGTACACATTCTGAGTGTATTGAAAAATGAACTTGGTCCACTCTGACTGAACGGATCAGTAAAGAATGCTGGTCCTCAATGCGAATGATCGCAAAATGTACTATTTCAGAGTGCGATTAAGACTGTAGCGATGACATTGATTTGGAATTTGACGATTCCATTGACGAATACTGTTCAAAATGATTGAAAATGGGATCCAAGTCTTAAAAAGTGCTTCATTTGATTCAGTCAGAGTGGACCATGTAAGTATAAGAAGCCAAATAACTGGCTTTTTCTTGGCATGGTACTTGGTACATGGTACAATTATCATACGTCAAAGTATTGCCAGAGAGTAGCTAACATTTCAGGGAACAATATTGAACGAAATAATTAAATGCTTCGAAAATTGCAGGGCACTAAACTTCAAGTTCGTTTTTCTCGAAATCATAAAAATGTCACATAGTCCAGCCTGACTTAACACCGGCCAATTGTATTCTTTTATTTGATTCGTGCACACGTGCAGTTTTTCCCAGTTTCTTATTCGCAACTAGTGAGCCGAATATCCTTCGACTATCCGGCCTCGAAACTTGCCGGATATCCGGTGTCCGGTTTCATCACTAGTCAAGAAGAAAGTTTCCTCGAGTTAGCATTCATAAAATTAGATTTCGCCAGAATAGATTCCAGCGATGAGTCCTAAAGTAGTCAATTTGAAATTATTCACGTTTGTACGACAATAAAATGAATATGAAAAACAAATATAACAAAATAAAACTTTTCATCTTACCACACTCAATTTTATGTTGTTCCTTTTCAGTCGCTAAGAAAAGTATAATGTAATAAAACGGGGTTTTTTTACTTCATCAATGATTATTTTCAACGCGCTTTTCAGTTTACTTTCGCAGTAACGCCCTCTTACCTTTCCACATTCATGCGATCCGCGGAAAAACCTGCATACACGGAAGACCAAAAACGGCTGTTTTAACGACTTTCACTGTGAAATCAGCTCTGGTACGGTTTCATTGACGGTTTGAAACGCCCTTTCAATGAATTATTTCGGATTTTCAATTTCATACTTCATCGTCTCAGAAGCTGAGATGAACCGTTCTCACGCCGCAAGGTGCCACCGCACACGATTGTTGTTCCTTTCTTCACGAATGCAACAAACAACAAACGATGAACCAGGAAGTCATACAAGGGCGGACGACTCATCTCGGAGTTTCTCGTCAAGAGTGAGGGCAAGCTGCTTGAGTGGATTCACTCATACACCGCACCTAGAGACCAAGCCTCTCAGCTATCATCATCAGCCCGTGAGCAGCATCACATCTCGAGCTGTTTTTCGTCTTCAATCGCCGTTTTCTCTGTCGGATTTCACTCGAACTTTTACTTCCCCTTACGAGGGGCGCAGACAGGGGATGGCCACTTTTTGGTTCATTGCCGCCTTTTCTGTTTGTTACCGGGGCAAAAAGGTGGGCTACAAATGAAAGCAAATCAACTTGCTGACGCATTACCCTGCCATTTATATCTCGGATGTTGTTTTGCTGACGTCCTTTGCTACCAACAATACAGACGCGATGATAATGAGAACGCACGTTGTGACCAAAAATGACGTCAAAACGATGCCCTTGCGATCAGGAATGCATGCGAACTGGGCGGTATCGATGGTGATTGGATGTTCCACGAGGCAGGTCAACAATTTTGCGACGCGGAAAACGTAATATATTGCGGTTTGTGTTGTTTCATGAAACCTTGGGCTAGGGTTATTCGTGGAACGCAATGTACACAGAGGTTTGTATTTTTTACTCCACGTTCGTTCGTACATTCCACGCAAAACTTTCGCGATGGCATTTTCATAAATCAGGCTGACGTCATATCACTTTTAAATATTTTAGTTTAGTCCCATCGATTTTAAATATTTTAGTTTAGTCCCATTTAGTTTAGTCCCATCGAAAAGATAAAACATTGTGTGAAGTTCAGGGCTATGTTTTTTGCCTGATGGATTGTAAATTCAACAATCCATCCAAAAATACTGATTGGATTACAACACAGACCCATTCTATGAGGTTATGCCTAAACAAAACAAAAAAAAAAAACAAATGTTAAAGTGTGAATAATTATTGGACGCTTGGAAGGGGAAGAGACATCTCAGAGGAAATTGAGAATAATTTACAACCTAAGTAAACTTTTTTTTTTGCGTGAATTTCACAAAAATATATAGCTCTCTCACCACAAATTGATAGTCTAGGTCCCTTTTTATAAAAAAAATTTATCCTTGAGGTAGAACTTTTGAAAAATGAATGTGTCCAGCATCTTTGAAAAAAACAAGGTTGGGTCGGGAAAGACGGACACTAACTGAAAATTCAATATTATATACTCGATAACTTTTGGAGGTCTTCAAATATGCCTTAAAAATAACGTAACAAAAAGCTAGAATAAAATCACCTGGAAGAGCCTGTAATTTTTCTCATTTTTTCATGTCTAAAATAGCTTCCGGCCTTTGGAATGATTAATTTCGAGTTTCCGAGTGCATAAGAATCAGACAGACAGACAAACAGACAGAAATCCGTTTTTATATATATAAATATATATATATGTATATATATATATATATATATATATATATGTATATATATATATACATATATATATATATATATATATATATATATATATATATATATATATATATATATATATATATATATATATATATATATATATATATATATATATATATATATATATATATATATATATATATATATATATAGATACAATAGATATAGAGACATTCCAAGTCAAACCGATATAGATGTTGCGGCCTGGATGGAACAATCGGATACGAAAAGGAGAGAAAACACATTTATTTCTTCAAATCACTTTATTCACAAAATTTATAAACATAATCACTTAACACTCAACATCCCATTAACACTCCTAAACTCGCGCATTGGTCTGTCAGACCGAGAAATCAATAATTCGTTCATTTCTCAGAAAATATCAACACTACGACTTTGCGATTCTCTCTAGCTTCGTTATTCGTCATTCGTCATCGTTTAGCGTATCGCATGTGTTGGTACAAAGGGGATGTGTGTCACTTTTTTAACACTTTCGGTCTGACACACCGACGCGAGTATAGGAGTAATTTTTTTGGACAAGTGCCTTTTTTAATATTCTAGTATATTGTTGAATGAAATGTATAAATTATGTTAGTGGCGTGGAATTCTTATTACATATAATGCATAAGATCATTACCGGACTATTCCTATTTGATTTCAGTCCCTTTTGTAACTGGATTGAACGGATCCATTTATTAACTATTCGTAGATATATTCGCCGTTAGATTCATACGTTCATATAGTTATTCGCTAAATGTAATGGTCATACATATACACACTTGTGAAAGAATTTCACTTGTGGAATAATTGTAAACAGTTAACTATAAACTAATCGGTGGCTTATGGTAGTTTTTAATAGTTAAAGTTTCGGGGATATTTTATTTATAATGGACAATATCGATAAGAAAACAAGAAAAAGAAAAGGAAGTTCCTAGAAATCCTTTTATATCCTCTTTTTATGCCCCATCTAAAAAAGGCATTAATTCTTAGTTTACCAAGAAAACAGAGACAAAAAATATTAGAAATATGCAAACTTTATATTCCAGAACCTTTATCATCTGGTAATTATCTAGAAGTTCGTTATACATCCTTCTCTTCGATAAAAGACTCGAAAAACACGCAACAACTGCATAAAATATATTTGTTTCGAGCATGCAGTTATGATATGTTCTGATTCTTACTCCAATAAAACCACAATCGATTAATACGTTTTTATGTTATTTTATAGCTCCATACACTTCCATGAATTATATTCAGTTGCTTCCTTTCAATTAATAAGAGTGAAAAATTCGAATTTCGTTATTTGTCTTGGAGTATCAAAAATTACTCTATTTTGAGGAGGCTGAATTAGATTGACTATAAAAACATAATAAAGACGAAGAAAACATATTTTTGGAGTTTTTTCATTCAATCATACTCTCTTCTTCAAAAAAATGCCAATAAAGCCTGAAAAATACACAATGGCAACATTACAGAGAAGTTCAATTTTCGGTCTGTGACACCGTGCGCGAGTATACGTGTTATGATTTTGCACGCGAGTACAGGAGGGTAAAACACTAATCATAATCTGCAACGCATAACCTAGATTCGCACCTGGAAAAGGGACCAAAAAGTTAATTGTATACAAAATAATACTTTACGCTACTTACCTTTTTCACCCGACACAAAAAACTGATACAACATTATTTGTTTGCACCACACACCACACAAAACAACAGCATAATGAAACAACATATAAACAATCACAAACAATAACAAGCGAATTGTCAAAAGACAGGAACGCATGGGAACGGACCCGCTATACAATGAGAAATTGTTTATAGCGAATACTCGAGACTCAACCCAAACAAAAGAAGCTATAGATATAAGGACAGCGAATAAATAGGGTTAGAGGTGAATGAACTGCAAGTTTGAAGTCTCTCAAAAACAAAGCAAAACATGTTCAGTATCAGTCAGTCGCAACAGATCTTTCGATAAGTCTAGATCAAACCTGCTTTGTCTATATTCGATCATATCTCATCTCTACCACATCGGGTAGCCAGCCTACTATCCTCTTAACTCTGGAACTCTGCCCAGAAACCTCTCTGAGCGGAGATATTATTGGCGCTGTAGACAGGATTAGAGGCGTGCAATCCAGCTCATCATGATGAACAGTTCAGCTCATCTAAAAGAGCTGTTCTTTATGAACAGCTCTTCAACTCAGTTGTCAGTGTCGACATCTGGTGACGACTTTCAATTTGGGCCCCAACTTGTTAGTGTGATCTTTAGATTAGAAGACACGGAGCCAGTAAAATGATAAATGAATGAAATTTTTCACACCATGTTGAAACACGTATTCCTAACTTTTAATTAACCATTTGTCTATACATTTCCGTCATTTTTATTGAGACTTTTCACTATAATATAAAGTTGTCTTCAAAAACAATTTTCTTATGAGACTTTTTCAACGCCTGCAAACAAAGTGTTTTCCATTAAAATAGAATACTAATTTGATACACAGAAGTTAATTTTCGTTCATAATTTTAATTTTAAAAACGTGTTCATTCTGCCTGAAAGTCAATTATTATTTTTGGCGCCCCCTTAACTGGTAAACAAAGCTCAATGACGTCAACGTGAAACAATCAAACCCTTTTTTTATTTTTTCGTTAGGGTGACCATTTCCGTTTTAGGGTGGTCCGAAAAATCACTTGTTTTCGCTTGTTCCTTTTTTTTTTAAATTCATAACCTTTGAACTCCTGGACCGATTCTAATGATCGACATATCAAATTAAAGCCAATCACTTCGTTTTTTTAGCAGGAAACCTCGTCTTGAATTGCAGAAAACTTAAGTTTTGTTTCCGCTATTATTGATTGTATTTGTTTTTTATGGTTGGCATGGTCTCGGGACAAAGAACGCTATATTTTTTCTAGATACCTGTTTTTTCATAAACTATCTCAAAATCAATGTGCTATCTGAGATGTTGCTGCCAACTCTTGAGACGAGTTGGTGTGAAATTCGTCTATATGTCTATTTCATCGAGTTCGGAAAAATATCTTTCCTCTTAACGTGGTATCGTTGATTTATCTGCAACGAAGTTCAATCAGCAAATACGGGAACGTGCGAGGTGTGAAATGGTTAATAGGCTTGCGATCTTCCGTTTTTGTATGAGTGAAGTTTCGAGTATTTGCACTCAATTCGGCGTAAGGGGCTGTCCACATACCATGTGGACAACCAATGGGGGAGGGGGGGGGGGGGGTATTGGTCACGAAATGTCCACGCCTGTCCATGGTGAGAGGGAAGGGGGTATAGATAATTTCCACGTGGACACATTTTTTTAAAAATACATTACGTCTAATCTGTATGCATGTATGTGGCGAATATTTTGCCTCTCCGGGCACTATTGATTTTATTTTTAATAAGGAACGGAAATTCGCTGTGCATCCCATCAACCGGAATAGACGAACTTCTTTCCGAAGGTATCCCGGAGACTTTTCCACTTTTTTTTAGCAGCATCCGCTGAAAAGTAAATACACTGTTTGGATGAACCATAAAACATTTTTATTTACAACTTACAAGTAACATCCCAGCAAACATTAAATCGCATAACAAGCGTATATATAACATCATATGCCCTACAATTTGGTTGGCATATAATGCGCCTAACTGGCATATGCATGCAAAAGTGGAGGCCATATACATACATGGCAAATGCTTACCGAATTTGTTTGGATGACTATGCAACTTTGACCGGCTATAATAGCGATTATGTTGAAATTGAATTGCGGTCTAATTTGAATATATTCATGAATTGTCAAAGCACCAAATACGACTTTTGCCATACTCATATGCGATTTATTACAGACATAGAAAATAACAAATGGCGCAAAATATTTTCGTGAATTGTTTATTATAGCCTCACGAATCGCCATTTTTACATATATGAGTATTTATGTTTGTAGAAATAATAATTGTTTGATTGACTTGTGTTGGGAGTGGAATATGAATGTTTAAAATGGCACAGATAGATGTTTGGTGAAAACTGCTGCGATGTGGGTTCGAACTCCGGTCGTCTGGATTACCAACTATTCCGCTCGGCTATCTGAAATTTGATTCAACAGCAGTTAAAACTTTCGAGTGCATCAGCATTTCATTGACATTTCAATATGATGTAATATGTTCTTCATTAGGATTTAATATGATTTACTGTTTCATGATTATCTTCAGCATGCAACACGATTTACTACAGTACTGAATCGATTTAAATTATACGCTTATACGACACACAAACTGCATCAGCGTAATATACGCATATGATGCGGATTAAATATATTTTACGACAATGTACATCATAAAATTGATGTTTATTATACCGAATTGCGACTTTATTTGATAATGGTATATAAAATCAAGTTTTTACATTTTATGCGATTTCAAATATACACGATACATACTTTGATTGGTATTATATGCGATTATGATTTATTCGGATTTCTTGTAAGACTTGGCACGCGCAAAATTATACGATTTAATGTTTGCTGGGATCTTCTCCCAACTCAGTGGAAACTTCTCCCCACAGCTTTTCCACAACCGATTTGTTACGATAAAGTTTCGTTGTTTTATCCCACAAGAGCTTCTTCGCACACACGGAATAAATTAAATTTTCCGCATCGATTTCCATTTCCGAACACTGTCAGCACAACAAAACAAACAAAACACTGCCCAGTCGAAGCACCTCTAGCGTTTACACGCGTCAAAACACAACTCGAACTGCTTCGCCGCGTCTGACGGCCCGTTCGCAACGCTTCGCGTCGTGTTCGTTATATCAGGTAGACGCGATTCGCATACATTTTCATCAAAAGTGCTTTGACGCAAGCAGACGCAAACGCGTTCACTATGTCATCAGCCTAATCGATTCGACCGATTCAGCAGTTGCTGGCACTGTGTAAAGAGACTCTGAGAGTGCCGGTCGGGCATCCATACTTCTCTCTTTTTTCTCTTCTTGATATTTTTCATTGAAATCTATATGCTGAAGCTAATGCACATAAATTGTGAGCGATCGATTTATTTTCATCGTTAGTAAAGGATAATTTATTTCGTCAGGATGAAGATAACATCACAGGCTTAGTATTGTAATATTAAAAATGGTCGACATTGTTTTCTTAGATGCGGGATTTAATCCAGTTTCTGATCATGATACAAAAACCACTTCGTTTCTATTTCTTCAGAACTTCCAAGGTTTTGCAAACTTGGACAACGAACAACAAATTCTTTTAAAGGTGCACGGCTCGTATCTTTGAAGAAGGGTTACGAGCAGCGAAGCTCTTTATTGCCCTCTATCGAAATGTGGTAATTTGTGAAATACTCTTCTGTGGGTTGGACCGGAAAGTTCGTGCCGCTATTAATGTCATTCAAATCGAGGAATTTATTAAGAATAATATTCGGTACACCACAGATCAGTTAACAGATTCACTACAAATATCCAAAAAACCACCGTCCCTGAGCGTCTGGTGCAGCTAGCAAATTGCTACGGCGTATGGGTTCCACATTATTTGACCGAAATAAACTAAATGAATCACATCTTTATCTGCGACTCGTTCTATATACGTTAAAAAACGCCGTTTTGTGGAAAATCGTGATGAGCGATGAAAAGTCTTATAATTTGTAACAATTTTGAATGGAAAATTGTTGGGATAATCGACATAAACCGTTATCTATTACCAAAGTCAGCCCTCACCCGCAAAAGCTCATCTTCTATGTCAGGAACAGCACATCCCTGTCAAACTCCAAAATTGCTTGCCAGATTGTCGAGGAGACATGAGGTTTTACGTTCCTATTATGATCTTCTTACAAACAATCAGTCGTTAATTTCCAATACTTACAGCTCGACAATCATGTGGTCGAAACTATCAAATACACTTACTGTAGCATTTGTGAACATTCGCCAAGCGTAAGCTTAAAAAAAGTGTGATCAGGAGTTGAGTTAATTTGCGACTTTTCTGATCTTGGGATGTTGGTAAAATGGGAGCCTCGCACAAACGAGCAATTAACTGCAGACCATTTCGTAAATTCATAACGAAATGACCGAACAATTTCGAGATGCTGAATGTATACGCATTATCAGGAACAGTTATAGCATTATATTTTTTCATGCACAGAAGCTAACTGTAGATAACATAAATGGAATTCGGAAGAAACTGAAGAGTGATACAAATAACCTACCGGGTAATATTGAAGAAAGAAAAGAATAGTGAATAGATCGATATTATGGCATTGTTCACAAATTGCAAAACGCAAGAAAATATGGATTTTGGACCTCCCCCCTCGTTAACGTATCGCAAGCTATACCCCTGAGACATAACAAGTAACTCAATCTCGCCCCTTGATAATTTCACGATGATGTTGCTCAAATCTAGAATCTCATCTTGTTCGGAGATATTCAAAATCAACATACAACAAACATCGTAACGTAATCATACGTCAACTATGTGGTCATGGTTCGGATACAGCCCTACAACTTTCATGGTTTTCCAAAAATAAAAAAAATAGATTCTCCAAAAAAAGATAGGAATGTCCACGTGGACAAAGAGAGGAGGGGTATAATTAATGTCCACGCTTGTCCACGGAGGGGGAGGGGGGTGTCTAGAATCGTACTTTTTCTGTCCACGTGGTATGTGGACAGCCCCTAAACAGTTCTTAAAATTCTGAAAGGTTGCGACGAATAGTTTCAAAGATTCTTCAATGGTCATATTTTGTCTATCGGATTTTTTTGAATCCCTAACAGATCCAGTGGACACAAATTTACACACCGATTGACTGATAATTGTTTCTACTGGAGGTTTGTACCGACCAAAACAATCACGACATACACAAAACAAGTTTTTGATTTCTACGCTTTGTGTGTGAATAATTTGCCATTGGGAAGAGCTTAAATTGCAATATTTCTTCTCTCTACAGTATCCGTTTACAGGTGGCAGTGTTTGTTCTATGCATTTACATTACCAGTTATCGATTTACGTGTGACTGATCCCCAGTGGTGTATAAAAATAAACTCTGGCCGATGTACTAGCTGCACCTTGTTAAACATTTAAAGACACGGCGTCTAATACATTCAAGCGGAGTTCAAAAGGAAAATTCAGTAGCGATCACTGGTAGCGGTAAACAGAGTAAAAGCGTGCTCCAGTGGCCGAGAGGTTAGCGTCTCACATTATCATGCCGGAGGTTCGGGTTCGATTCCCGTTCTAGCCGTGGAATTTTTCGTCAAAGAAATTTCTTCCGACTTGCATTGTGATCACGCGTAGTCTAAAGCTTGCCACTCCAGAATACATCCAAGGCGTGCTATCCGGCATAGAAATCTCAACTAGGTACTACTAATATAAATGACGCAGGTAATACCGACATTGAAAAGGCCAAAGTTCCACTGGGAACGTTAGTGCCACTCAAAAAAATTATAGGAGGTTGTGTCCAAGATACGACCGCATTGTTGACGTAGAACTACGCTGTTATTTTGTATAAGTCGCTTGTTTATACCTTCGGATATTATTCTATAATGCTGTGGAATTTTAGAAACAACTGCTTAGTAGAATAATCTCTGAAATGATTTTTTCATTGTAGAATCAGTTGACGATAATTGATTGATGATTCATTTTTGCCCTCGCAAAACAATCGTATGTCGCAATTTATTTCATGTCAATGCATTGAAAATTTACCTCGAAGGCTATTCCGGTGGCCTTTTTCGAAATTGACATAGACTCGGCTACAGTCGATTATATGCATGTTGCACCAGTACCATTATTCCATATTTCATAACTACATCAATATATCTTTGGCACCGCATGTAAACAACAACAATGACAACACTTGCAAGTATCAAATATCATGCTACATGTTATTTAGTATTGCCTCAAAGGAATCGCACCTCTAGATATCGTTCGTACAAACTAAGCGTAAACCAAGCGCCAAACAAGCGTTCACCATAGCATGCATACAGAGCCATTGATTGGTGGCTTGAAACTACTAGCAATATAAACATTTCTCAACATTTTGCGCTATTCTCAAAAGAAACGCTTCTGTTCATATTACTGGCCTCGAAAAGAGTTGCATTAATTTCTCATGCTCGAGAGAAGCGCAGCTGTCACCCTTAGTGAAGGAAGTTTTGCTACTAGCAAGCAAAACCTAATCACATGCAAAATTCCAGAACATTTACTTTCTTGATGACTAAACAAGAGAAATAAGCTCTTTTTGTTAATAACAACCTCGAAAACAGTAGCAATGCTTCATTATGATCAATATTAGAGCAAATGCAATCCTAGTTGAAGGCAGTTTTGCGACTGACACGCGAACCCAAATAACTTATAACATTCCAGTAAGACATTCAAGATGTTTGGTGTTCCCAAATAATTTTTTGGTGCACAACCTTAACGTCTGCTTCGCCATAACGTCAGTTTAATGCATTGATACATTCTCAAAGGCACCAACGAAGTCCTTATATACTTATATATAGTTTAAGAATACTTATATATAGTTCAATGCATTGATGCATTCTCAAAGGCACCAACGAAGTCCTTATAGACGGAAAATAAACAATGTTAACTGCTTGGAAAAAGACTGAATTATGCCACACAGCTTGTACTCTGATGTAACACCCATCGATGCGAATTCGCTGATGAGTTTGTCAAGAGCGACCGCCTTCGCCACCAGCGGGGGGAGCTTGTTTTTGGTTGCTGCCTGGGCGTTTACATTTTCGACCGACGCGCCGAAATCACCTACTTCGCTGTTGTTCGGTGCGGTGTCACATTCGCGAAGGCTCGGTTCAGTGCGAGCGCTTTTCACTGCACCAACACCGCGTGCATCATTAGATGACGCTAACCTCGAAATTTTATTACCCCTGGCAATGCGTTCGTTTTTTGCAGGGCTCAAGCCTGCCTTCCTCTTCTTCTTGCTCATCGCACACTACGCGAAGCGTCCAATTTATGACGTGGAAAGAAGAACACACGATACGAATAACGCGAAAAACGAACAGAAAAATCAAACGACGATTTCCAAGTTGGATTACCACTGGTGGGGTCCAATCTTAGATCGAAGCGCAGCGAAAGCAAAGTGAACTGGATTGCTCAACAGTCCGATGCCGAATGTAAGTTTTCCTCAGCGAGATCCACTGTTTATACTCTAGGCAAGTATTCCCCTTCATTCTTCTTCTTTTCCTTTGTTCACGGAGACTTTAAATCCTACGATTTCCCCTCCGTTGGTCGTCGATAAGTTGCACGTTATTGATAGCTCTGTTCGGGAAAGCACTCAAATGGACAGAACAAATGTATGGGAAAATAGAAACACTTAAAGTTTTCATGAATTTTAACCATTTACTAACCAGGGGATTCTAATGCATGGCATATTAAACAAATCTTACGGAATTTCTGATTCGTTTAGTATGTAAATCGCCAAAATCCGTTCGCGGCAAAAATAGTAATTAACGTTTACTTTATTTCATAAAAACGTGACCTGTTTTCTGATTTGAAACCCTTAATGAAAGACGTAGTTCTACGTCAAAAATGAAGATCAACTGAGTAAAGCTGTTCATATAGTACAATTAGATACCGGTGATAAATCTAACCTGGGTTAATCAGACCTGTGGCCGTATGGTTAACAGCATGTGTATCATGCCGAGATCTTAGGTTTTAATATCCGTTCTTACTTACTGGTACACGCCCTTTACTAAACATGCCACTTGGAATATAGCATGTCACTGAGTATAGAAATCTAAATCAAGTACTTATCAAACAATAAATGAGCTACAAATTCTGTTCGCGTTTGAAATAATCTTTTTTTCTCGAGCTTTCAAGAGCGAACGAGACGAAATCCAGGGCTCTGCATAGTCATAGTCAACTGAGGATACTCAGCTGACTATCTGACTGACTATACCCGTATTCAGTTGGTTCTTCATGCTGGTTCTCCGCCAAAACGACTAAACAGTCAGTCGGGCGTTTAGTCGCTATCTCCCTCTACCGACTCGACTATATCATTTCATTCTTCCCAGTCAAATTGTCCCCATTGCATTTTGAAGTGACTTCCCCCGAAAATAATTCTCTCTCTCTCTCTCTCTCTCTCTCCCATGTACGTGTGCATGCATCGATGTTTGAATTCAACGTTTGGTTTGAAATACGCCACAAGCGAGCTAGATTCTTTTGTATCGTACACGAAAATTACTCACACCATAAAATAGCGTGCAGTGTGTGCGCGCTATTTCGCTCGCTATTTACTAATACTAACGCGAGGACCTTTATAGCATACTTGATAAATGTCTAAGTTCGTTGGTTTGGGTTCACGATGGGTAAACAATAATCCGTCCTTTGATGGGGTAACTCCTTTTTTGCTTCAGAAATCATGCTTTCGTTCCTCTTTAAATGGACGTAGAAACAAGATTGCGTATGCGGGTATACATTTCGTTTCTAGGGGAGTGGAAATGTGGATTGAAGTCCGTTGAATGAAGAAGCAGATTTGTATTCATTAGTCGAGTCAGTTAAAATAACCACTGACTGGACTAGTTTACCAGTCATCCTTGCTAGTCAACGAAAGTCAATTCATTTTCTAGTCAAGTCACTTTTTGTTGTGGGCGACTGCCGAAGCAATTCTATTCGAAGCAAAGCTACGGAGAGTAGAGTCGGTCTTCATTTTTCGAAGATTTCGGGCCCTGGTCCCTATACCACTCAAATTCCCATTCTTCGAAGAATATTGTAGCTCAACTGTTTGTAGTTCAAGATAGTAAGCGGTTTTTATTATGAAAATTGAAAATAGTACTTTTTTCATTATTAGAAAAAAAAAATAACCGTTTGATAATTTTGACGTAGGACTACGTCTAACCGGAAGATATAGGGGGTGAAATGAAAATCTAGGCACTGAACAAGTAGGAAAAACATTTCATTTTTCTTGAGATAAACAATTGAATAATTGTGAAATATCAAGCATTGTCCAAATGCGCTATGTGCCCATTTTTGATTGGTCCATTTTGTGCTCCTCAAATCGTACCGACCAAAACGGGCAACCAGAGCAGCAGCGAAATAGAATGAAGCACGATTGGGAAGGAAAAAGAAAAAAAATGAACGAAACAATGGTCGCAGTCTCACACATGCGTAATTCTCGAGCCAGCCAGCTTAAAAATCCCCGCGCTGCTGCCGTAACGATCATTCTCATCCAAACCGTACACCACATCGTTTCGCATCACATCACATCAACAAACTAACACAGGCAGCCATGTCTGGAGCTGAGAAAGGAGGAAAAGTGAAGGGAAAGACAAAATCCCGCTCGCACCGTGTTGGTCTTTAGTTCCGCGTAGGTGTATTCGCCAATTGCTCCGCAAGGGTAGCTAGACCGAGCGCGTTAGTACCAGTGCACCAGTCCACCTAGCCGTCGTTATATAGTTTCGGCCGCCGAAGTGATCGAGTTGGGTGGCAAAACAGTGAATGAGCTGATGACCACCTATGCATTCCCTATCACAGCCATCATTTTGATTGTACGATATGTACATACGCCAAAAGATGCCTGGCGTTGAACATTTACTAAGTACAAAGCCTTCAGAAAAAAAAAATCAAGAATCAACTATGAGATAGTGAGAAAAAATTGAGAAAGTTTGTAAAAAAAAGCAAAAACACAACAAAGGTTCTTTTCAGAACCCCCAACATGTTCATAAAGAGTAAACAGTAAACTAATCCATTTTTCAGGTAGATAGGTAGGTATTTACGTAGGAGAAGAAAAGAATACAATATATTTAAAATATATATTTAGCAAAAGCTGTCCCCTTTGTATAGTCCTACGTCACTCCGGTTATGTCCCCGACATTACCCACCTATCTTTTTTTTTGTCTTTATTGGAAAGATTTTCAGCCTTAGGCTGGTTCATCAAACGTTTGATAATTCTTCCGTACATATATTTTGTTCTAGTCATCATACCAAACGTAAAAGGTCCGTCATTAAATTTACTTGTAACGAAGAACAATCAATCACAATAAATGAATTGACTTTACACGGCATTTGTTCATTTTTTTCACTCACAGAGCAAATATATTGAACTCAATTGAATTTGGAAACTGTTTCATTCAATCAAGAATTTAATCAATACAAACGAATGAATTTTTTTTTAGTGAGGAGGTAATGTGGTCACCTGAGGGGGGAAAAGTTGTCACTCGCACATATCAAGCTAGAAGAGATAGATTTATGCGTGTTTTCTTGGCCAAATTTATTTAAATCATTATTGAAATAGTAGGTACATGTATGAAATGAGCTAGGCCTATTCTCCTAGAATCGTAATTGAAATTTTCTCATACGTACAAAAACGTAGTAGGAAACACATAACGTTTTTCAAAATGAGGCTTAGTTTTGGTTGGGGTGGAATATTTTTCCTGGGTCAAAACCACAAAAGGGACCCCTTTAGGAGCAGAAGCTTTTGAAAACAGAACATTGTCAGTAGTAATCCTCCACTGACCACTTTGCCCCCCAAACAACGAAATGCGAAATAATCGCAGAAATTGAACAAAATATCTGTTCAGCTCTCCTAGAATATGTAAACAGTCATCCAAACTGTTGATTTATCGAAAATATCAGGTCAAATAAACTAAATTTTACTAGAAATCCCGTAAATTCGAAATGCACAAAACTACGGCCGAATGGGTAACGAGGAGCGATTTTTGTTTTTATTTATATTTTTGCTTCACTGAAGTACAGGGTGACTCAAAAGTCATGAAATTCTTCAAACATAAGGTGACTATCATCACGGTGTCATTAGTCAATAGTTATACTAACAAACAAGCAGGTTACGACTTTAGTCCACACGACCACTTTGCCCTTACCACCCCTATGTACGAAAAAGTAAATTCGTTTGTGAGTGGAAATTTTAAATTATTTAAATAACTGTACTGATAGGGTTGAAATGGACAGTGAATTGTTGAGATTACATCCAATGCACGATGGAATGTGATGGGAAGAGTATTTTTCTATCGCTCTCTCTGTTTGTTCTATATCAATTATTGGACGAACACACGATGAGATAGAGAGCGACATTTTTCTTCTCGCGAGCGATTCCCTCCACCACGGTGTACATAAATATAAGGTGATATATTTCCGAAAATGACACTTGCGTGATGTCAGTTCTGTCGGTTTTATCAACAAACGCTGCAATCTATCAGTGTACAAGAGCAAGCGAATGCAGTCTACGAGCGTAGTAAACGATTTGATTCAATGTTTTAAGCTTCACTTTACGAAAATAATCGTTCTATTCTGGAAATCGAAACGATATTTAGCTGGTTTGTTCGAATAAATGCTACCCGATAATGCTGACGTCACATGTTTACATTCAAATGTGTTGTTTACTAGCGGGAATTGACTGCCTTGTTTTGTATGCCGTGCCCCCACTATATGTCATATCACCCGCATCGAAAAAAATGTCATACCATGGAAAAAATGTCAGTCTGTTTTAATTTCATTAAAAAAAACATTGAAAAACACTTTTTTGTAACATTTGGTGAAGTATTTCCAAAACACAGTACATCGAATTGTAAGAAACTGCATTTAAAGGGTGTACCGTTTAAAATCCGTAACACTCAAAATGCTCTAACTTTTGATCCGATGGGTAAAATTATTGAATGTTTGCATAGACATAGTTCAATGTGTATTGTTTACACTCTGTGAATGAGGTCTTTAAACGGAAACCGAACGACTCAGTTCGAGATGAAACTCGAGCTGGACTCCGTACGTTAAGGGTTCAGAAGTTCCCAAACCGTGACGAGAAACATAATACCGTCGCAAAAAGCCGTGTCAAGAAGTTGTACGACCAGAAGTTAACGAAACCATACTGCTGCGCATTGGATGACGAGCCATATATGAAGGCGGACTTCAACCAGATTCCAGGATTGTCATTGTGTGTGATTGTCAAGGATAAGTTGGATGTTACCGAGAAGCTTCGGACACAGAAGATGTCGAAGTTCGCCAAGAAGTTCTCAACTTGGCAAGCGATTTGTAATTGCGGAAAGCGGAGTACATCTTTCGTTATCGCGAGCACCATGGATGGACTCTGGTGTATTTGGAAGAGTGTTTCCATAAGCGGCTTCTCCCTCTCCTGAATGCTCACGACGGCCCGACGATTTTCTGGCCGGATTTGACATCATGCCACTACACAAAGGATGTGCTAGAGTGCTACAAGGTAACTTCGATATAACGTACATTTTACTTTCGAAATTGTACATTGTATCGAATTGTACATTATATCGAAGCGTAATAAAGAACTCGGAGCCGATCTGGCATAGTGGTAACATCCATACCTCTCACGCTGAAGATCACGAGTTCAATTCTCACTCCCAACATTCTTCCAAAATTGGAAGTAAAAAGTGACGAACCAGCCAAAAGTGTTGAAAGTCACTATAATACAGATATATAAAAAAAAAAAAAAATAATAAAAAACTCAGAAACGTAGCTTATATTACTTTATTGTGTTTCTGTATGGGTAGGGTTAATGAATAAAATAAACTAGAAGACGAAGTCAGCCATTCTTATGATGTTTCCCTTTATACTGTTGATTGAAGCTTGATTCATTTAGAATCCGCAACCACAAAACCAGTTGTATTTCGGGATTGGTTAAAGGTTCAAAACATGATTTAGTATTAAAATGAAGAAAAATTAAGAATATGCAAAAAAAGTTGATGGGTCTGGGTCTAGGGGCACGGACGAGATCTTGACATAATACTGTGCTGGTGTGTAGTAATTGCATTTGATTTTAGTTTTTTCATTGTTCAAAATCTGTATTTTTTCTCTTTTGATACATCAAAAGGAAGCCCTGGAAAACCCGTACTTGTATCCTTAAAACAGGTTAGATGAGATAACGTGGTAGAATCTGGAACCACATTCTTTTCAAAAAAGTACACAAAAATGGTATTGAAGCCATTACTACTCTTTCTTCATTTTTTTCAATTATACAGAAGAAGACAAAGGGTCATAATGTATCATTTTTAAACACAATTCTAAATAGTTAAGATCTACATAAATATAAACCTAAGTCAAATAAATCTATGACTACAGAAATATATTATAGATAAAAATAGCATTTTCTCCTTCGTTGCCATGCTGTCCGGAACATTTTTTGTAATAACTTTATAGCCCGATGATGTATATTGAGCATTCTATGAGCATCAGTGCTCTCTTTGGAAGTTCGTGTAGCTTCTGTAGTGAACTATTCCCATGGTGCTATGTTCTGCTTATGTATAGTAAAGAGAAAGGAGAATGGGCATGTGCATTCGAGGAAACGCAGCAGATTTCTTTGGAAGACATATATGGAGAGCATCATATTAAGATCGCGACTATGCAAGCTATCATAATCCGATATGCGTGAGTATACACTTTCGATCTTCTAAATCAGCAGCCAGTTAAATTCATTAATTGCATTTTTTACATAAACAAACAACATGCTCGATATTGTGACATCCTGGACCACAATTACATAAATTGTTAGTAGCAAGACATACACGATAAAAACGTGAATTGAGCACGAATTGATCGAGCAACATACAATACAATAACTGATAAATGCCTATTATCGGTAAATGGAGAATAATTCATTATACGCATCAACTCACATTGTGACCTAACGCCCGAACTTAGGCAAAAATATTACTCGTTGCGTCGGGGAGGAAAGCGAGTGGTTAGTGCAATCGAATGAAAACACCCCTTTTAAACGTCAAATTGTTAACTTGTTTTACTCTATTCACTGTTCATGTTCTAATAAAAAAATGCTGGATAATTTTCCTGTCTAATGGTATATAACACGACATATGTCGCAATAACGATTTAATATGTGTTTGAAAACTCTTAAGGAATCGTTACATTTTTCCTAGAGTGACCCCCGTATATAAAAATCAAAGACATAGTCCTGTGTCAAAACTGTCGATTCTGAGGTCCTGCAGAACCTTATGGCTGGGGTTAAGGCCAAGGTTCGCGTATTCGAATATAAAGGCGAAATAAATTAAATTAATGATGCCAAAACTAATTTCAATTGTTTCTTTTTACTCGCTCAAAATTTGGTGATAATCTGATAAAAACTCGAATTTTTAGAATGAATTTTGTTTGCGCGGATTTTAAACGGTACACCCTTTCAGATTTTGGAAACATGAGTTTCCAAAGATACTATTGTAGTTCTTTTGAACATGTCCGTTTTACCCCCACTTCCCCTACATCTCTGTAAAGCCTTCGGAAAAACAAACAGACAAACCTTCCGCGTGAGTGGACTTCGAATGTACGGTAAGGTTCGAGTAGGGGAAGTGGGGGCATAGTGGTCACCCTAAGGAATATGCCCATTTCCAGCGCCCACATACCGATTTTACTCCCGTTTCTCGAAGAATATTATAGTACAACTCATTGTTCTTCAAGATAGCAAAAGGCTTTTACTATAAAAATTCAAAATAGTACACTTTTCATCATTAGAAAAAAAAAGGTGAGAAATCGAACTTTTGACGTAGAACTACGTCTTTCAGGAAGGGTGCCAAATCAGAAAACAGGTCACGTTTTTATAAAATAAAGTTAACGTTAATAATTATTTTCACTGTGAACGAATTCTTATAATTTGCATACCAATCGAATCGGAAATTTTCTAAGATTTTTTTGATATGCTATACATTACAATTCGTTAATCTCTAAACGGTATAAATTCATGAAAACTGGAAGAACTACCTTTTTCCCATACATTTGTTCTGCCGATTTTTGTGCTATCCCTACCCATATTTCGAATGCTCATAACTGGAGCATTTCTTAACAGATCGGAAATATGTTTGCATCAATTGATAGGAAATATTTCTACGCGTCTATCACAGCAATAAATATTAATTAATAAAATTTTATTTTTCATTTAATAAAATTTGATTTTTCATGAGATGAACAATTGAATAACTGTAAAATGTCAAGCGTTATTTAAACGCCCCAACTGCCAAGTTTTGAATGGCCCGATTTACGGTTTCTCCAACACAGACTTCAAAATCGATGTACCGCTCTGTATGTATCGATGTAATCCGCTCTGCAAATATACTTGCAAGTCGGGGGTATTTTTGCTCCCACCGAGCTGTGTTTCTCTAACACGGACTTCAAAATTAATGTGCCTGGGGGATTCCGCTTTGCAAATACATGCAAGTCGGGGGTATTGTTTGGTGTTGAGTACTTTTGTACTCGCTTGTCGTTGTGCAGACCGGAATATGTTTCTCTAAAACGTACTTTTAAACTGAGAAGCTTGGAAAATCGTCATTTCAGATACTAGAGGTGAACGAACTTTCGCGGTTCGAAAACTACGTAAAAATGAGATGTGAAATATTTTCAGAAGGAAATGTAAAATACAATGATCGTTTGACAATTCATCCGTTCACATATTTTAGTAGTCCTAGGCATCATATCAAACGTAAAAGAACGTTCATCAAATTTATTTGTAACGAAGAACATAATCTTGTACAAAAATTTCGATGCATTCTAAAATAATATTCAAAGTGGTAAACAAGTGGATTGCATAATATAATTGCTACGTCGAAAATATGCGGTCGTGTCCCAGATACAACCCCTTACAATTTTTTTTTGCATGGAAATAAAGTGGTCACCAAGAGCGGGTAAGTGATTACCTGCCCATATCAAGCTAAATGGGATAGATTTATGCGTTTTTTCGTCCAAATTTGTTCAAATCATATTTGTTATAGTAGGTATATGCATGAAATAAGCTTGGCCTATTCACCTAGAGTCTCAATTTGAATTTTCTCTTGCATACAAAAGCGTAGTAAGAAACGCATAACGTTCCGCATAATGAGGCTTGGTTTAGTTGGAGTGGCATATTTATCCAGGGTCAAAGCCACAAAAGGATCTTCTTCAAGAGTAGAATGTAATGAGGTATATCAGCTTTAGTAAACAGAACATTGTAAGTTGCTATTCACCTATGACCACTTTGTCCCCAAACATGAAAATAATATCTATGCTAATTAATCGCTGAGATTAAACAAAATATCTGTTCACCTCTCCTAGAATATTTGAACAGTCGTCCAAACTGATGATTTGTACAACATATCAGATTGAATAAATTAAATTTCACGAGAAATTCCTTAGATAACATGCGCACAGAACTACGGCCGAATGGCTATCGAGGGATAATTTCCGTTTTTATTTGTATTTTGACATGCGACAGCTCTACTGAAGTACAGGGTGACTCAAAAGTCATTAAATTCCTCAAAAATAAGGTGACTATCAATACGGCATCAACAGTCAATAGTTATTCTGCCAAACAAGCAGGTGACCACTTTGCCCACCATGACCAATTTGCCCCCACTACCCCTATCGGTCCGTAAGCTATAATTATACCCCATCAAACACCGCTGGTCAGTTGCGTCTTTCCCAAGAACAGAGCTCGGGAAGTGACCGCTGCGATCGAATTCACTCGCATTTTAACAGCATCGCATGCAAGCGGCTAGCCGAAAATGCAACCGCTCGCAGCATAATGTTGCTACCCATTCACCATTCACACCGTTGGTCATTCCGGCTGCAAAGTACGAACTGATGACGAGATACGGAGAAGAAACCCAAAACAAGATGTAAAAAAGGGCTGAATCCGCCCAACGGTGCTCGAAGGGCTTGCAGGGAACGCAGTGTTACTGAAATAGGGCGTGTTTCGAAAGTGTATCATACGAACAGGGATGCAGAATGCGTTGGAGCGATGCAAGGGCTTGCGATGAACTTCGTACGGATCGTGCGGTAATAAATCAGCCCGACTGTTATGTTGCCTCTAGAGTTTACTTTTCATTCCTGTTTTCCCTTCGTCTTCTTTTTTTATTCTCATCAAGTGCTTCTTCCTTTTGTTGCAGTCGTTCGTATAATGCATTCGATGGTGATGTGCGAGAGATTTTCTCTGCTGACGAGCCGAGTTTTGTTTATCTCACAGGGTGAAGATAAAAATATTTTGGATACAATGTTTTCTAATATCGTCCTGAATATGCTCCGCATATTTCTATCCTCATCGACTCTAGCGGAATCGATCAATACGATAGATTCGGGACTGCGAAAAATGTGAAATCCCCCTGGAAACACCCTCGGGCGAATAAACAAAGTCCCTGTTGGTGGCACATAACTGGAGCGTCTACCAATTTCTACATTATACATTCTCCCGCTAGGCCGTTTGGAGCCCTTTGGAAGTCTACCGAGCGAAAGCAAGGTACCTGGAGCATTCCCCATACTCATATTGTGTCTTATGAGGCAGCCCGCGTTAACGAATTAACTCGATTTCGTTGTAGTTCAAACGGGAAGGCAAGTGTATAATTCTCTCCGCTGCTGGAAAAATAGGAAGGGACCGGGTGTTGCATATATTTTCCCAGTCACAGTTTGTCGTCCTTGGCGGCGGACAGCGCAAGTTTTATCGAATGTTTCTAATCAACGTATCAGTATTATTCCGGTCGTGAAAGTGAGTGAGTTTTGGTTGAATTTAGTATTTATCAACAGTCGGACAAATTAAGGATAATGTGGATAAAAAATCAATCTTCAAATTAGCTAGTTTATTCTGTGTGTAAATAGTTTATCTTGATGAAACAATATGTCTAGGAAAAATACAGAACAGGATGAGACAGGAAACAGTGAGGAGGATTGGGAAATTTTCGATGTTCTTTGCGGTGGGAAAGAGGTAGGAACAGGGTTTGCATGTTATAGGTAGTGAGAACGACTTTTTTAAGTTTACAAACAATCGGTTTACTGGACAAATCACATTATTGCAGTCTCTGCATCTTGTCAACTATATTACAACAAATACAATTTGAAGGTATAAATCGTGAATGTGTGAGACATCGGAGAAGCAAACCGATAAAATGATCTTCCTCGAAGATAGTCTAGATCAGTTTGGGGAAGAACGCGTATGGAAAAATGCTTGATTAGCAAAATGCTACATACGAGGGTCGTTCAAAAAAAAAAAAGGTTCAGTGCTTCAGAAATCGCGAAAAAATAAAGTTAGGACAAAAAACAAGGTGATTTTCGTAATCTACGTTTTATTTTCCATTTTTCTACATAATCGCCGTAACGTTCGAGGCATTTTGATAGCGTGGCACGAGTTTTTTCTATTCCGAGCGCGAAGTGCGTAGCGTCGAACTTTTTAAAGTACGATGTAACTGCGTCACGAATTTCTTCAGGGTTATCGAATCGTTGACAGCCTTTTGACGCCTGTTTCATCACCGTACTATTGTGAAGTTTTGGACCGATTAACAACCGCGATTAAGAACAAAGGGCCTGGTTTATTGACGAAAGGAGTGTTCCTCATCCACGATAATGTGCAGTCCCATTCTACTCGCGTAACTCAAGAGCAATTGAAAAAAATTCAAATGGAATGTGTTCGAGCATTCTCCTTACACCCCAGACCTCGCCCCTAACATCTATCACTTATTCCCGGTAATGAAAGAGGCGTTCGGCGGTCAACGATTCGATAACACTGAAGAAATTCGTGACGCAGTTACAGCGTACTTTAAAAAGTTCGACGCTATGCACTTCGCCCTCGGAATATAAAAACTCGTGCCATGCTATGAAAAATGCCTCGAACGTTACGGCGATTATGTAGAAAAATGGAAAATAAAACGTAGATTACGAAAATCGCCTTGTTTTTTTTCCTAACTTTATTTTTCCGCGCTTTCTGAGGCACTGAAACTCGACCCTCGTACAAAGTTTCAAAGAATTCTTAGAGGGCACTACAAACTCAAAAACGAACTCGCGAAATTTCTCTATATTCACTTTTGTTATGTGTCATCATATCAGCAAAACCATTTTATTGAGTGTGACACCCCGATATTGTTTCAACTAAATATAGCTCAACACATTCTAACAGTATTTCGGAGGTCTATTCAAAAAGTATCGCGACTCCAGAATTTCCGTTGATTACGTATACACCCAGGTTTTTTACGCGGTTTTTTCTTTGCGCGGTTTTTTACGAGGTGTTTTTCACGCGGATTTTCCAATTAACGCGGTATCCGCGTAGAAAAGTACCAGTGCAATATCACATCTCTCTCAGTTCACATTTCTCTCTTATGCTCCCTCAAATCATATTACGGTAATTAGTGCTTGTAACGGAGCTTAGCGCTTATGAAGAAAATGAGTGCTGCGCCTTATCACGATTCTTACGTAGATTTTAGGTGTTGGGTAACGGGGAGGTCACCGGGCGATACAACGGGACGAGGTTTTTACGGGCAGCTATTCGTGATTGTCTTTCCCTGTCTACTTAGCTCTGGACGGTCCAACAGTGGTGCTGCACTTGCATCGGCAGTAGAGTGTACAAATCACAGAGGGATCTTCTAAAAACAGCAGATGACCTCATTAGTGAGGAAAACCGAACTATGGCTACCAGTAACCAACGAAATTGCAGGAAAAAACTACGGGTTTTCGGAAGCGAGCAACTCTCAACTTTTTACTTCCGTTTTACGTAAGGATAGTCCCATTTGATATTTATCATTAGGTGACATGGTTTTTTTTTACGCAAATTTTCCAATTACGCGGATTTTTAGGCGGATTTTCGAGTTAACGCGGTTTTTTTATGCGGATTTTCCAATTAACGCGGTTTTTTACGAGGTATGTATCCCCCGCGTAAAAAAAACCTGGGTGTATTTGATTTGCGATTTTTGTGGCGTAATGTTGGTGCTCATGTCTCTCACTTATGCCGACAAGTTCAGCCTTTTGGATGTTCAATTAATTTCCGACAGCTGCATTTGTGTTGTATTTATTTTCAGTTCCGTTCCAATGAACTTTTTTCCAAGATTTTTTAACAATAGATGAGCGCAGATTCCAGCATATTCAGTTTCTCAAAAAACTTGCAAGAATCTTACAAATATCAGCATGCACTCTGCGCGAAAAACAGAATTCACAAAGCGTTGTCACGTCAAAAAAACAACGAAGCGTAACAAATATGAATTTTACCGTATTGTAGCTATGCAAAATCAACCGACCACTGACTCGCCTCTATCCGATTTTTTAAAACTTGGTACACATGATGGAAGCTACCTAAAATCGCAATTTTCATTATAATATTTGGTTGGGGATGAAGTAATCTTTTATTTCTGGGTGAAATTCAAAACATCCATTTAACACTCCTATACTCGCGCATTGGTCTGTCAGACCGAGAAATCAATAATTCGTTCATTTCTCAGAAAATATCAACACTACGACTTTACGCTTCTCTCTAGCTTCGTTATTCGTCGTTCGTCATCGTTTAGCGTATCGCATGTGTTGGTACAAAGGGGACGTGTGCCACTTTTTTAACACTTTCGGTCTGACACACCGACGCGAGTATAGGAGTAACTTTTTTGGACAAGTGCCTTTTTTCATATTCTAGAATATTGTTGAAAGAAATGTATAAATTAATGTTAGTGGCGTGGAATTCTTATTACATATAATGCATAAGATCATTACCGGACTATTCCTATTTGATTTCAGTCCCTTTTGTAACTGGATTGAACGGATCCATTTATTAACTATTCGTAGATATATTCGTCTTTAGATTCATACGTTCAAAAGCAAAATACAAATGTTTGACTTTCGTATAGTTATTCGCTAAATATAATGGTCATACATATACACACTTGTGAAAGAATTTCACTCGTGGAAGAGTTGTAAACAGTAAACTATAAACTAATCGGTGGCTAATGGTTATTTTTAACAGTTACAGTTTCTGGGATATTTTTTTATAATGAGCAATATCAACAAAAAAACAAGAGAAAGAAAAGGAAGTTCCTAGAAATCCTTTTATATCATCTTTTTATGCCCTATCTATAAAAGGGTATTAATTCTTAGTCTACCAAGAATACAGAGACAAAGAATATTAGAAATATGCGAACTTGATATTCGAGAACCTTTATCATCTGGTGATTATCTAGAAGGTCGGTAGTTTGTGTTGGAGTATCAAAAATTACTCTGTTTTGATGAGGCTGAATTAGATGACTATTAAAACACAATAAAGAGAACATATTTTTTGGAGTTTTTTCATTTAATCATACCCTCTTCTTAAAATAAATGCCAATAAAGCCTGAAAAATACACAATGACAACATTACAGAGAAGTTCAATTTTCGGTCTGTGACACCGTGCGCGAGTATACGTGTTATGATTTTGCACGCGAGTACAGGAGGGTTAATATGCTTCGAATATTCCGACTTGGGTCAAATTTGCACCGTTTTGTTTTAAAATTTGTTTGTGGTCTTCGTTCTTATTGGAGAAAAACTCTAGCTATAAATATTTACAATCTTCTCTTGATCCCAATTTTTTATTGCAATGCGAGAAAATGGTTGTAATCGCTTAGTACCAGGTCCGGACTATATGGTGGATGCATTAAAACATCCCAATCAAGCTCCCGGAGTTGTGTAGCAATGCGTTATCCTAATGGAACACAACACCTCTTCTGTTTGCCCATTCTTGACGTTTCTGATCAATTGCAGGCTTAAAACGGTCCATTTGTTGACGGTAGAGATCTGAATTTAGTGTATTGCACTAGATAAAAAAAATTAAAATAAATTAGTTGCACGTATTTTACGGTTACAGTAACGTCACCATAAACACCACTCATAATTTCAGCGGTCTGTCTTGCATTTTCATTTTTATAAAAAAAACTAGCTGACCAGGCAAACTTCGTCTCGCCCAAAATTAGTTTTTTGTTATCAATACCTTCTAATATTCCCGTTTTCTTACTATGAGCAAGTTCATGGGTCCAATCGCAGAACTGTTCATTGATTGATGTTCTAATCTACCCTTTAAAATTACCTTTTACTATAAAGTTCCTAGTGCTTCTACCAAAACTCGTCATTTTCATTTTAAGACACAATTCTCGTTCAAGATTTTTCAACCACTTGCAAATAACATGTTTCTCCGTTACATGGAATAAATGTTTTATACAGAAAATATGATAGAATAAAGACAGCCCTAAATCGGATAATTCCTTCCTCGAGTTCTGCTCTTATCAACACATTCGGCGATACTTTATTATTGGTATAGATAGAAGAAGATATAGAAATGCGTTTCATCACATTAAAATCAATTTCCAGTTTCGAATAAAGATCAATTTCGTTAGCGCAAACATCAAATGGACTTTTTTTTTCATACATACATTTATTGAATCTTCCATAATGTGGAAATAACAATAATTGGTTATACATTTAGTTCTAACATAATAAAGTATTACGTTTGTTGTCAATTCTTACAGTTAAAATTTCACATGTGTGCTGGAGCACAACACTAACGTTTGACCACGTTCAAATAATTAAGGTTTTTTTTCTTCAGACGTGTTACCATAGGTTGACCGAGTCGCCTTGCTAGTGGATTTGGATGATTCTTCACCTTTTCCGCATATTTCCTCCTCGTTTTATGAAGTTCTTCTTTAACCGTCGCCATCCCTAAGTCTCGATGTATGACACTATTGCGGATGTACCAAGGGGCGCCAGTAATTTGTCTTAGCAGTTTATTTTGTACTCTTTCGATGATTTCGATATTACTTGCTGAAGCTGTTTGCCATAGTTGACAGCCGTAATGCAAAATAGGTTTCAGCATGGATTTGTATAGAAGTAGTTTGAACTCTAGTTTTAATTTCGACTTCCTCCCGATTAGCCAATGTATTTGTTCTGCTCGCATCTTCAATTGCGTTTTCTTCGCATCTATGTGCTTCTTCCAGGTTAGACGACGATCTAGATGTACACCAAGATATTTAATTTCATTCAATTGAGGTACTGCAGATCTATTGAACTTAATTTGTGGGCATGTGTTCTTATTATGCGTGAACGTAACGTGGACACATTTTGTTTCATTTACTTTAATTCTCCATTTTTGAAGCCACTTTTCTACGACCGTTATGTGTTCCTGGAGATCCCGTGAAGCAATCGTTCTGTTTTTGTGACTGCTGAGAATAGCTGTGTCATCTGCGAATGTTGTAGTCATTAAGTTACGCGCGGTCGGGAGATCAGCTGTGTAGATGAGATAGAGAACTGGTCCAAGAACACTGCCCTGAGGAACGCCAGTATAAATTTCTTGCTCTGGTGATAGAGTTTGGTTATACCGAACATGAAACTTTCTTCCCAGTAGATAAGAACGCATAATTTCATATACTTGTGGTAGCATATTTTTAATTTTATAGAGCAGTCCTTCGTGCCAGACTTTATCGAAAGCTTGAGCTACATCAAGAAAAAGCGCTGAGCAGTATCCGCGGCCTTCATATACTTTACGAATTTCTTCTATCATTCGGTGCACTTGTTCAATAGTGCCATGTTTTGCTCGGAATCCGAATTGATGATTCGGGATTAATCTTTCAATCTCGGGCGCTGATTTTATCAGGATAATTTTTTCGAACACTTTTGAGAAGATTGGAAGGATGCTGATAGGTCTATAAGATTCCACTTTCTGTGCGTCTTTCCCTGGCTTAGGAATCATAATGATGGTCGAAATTTTCCATGCTTGTGGGAAATATCCTTTATGGGTCATTGCGTTGAAAATTCTCGTGAGATGTTTAATTGCTAGGTCAGGTAGTTCCTTGGTCATATGTCCGTTGATGTGGTCGATACCGGGTGACTTTTTCACATTGATATGATTATTGATAACAAGTCTCACCAGCCGATGTTTGATTTTCATTTTGTTTTGGTTTATAGCACCAGAAAATTCGAGCGTTTCTTGATTAGGTCCGGATTAATTCGGAGTGAAAACTTTTTGAAGATGGTTTGCAAAAGTTGCTGCTTTTTCATCGTCACTTCTGGCCCAATTACCAGAGGACATTCTGAACGGCGGGACCTGTAACTGAGGTCGTTTTAGATTCTTAGTTGCCTTCCATAGTGAGTAATTATTATTTTGATTTGGCGATAATTCAGTTAAGTAATTATGGAATTTTTCATCTTTCTCGTCTTGTAATAGCTTTCTTAATTTACGTTGTGCCACATTGAATTGATTTTTAGATTCTGGCGATCGTTTGTTTTGCCAGATACGTCTTAGTCGTCGCTTTTCTGCAACTGCTGCTTTTATGTGGGAGGCAGTAATAATTTATTTGTGTTTCTGAGGCTTCATAGGTGGGGTAGCTATCTTCGCAGCGTTCTTCATGAGTACACTGAGCTGGTTAACTGCTTCCTCGATATGATGTTCGTTATCCAGAGGTAGATCGAGAATGTTAGAGGAGATATATGTCTTATATTTTGTCCAATTCGTTGAAAAGTTAGTGAGATTAGATGACGTCTGCTTCACTTCCTTTTCTATGAAGTATTCCAGGAGTATTGGTGAGTGATCAGATGATAAATCCAGATGAAGCTTCGATCGAATTCGTTTACTATTAATATTTTTTGTGACAGCGAAATCTAGCAGGTCCGGAAGTCGTGCGAGGTCCTCTGGCCAGTGTGTCGGTTCACCGCATGATACAATGTCATAGCCAGAGTCAGTGATAACGTTGTATAATACGCGTCCACGAGTGGTAATCAGCCTTGATCCCCAAAAGGTGTGTTTTGCGTTAAAGTCACCAGCGACGATAAATCTGTGCCCTTGGAGTGAGAAGAAGTCTTTCAGTTCCTCTACCGAAGGGTGGTGGTTCGGTGAAGAGTAGAGTGCTGTTAGTACTATTTTCTCAGATTTATTCTCGATGCACACAGCCGCTGCTTGGATATTTAGAGTACTGTGACGGTGCCATAAATAGTGTGGAATATCTCGTTTGATGAGGACCGCAGCCCCACCTCTTGCTGACCCGTGCGGGTGATTTGTACCATAGAAATCATATCGCGTAACTCTGATGTTGTAGTAATCCGTCAGATGAGTTTCATTGATAAGAAAAACGTCAATGTCGTGTTGGTTCAAGAATAGTTTAATTTTATTCAAATGGTTATGTCATTCAGCTCGCGCAGTCCGAAGACATCGGTCGCAAATTTGTTCGCGTCTATTGTAGAGTGGAGATTATACCGTTCTCAGTTCGTGGCTGGTGAAGTTATTTCGCCCTAACGGGGTTCTCTTTATTGCGCGAGTGAGGAGAGCAGCAATCACTACCAGCGTGAGGAAGAAGTCCTCCACGGCGGACGCGGTGCGTGTGCCGTATCATCGCTGTGTGTGCTTTAGCATCGTCATCGATTCCATCATCGTGTTGTGGTGCGATATACCGTTGCATCTGTGCCGAGCGATTGCCACGCGGTTCGATTGGGACACCGTTTCATTTCATTCGCATTGGTGTGCGATTTAGGCATAATATATATTAGGTTTAGAAATACAAAAAAAATAAAAATTATATTATTTTATATCTGCCGTAATGGCAGAAGGTCATGTTGACATGGAGATTGAAACTACTGTTTCCTCCTCACTAGCTACAACGGGGGCTGGGAAGTCGCTTAAACGCGTTCCCCCCTCAGAAGATGTCTCTTCAGAGAAAGAGGTAATCTACCTTAACAAGCCCCCCTCAAGAAAATTGGCAATCTTTTCCTCTTCGCCCCCTCAATCTCCCGCTCCAGCTTCCGCTCTACTACCGAACTTGCCTCCCAGCCCTACTGATCCCGCTCCCGTTCAACAATCGACCTCGTCCTCCCCCTCAGTTGTTTCCTCTCCTCGTGTCAAGGTCTATCCAGACGATGCACTTGGAGCTGGTCCATGGGTTGTTTTTTTCCGGCCTAAACCAAAAGGAAAGTCAATTAATGTCATTCAGGTTTCGAAAGATCTGGCAAGATTATATTCCTCCGTGATCGAAATCTCTAAGGTTAGACCGAACAAACTGCGTGTTGTCGTGAGTGATCGGAAACACGCGAATGCAATTGTGATCGACGAGAGATTCTCCCTAGAGTATCGCGTCTACGTGCCCTCCCATGACGTAGAAATCTCGGGGGTGGTAACTGAAACTGGTCTGACGTGCGAAATGATAAAAGAAGGAGTTGGTAAATTTAAAAGACTCCCGTTGGTGGGTGTTAAAATTTTGGACAGCCGCCAACTAGGAAAAGTATCCCAAGAAGAGGGAAAAACTAAATTCACGCCGTCAGACTCGTTTCGAGTAACTTTTGCTGGTTCCGCTCTACCTGACTACGTCATGGTGGGCAAATTGAGATTGCCTGTGCGACTCTTCGTGCCAAAGCCCATGACTTGCCGAAAATGCAAGTCAGTTGGTTACACTTCAGATTATTGTGCCAACAAGGAGCGCTGTGCCACTTGCGGAGAGCAACATGAGGGGAAATCCTGCAGTGCGACTGAGCATAAATGTCCATATTGTGGGGGATCCCCACACGAGCTCTCAGTTTGTGAAACTTATAAGAGTCGCTGGGAGAAACAGAAGCGCTCTTTGAAGGAACGCTCGAATCGCACTTTTGCGGATATTTTAAAGGGCGCTTCTCCAATGGCCCAACAACAACAACTAATCAACACACAAAATGTCTTCGCCACGTTGCCCGTTGACGAAATAGAAGCGGACACAGCTAACGGGGGCACACCGTTCATTTTCCAAGGGAATCCCCGGCGCAAAAATGTGACCACTCCCAAAGTTCAAGGACAAGCCCCTCCGGTGATACCCCCTGTTAGCATGCCTAAAAAATCGAGTGCAGCGGACAAGCAAAATCAGGTTCCTCCTGGTTTCCGTGGGAATAATTCACCTTCGAATGGCCCAGCACTCGAGGGGACATCAAAAACCCCAACTGTCCCTGTTTTTCCGTCCAGTTCAACTTCCCAATCGGGATTTATAAAGTTGTCTGACCTTTTGGACCAAATCTTCAAGTGTTTTTATGTTTCCGACTCCATCAGAACCATTGTCATTTCAATGCTTCCAGTATTAAAGACAATTTTGCAACAATTGATGCAGACATGGCCCCTCCTTGCAATGATTATCTCTCTTGATGTCTAATTTAAATAGAGAGGTCGAAGATATCACTGTTTTACAGTGGAATTGTCGTAGTCTTATCCCTAAATTGGATACATTCAAATTTTTAATTCATAAGTTCAATTGTGATGTTTTTGCTCTGTCCGAAACTTGGCTTTCTTCGCGAGATGATCTCTCTTTCCACGATTTTAATATCATACGCTTGGACCGTGATGACAGATACGGAGGGGTGCTATTGGGTATCAATAAGTGCCACTCATTTTTTCGAATTGACCTTCCACCTATTGGAGGGATCGAAGCTGTTGCTTGTCATGCAAACATCAGAGGCAAAGACCTCTGTATTGTCAGCTTGTATTGGCCTCCGAGAGCTGCGGTTAGCCGCAATCAACTTGTTTTATTTTTTTTTATCTTCGCTTATTTTTCGTCGGCCTATTTCCGCCACTTTAGTGCCAATCACCGACATCAGGGAGGCGACTCCACCTGTTCCTACCTATCAGACTCAACAACTCATGAGCCGGGCCAACTTCTTTTACTTCCGCTCCGAAGGAAGACGTAACCAGAGATTTTTCGCCTCAGAAAATCCCAACGACGCCAGCTGGGATTGAACCCAGGCCGATCGGATTGTGAGGCTGTTACGCTAACCATACAACCACTGGCGCCGTCTTGAATCAACTTGTTGACATGTGCTCACTCCTTCCTGAGCCACGATTGATCTTGGGAGACTTCAACTCTCACGGAACTGCCTGAGGGGAACAGTACGACGACAATCGTTCATTGTTGATATATGACCTTTGTAACAACTTCAATATGACCGTTTTGAACACTGGGGAAACAACACGTGTACCTAAACCTCCTGCTAACCCAAGTGCTCTTGACCTCTCGCTTTGCTCGAATTCACTATCGTTAGATTGCAAGTGGAATGTAATCCAGGATCCCAACGGCAGTGACCACTTGCCAATCAAAATTTCCATCACCATTGGTTCGAATTCTTCTGAATCTATAAACATGGCATATGACCTCACAAGACACATTGACTGGAAAAAATATGTGGACGCAATTGCTCTAGCCATCAATTCCAGAGATGGTTTGCCTCCATTGGAGGAGTATAACTTCCTTTCTCGTTTGATCTATGACAGCGCGGTTCGCGCTCAAACGAAACCCATCCCAGGCTCCACTTTTCGTCAAAGGCCTCCCAATCCATGGTGGGATAGCCAATGTTCCAAGCTTTATCAGGATAAATCGAACGCATTTAAAGATTTTCGGAAACGTGGAACCATTGAGAATTTTCAAACGTATTTGGACCTTGAAAATCAATTTAAAAACTTGATCAAAGGGAAAAAACGTGCTTATTGGCGAAATTTCGTGGGAGGTTTGTCACGAGAAACGTCAATGAAAAAAATATGGAAAGTGGCTCGAAACATGAGAAATCGCTCTTCATCGAATGAAAGCGAAGAATATTCACATCGATGGATTTTTAATTTTGCACGGAAGGTTTGTCCCGATTCCGTTCCTGTGCAAAAAATTGTTCGAGATATACCACTAGATAGGTGCGATCTTGATTCCGAGTTTTCGATGGTAGAATTCTCTCTTGCTCTCCTTTCTTGTAACAATTCGGCTCCAGGAACGGATAGAATTAAGTTCAACTTGTTAAAAAACCTCCCTGATGTGGCGAAACATCGTTTGTTGAATTTATTCAATCGGTTTCTGGAGCATAATATTGTTCCAGATGATTGGAGAGAAGTGCGAATTATAGCTATTCAAAAACCCGGAAAACCCGCGTCCGACTTCAATTCGTACCGCCCAATAGCAATGCTGTCTTGTATACGGAAATTGTTGGAGAAAATGATCTTGTTTCGCCTTGATCGTTGGGTTGAAACGAATGGCTTAAAGGGTGTGTCACATCAAATTGCATCACGGAAAAAACACTGTAGAAATTCGCCCAGTAGACCGATCCTTTTGAAAATTTTAGACAGTAAATTTTCTTTTTATTCATACTGCGAGCCCAAGCCCGTATGCTCGCACCTTCCTCTTTACCCCGTCCATAAGGTTCTGTACAACGTCAGGTTGTAGTTTTTTTGAACAGAAATCCATTTTCTCTTGAAGTCCGCCTCCGATTTGACAACTTTTGGGTTCTTCCGGAGGGCCTGCTTCATAATCGCCCAATATTTCTCTATTGGGCGAAGCTCCGGGGCTTTGGGCGGGTTCATTTCCTTTGGCACGAAGGTGACCCCGTTGGCTTCGTACCACTCCAACACGTCCTTTGAATAGTGGCACGAAGCGAGATCTGGCCAGAAGATGGTCGGGCCGTCGTGCTGCTTCAATAGTGGTAGTAAGCGCTTCTGTAGGCACTCCTTAAGGTAAACCTGCCCGTTTACCGTGCCGGTCATCACGAAGGGGGCGCTCCGCTTTCCGCAAGAGCAGATCGCTTGCCACACCATGTACTTTTTGGCAAACTTGGATAGTTTCTGCTTGCGAATCTCCTCCGGAACGCTGAATTTGTCCTCTGCGGAGAAGAACAACAGGCCCGGCAGCTGACGAAAGTCCGCTTTGACGTAGGTTTCGTCGTCCATTACCAGGCAATGCGGCTTCGTCAGCATTTCGGTGTACAGCTTCCGGGCTCGCGTCTTCCCCACCATGTTTTGCCTTTCGTCGCGGTTAGGAGCCTTCTGAACCTTGTATGTACGCAGACCCTCCCGCTGCTTGGTCCGCTGGACGAATGAACTTGACAAATTCAGCTTATTGGCGACATCCCGGACCGAACTTCTCGGATCACGTCTAAACTGCTTAACTACGCGCTTGTGATCTTTTTCACTGACGGAGCATCCATTTTTGCCGTTCTTCACCTTCCGGTCGATGGTTAGGTTCTCGAAGTATCGTTTTAGTACTCTGCTGACCGTGGATTGGACGATTCCCAACATCTTACCGATGTCCCGATGTGACAACTCCGGACTCTCGAAATGAGTGCACAGGATTAATTCACGACGCTCTTTTTCGTTCGACGACATTTTTCCAAATTTACGAAAAATTGACAGTGAAGCATGGCCAACGTGATCTATACACTCTTATCTGATTATAAGCGAAAGCTGAAGATATAATTCCTAAAAATTAAATTTCTACAGCGTTTTTTCCGTGATGCAATTTGATGTGACACACCCTTTACTCTCAGATACACAATATGGGTTCCGGAGGGGCAAGGGGACGAATGATTGTCTTGCGTTGCTTTCTTCAGAAATTCAAATGGCTTACGCCGAAAAAAAAACAAATGGCTTCAGTATTCTTGGACATAAAGGGGGCCTTTGATTCTGTTTCTATAGAGGTTTTGTCAGACAAATTACACTCTCGGGGTCTGCCGCCTCTGTTGAATAATATGTTATATAACTTGCTTTGTGAGAAACAGTTGAACTTTTCTCACGGGGATTCGACAGTAAATCGGGTCTCCTACATGGGCCTCCCCCAGGGCTCATGTTTAAGCCCCCTTTTGTACAACTTCTATGTAAGCGACATCGACAATTGTCTTACACAAAATTGCAGCCTAAGACAACTTGCAGATGACGGAGTGATGTCTGTCGTAGGATCAAACGACCTGCAAGGACCCTTACAAGATACTTTGAACAATTTTTCAACCTGGGCCATTGGGCTAGGGATCGAATTCTCCACGGAGAAAACAGAGATGGTGGTTTTTTCTAGGAAGCATAGACCAGCAAAACCAAAGCTTCAACTTTTGGGTAAACCGATCACTCATGCTATGTCATTCAAGTATCTTGGGGTCTGGTTCGACTCCAAATGTACTTGGGGGGCCCATATTAGGTATCTGAGTAAAAAATGCCAACAAAGAATAAACTTTCTCCGTACAATCACCGGCACCTGGTGGGGAGCCCATCCCGAAGATCTTATAATGTTGTATCGAACAACTATTCTCTCAGTGATGGAGTATGGCAGTTTCTGTTTTCAATCAGAGGCCAAAACACATCTCATTAAACTCGAGCGAATTCAGTATCTTTGTCTCCGTATTGCGTTGGGATGTATGCCCTCAACGCATACCATGAGTCTCGAGGTTTTGGCAGGCCTACTCCCACTAAAAGATCGCTTCAATTTATTATCTCTTCGGTTCCTCATCCGGTGTAAGGTTATGAACCCATTGGTGATCGGAAATTTTGAGCAGCTTATCGAGCTAAATTTTCATTCAGGATTCATGAGCTCATATCATGAATTTATCTCCATGCAGGTTGATCCTTCTTCGTATACTCCCAACCGTGTTTGTTTTCCTGACTACATCAATTCCTCTGTACATTTTGATCTGTTCATGAAGGAGAAAATCCATGGAATTCCAGATTATCATCGATCGGGGATCGTTCCTACGATCTTCAATGCAAAGTATCGTGTCAATTGTAATAATATGTACTTTACTGATGGGTCCTCTATGAATGAGTCCACGGGATTTGGAGTGTTCAACGAAATTTTTAGCACCTCCCACAGTCTTCAGAATCCTTGCTCTGTGTATATTGCTGAATTGGCAGCAATACATTGGGCGCTGGACAGCGTCGCCTCACGACCTGTTGAACACTATTACATTGTAACGGATAGTCTTAGCTCTGTCGAAGCTATCCGTTCAGAGAGGCCGGAAAAGCACTCGTCGTACTTCCTTGAGAGAATACGAGAAAATTTGAGTGCTTTAACCAGACGCTGTTATGTCATTACCTTTGTTTGGATCCCTTCACATTGCTCAATTCCGGGTAATGAGAGGGCTGACTCATTAGCAAAGGTAGGTGCAATTGAAGGCGATATTTATCAGCGTCAAATCGCTTTCAATGAATTTTATTCTTTAGTCCGTAAAAATACCATCGCTAACTGGCAACGTAAGTGGAACGAAGATGAATTGGGTCGGTGGCTTCACTCGATTATCCCTAAGGTTAGCCTCAATCCATAGTTCAAAAGTCTGGACTTAAGTCGGGACTTTATTCGCACCTTCTCTCGACTCATGTCCAATCACTGTTCGTTAGACGCGCTACTCTTTCGTTTTAATCTTGCCGATGGCAATATCTGTGCTTGTGGCCAAGGTTACCACGACATCGAACACGTTGTTTGGTCGTGCGAGGAGTATCTTGTTGCCAGATCGAATTTAGAAAACTCTCTTCGGGCTAGAGGAAGGCAGCCCAATGTGCCGGTGAGAGATGTGTTGGCTCGGTTAGACCTTGATTACATGTCTCAAATATATGTCTTCCTAAAAGCTATCGATCTTCGTGTGTGATTGTCCTTATATCCTTATATTCTCCTTTTCCTTTTCCTTCGCGAGAAATCAAATCCCTTCTTACTAACAATAGAATAAGGTGAAATGTAAATACATGTTAGATATAAGATAGGCTTAAGAATTGAGTATGATGAATGTGAGTGCGAATGTGAGTGTGAACATTGTCAACATATCCTTATATCCCATCCTTTTCCTGAAACAAAATGTCACCCTTCTAAACTCGAGCAAGCCGCGAGTAATCGGTTCTCTACTTCATTAACATTAGAATTAATAAAAAATGTTTATGTATACTTGTAACTATACAGATAGGAGTTTGGCTCCTTTAAACTTAAGTAACTGAGCCTGTAAAAATAAACGATTTAATAAAAAAAAAAAAAAAATATTATGTATCCCGTTTGCAGATTTTCAAAAAAATTATTTTGAACATTGCAATTTTTGGATGAGAAGTTGCTGGCTGCGCAACATTTCTTGCATCATTGTTTGCATTGATGTCATGAGTTGCATAATTGAACCCATAAATACTTGTAATTGGTCCGCGAGAGGAATTATTGGTGTTGAAGGTTGGGAGAGTAGAGCATCCCTATACGATGTGCTAGGTGTAGGCGTGAAACCAGGAGGTTGGGGTTTCGGGTGTGTGGCTGAATTTACCGTTGGTTGCAGGGTTGGCAGGGTATCATTAAGGCAACTAGCCCGATGAGAAATTTAAATAAATAAATAAATCTATCTATATATATAAAAATGGAGTGATGTCTATCTGTCTGTCTGATTCTTATAGACTCGGAAACTACTGAACCGATCGACATGAAAATTGGTATGTAGGGGTTTTTGGGGCCGGGGAAGGTTTTCGTGATATTTTGAGACCCCTCCCCCCTCTCTAAGGGGGGGCTGCCATACAAATGAAACACAAATTTCTACATTACTCGGAAATTAACCAAGCAAACGAAACCAAAGTTGGCATGTGAAAGTTTTAGGGTGCAATAAATGTTTCTATGATGGTTAGACAGTCCTTCCCCCACTCAAAGGGGGGGCTGCCATACAAATGAAACACAAATTTCTGCATTACTCGAGAATTAATCAAGCAAATGAACCCAAATTTGGCATGTGGAGGTTTTAGGATGCAATAAATGATTCTATGGTGTTAAGATACTCCTTCCCCCTCTCTTAGAGGGGGCTGCCGTACAAATGAAACACAAATTTTTGCATTACCCGAGAATTAATCAAGCAAATTAAACCAAATTAGGCATATGGAAACTTTAGGGTGCAATGAATGTTTCTATGGTGGTTAGATACCCCTCCCCCCTCTCTTAGGGGTGGCTGCCATACAAATAAAACACAAATTTCTGCATTACTCGAGAATTAATCAAGTAAATGGGCGGGAAGAAGTTTGCCGGGTTAGCTAGTCATAATAATAAAATTAGAGTCATAAATAATAAAATGTATACAGTGAAGTTGCTGATCGTGGTGGTTCTTCAGTCTTCCAATGTTGGGTGTTATCCATTTAATAGGTTTCGATTGAATGCTGCAGTAGAAGAGTTAAAATCGAACTTCTGATAGACTTCGTTGAATCTTGTCGCCATAAATCGAATGGGGTCGTATTGACCATATGCTGAACGACGACCGTCTACTAACAGGAAGTCCCGCTGTCGAAGTGTCAATATTTCCGCTGAGTCAATATCGCCCAAAAGTATTTTTGCGACAAACATAACTTGGGCAACATATCTCCTGCGTTCCAACGTGTCAAGCCCGAGGAGCCTACATCGCTCTTCATACGGTGGTAAATTCAACGGGTCTCGCCATGGAAGACTACGGAGCGCGTATCTAATGAATTTTTTTGTATTGATTCGAATCTACTTATCCAGTTTAACTGATACGGGCACCACACGATTGCATTTGATTCCAGAATGGAGCGCACCAGTACACAGTAAAGTGACCGAAGACATTGTGGATCACGGAATTCGTTGGATACTTTAAATATAAATCCTAGTTGTCGGTTAGCCTTTGCAATTATGCTGTCATAATGGGGGCGAAAAGTCAACCCTGTGTCAAGGATGATTCCCAAGTCGCGTATTTGATCAACACGCACTAGAGGCTCGTTAGAAATATTGTAATTGTGGATGATTGGGTTCAATTTTCGATGAAACGATATTGCGTTGCATTTATGGATACTGATCGTCAATAAATTATTTGTGCACCACTCTTCGAATTCATTGATCCATTGTTGTAGAGTGTAGCAATCTTGGATGTGATTTATGGCTGTGTATATTTTGACATCATCCGCGTAGAAAAAGCGACATCCCGGTGGCAGTAGTTTTGATAACTCGTTGATGAAAATAGAAAATAGAAGAGGTCCTAGATTGCTCCCCTGCGGGACATATCAGGTGTTGGTGAAAAATTCAGATGACTTAGATCCAATTCGCACACATAGTTTTCGATCCGTGAGATATGATTTAAACCATCTAATGAGGTCATTCGAAACTCCTAGCTTGTCCAGTTTTATAAGCAGTATCTTATGATCGACTCTATCGAAAGCTGCTTTGAGATCAGTGTATATCACGTCAACTTGTGATCCGGCATCTAGATTGCGTAAGCAGAATGATGTAAACTGCACTAGATTTGTCGAGACAGATCGCTAGAGGTAAAAGCCTTGTTGATCAGCACTTGTCACTATGTAATTGTAGAACATATGGGAATTTAATTTTCCGAATTTTCCCTTTTTCCCTCAGAGTTTTCCGAAAACTTTCGATTGTCATGTTTGGTTGGAATATTTTTGGTTGAAATATGTGTAATATTTCTATGGGACCCCCTCTCCATTCCAGAGGAGAGAGGGATGTCATACCATCAGTTTGTGTTTCGTGTGTATGGTAGCCCCCCTTTGAGAGGGGGGAGGAGTAAATTCACCATAGAAACATTTCGTGCCCCGTAAAACCTTCACATGACAAATTTGGCTCCATTTGCTTGATAAGTATTCGAGTTATGCACAAATTTGTGTTTCCACCTCTAGAAAGCTGTGTCTAACCCACATAGAAATATTTATTGTAACGCAGAAATTTGTGTTTCATTCGTATGGCAGACGTATGAATTACGACTAATATTTTAAAAGGGGCGAACTTCATGCCATTCCTCCTGTCCATTGGCAGCCCCATATCAGATAGCAATAAAACGATGTGGGTGTAAAGACATTAGTCATTTAAGCAACTTTCCATACTTGAACTATCTGAAAAAAAATTAGACTAGATTGCTTTTTGGAAAGGTTCAAATTTTTTTTCTTTATTTAAAAAAAAAGTTATAACACAAAAAATATAAAATAAAATTCTAGTCAAAGGATGAAATATAGGAAATTGTTGAAATTTTCATTAAAAATATAAAAAAAAATTAAAAAAAAAGTACGTTGATAGAATAATTATTTTAAAAATTAAAATTCATTTTTCCAAAAACATGTTTTTTTAATTCTCAAAAAAATTATGTGAATACCTCTTACAATTTCCAACAAGTCACTCATGCGTCGGAAGGTGGGCACATTTACAGGGAAAAAGTTTTTCAAACAATTTTTTCTTTGAAAAAATTACTACTAATCCTAATTTTGTTTAAAGTCAATATAATGATATAGCGTATTCGACAATGTTTTAGCTCTTATTGAAATACACTCAGGTTTTTTTTACGCGGTTTTTTACGAGGTTTTTTTTACGTGGATTTTCGAATTAACGCGGTTTTTTTACGCGGATTTTCCAATTAACGCGGTTTTTTTTACGCGGATTTTCCAATTAACGCGGTTTTTTTTACGAGGTACGTATCCCCCGCGTAAAAAAAACCTGAACTTTTTTCGAGAACATCAACTTTCTATCTTTTATAGTTTTTGGAATACAAGGCACCTTTGTATGGAGGTTCTTGAAAAAAAGTAATGTTTTACTCGTAAAAGTTTTGTGTGCAAATTTTCGCGTTCAACATATTCTTGACATAGAAAAAAGAATAGAAAAAAGTAGAAATAAATTGTAGAACATGTAAATCACGATAATTTATACATAATAATGTTACGAGTAATTTTTCAAAGAAAACATGGAAACGTTGTGTTGGAAAAACTTTTTCCGTGTGAAAGTGCCCACATTTCGATGCATGGGTGACTTGTTCATATCTGTTTTTTCAGAATTAAAAAAAATAATATATTTTTGAGAAAAATTAATTTTAATTTAAAAATTTTTTTTTTCAATGATATTTTTTAATTTGTTCGATATTTTTTATGAAAACTTCAATAACCTCTTACATTTCGTTCCCTGACCAATATTTTGTAGGTTTTATAGTTTTAAGTAATTTTTTTTGAAATTTTTTCTTCAGTTTTTTCAAACTTAGAAACGTTGGTTAGAGAATTAAAAGTAGGAAATTATTTATGTTTTAATTAAAAAATATCAAACAAATTTTTAAAATAAAAAAAAATTCAAATTTTTGAATTCTCGAAAAAAATGTATTTTTTTTATCAAAATTTCAATAGTTTCCTACATTTCATCCTTTGATCTGAATTTTGTAGATACGATAGTTTTTGAGTTATAGATTTTTGTAAAAAATAAAGAAAAAAATTGTTGGCCCTTTTAAAAAAAGTAAACTAATTCTTTTCCGAATATTTCAAGTATGCAAAGTTGCTTGAATAACCAATCTCTTTACACCCACTGATAAGGTATTGCGAACTCCTCTAGGGCTTATTCAAAATCATTGGTCTATCTTTGGAAAAAAATTCAATTGTTGGTTGGAATATGTTAGGGTGAAATATGTGTGCCATTTGTATGGCAGCCCCCCTTAGAGAGGAAGGAGAAGTGTCGATTCACCATAGCAACGTTTCGTGTCCCCTAAAACCTCCACATGCCAAATATGGCTCAATATGCTTGATTAGTTCTCGAGTTATGAAGAAATTCGTGTTTCATTTGTATGGGAACCCCCCTTTAGAGAGAAGGGAAAGTGTCGGAAACTACCATAGAAACGTTTATCGATCCCTGAAACCTCCACATGCCAAATCTCATTTCTTGATTAAGCAAAAAAAGCAAAAAAGAAAATAATAATAATCCAATACACACTAAGTTAACTGACCACTACCTCAATCCTACCCGACAATTTTAAGCCGTGTTCGAAGTGTCAGCGGTGCGTCTTTATTGTCATCTATGCTCGTGAAACGACAGCCCTTCAAAATTAGTTTCTTTTTTGTAAACAGTGAAAAATCACACAGATCCATGTCTGGCGAGTATGGGGCTTGGGGTATTACTGTAATAATGATTTTTAATAATGAATTACGGACCGACAGTGAAATGTGAGAAGGTGCGTATTATTAGGGTGCAAAAACCATCAATTGTATTCCCAAAACATTCTAAAATGTTTCATCTCATTTTCACTGGTTTTTAATGTGCTGGGTGTTCCGGCCATCCTGGAAACGCTAACACCACTCGTAAACTAATGTTTTACTCATAGTAGATTCACCACTTGGGTCCTTTTCTCGTCAGTTTTGCAATCCAGGTATACGATTCACTTGAATACATGTGTGTTGTCTAATTATTCGAGGTAATTTATGTGTTACTGCGAAATTGGTCCCGAAAGTAATTATCTAATTGCATCGCGCTGAGGTCTCAACTAAGGTTTTTCCAGGATCGATTCTAGTCCAACAATCGTCAAAAAACGTGGTTGTGGTACGGTTACAGGAAAATAACTGCTAAAAAAAGATTTACTACCTATTAACAAATCATGAATTCTATATGACAGCCATTTACTTTTCGTAACACATGTGATGGTTTTTCGTGGGTGGCAAAATCGATACGCGTGTGAGTTCCTGTTGTGTTTGAAATTTCTCTGAATTAATGAATTTACCTCGTCATTTTTTTTCAAACGTCTAAACTATTACCTCTGAAAATGTCTGGCAAAAAAAAACCATTGAGCTATGAATCTACTCAAGGTGTGTACTATTTTCGTGCGAAGCCCCAAAGCCGTCTCCACGGCGATTACACAATTGTTTATCCAATTTCCTTGAAAGTCACCCATGCTTTTGTAAGTTTCTTGAGTTTGCTACGCTGCAAACGACAACTGTTGGGACTAACAACACAGGGCCCTTTCTTCCCCCTTCCTCCGCAACCTTTACGCGTATTTTATTAAACGATTGAAATTTGATAGCTTTTCCTGATTTCCGCACGCGAATGTTTCGCCAACTAATAAATAATACAACTACTTTCCCGATCGGGATTTTCCTCGTACAAAATGGGAACGAGCAATTTTTTTTTTCTTGCATCCACCACAACCGAATTGTTGTTTTGGTCGTTTTCACGGTAAAAATGCACCCAAATAGGGCACGATTATGCTTGTGTGTTTGTAAATCGGGACTGTGGTCATATCATTTGCGTGTGGAAACTTCTTCAGCTGCTCGGTTTTATTTGTGTGGAAAAATTCCGATATCGTGAATCAAACTTTTCCGCAGGCCTGCACACGGATACCAGCTCTCCGTTGGTTCTTCCTGGTGCTTCGGTTCGGTTGGTGAGTTAAGGATTTCCATTCACTTTTCAAGCGATTCAGTTCGGAGCGGATAGTGACGGGTGCGGATGTGATATGTTGGATGGATTGTTTGACAAGGAGTTTTGCAGTTGATGGAATTTGCAGCTTTTGAATGAGATTGTCGTGTGATAGAATGACCTGCGGATGTTATAATTTACTGATATTCAAAGTGTAATTGTGTACAGTATGTAATTGAAAAGCCATACACAATTGAAGGCTACATCGAGAAGTGCTTTTTTGATATACCTGGATTAAATTTACAAAGTGATTATGGAAAAATAGCTGGTGGTGGATGTGGAGATTGATATATAAATCACACATCACATCGAACAATTAGTAAGTAACTTTGTGATTTGGAGGGTCAACCTGGATTGAATTGAAATGATTACTGCGACTTCACAAAGGAATTGTGCATCGAAGCTGTAAAAAAGGAACAATAAAAAAACATGTGCCTGATCACCTATTTATTTAGAAATATGAACAGTAATGAACAGAACAGAGTTTTCGCGATCGCTAGAATAGGAACATGTCCGGATATTTTTTCCCGCTTAGCTTATGAATACATATTCGGTCAAACTAACTACAGGGAAACTTCGATATAACGTACCCTCGTTATAACGTACCCTCGATATAACGTCACTCGATATAACGTACACCTTTTCAAAGTGTAAAGGAAATTTTTTTTCAATATTTTTTTTCTGATAGATCAATGAATTATCTGTATTGTGATGCTAAAACAAGTTTTGTACCTTCAATCAATCTCGATATACAGCTGGTTTTGTGATTCCAGATTCTAAATGAATCAGGCTTTAATCAACAGTACGAAGGGAAACATCATGAGAAAGGCTGGCTTCGTCTTCTGATTGAAGTTATTCATTAACTTGACTAAAATAGCAACACAATAATGTATTATAGACTACGTTTGTAAGTACTTTATTATGCTTCGATGTAACGTACGATTCGTTACAACGTACAATTTTGAAAGTGAAATGTACGTTATATCGAAGTTTACCTGTATCAGCACATTTTGTTGTTTATATTACTTTTATTATCAATATCTCGGTGGAAGTTCTTCGCTGGTTGTGTATTATTTAAATCGCATAATGCGAAGGAATTAAACTCATATCTCCGATTCCGGCAATACAATTACCAGATTTGGTGTGTAGAAGATACTTTGTTTTTGGAATAGAACAAGGTAAACTTCCCGCTCAGCTCTATGTCCAGTAATTTGGGCTGTTAATTTCGGGTCGTTAAAAACCCGTCTAGCAGTATTACCGTCGTTACTGCTTTCTGATCCTTGCTTTGGAATTCCATTTATCAATCCTATCCGCTTAAATTCTTTCTGTACAGCCTTCTTACTAGCGTTCTCGCTTGCCAACACTTACTATCAAGCCCGTAAGAAATATGTAAGGGACATTCCCTGAACCTGTGTCAATATGTTATGTTTTAAAATGGGAAAGCAATAAGCTATACATTTACAAACCTAATGCGAGCATGTAATGTAGAATGTCCAAATTGAAAAGTCGATTTATCGATGGGTCTGGATAGTATTGCATCAATATTGTTAAAATGCTTCGGTGAGGCATGAAACACGAAGTATTTCTGTGTTGAACCTCCAGTAATACCACTGCATACCTTGCCATCTATCATGGTACACACCATGGTGTGGTGAATTTTCACTCCCTGCGCATCAGTTGGCACCAAGTGTTCTATTTGCCCATCGGTATAATCCATCTCTTTCAAGGACACTGCTATAGACTCCTTGACGAACTGCATTCAGATGGGTTTACATAGTCCAGTAGAGGACGGCCTTTGGTTCATCCATAGAATTTTCATAGGATTATCGAGAACTCTTAATTGCAGAGGATCCAAAGATACCCATTTTACCAGAAGATCAGAAGCTTACCTGCGGCAAACTACTGCAAAATAACTCTAATTTGAGCTCTGATAGTGATATAGAATGTGAAATTGATTTATAAATTAATATAATACAAATAAACATCAATATTAGAGAAAGTATGAAGAAAACAGAGTAAAATATTGAGTAAATTGCGCTGTAGAAATTGGTGTAAAAAGTTATGGTCCCGAGAGTGAGCGAGTTCTAAAAGGAGTTTGCCGTATATTCCAAACCCTGACGAACAAAATGACGTTGAGTATTGATGCACAGACGTGCACATGACCCGCAAATTTTTAAAGATGTATCTAAAAAAAAAGTGAGACACGAGACACGACCGCATAGTTGACGTAGGATTCCGTTAGGCCGTTAGATCTATTGATTCTGGATATGTTTGAAGAATTACATCGTTAAACTCTTTGCTAATGAATTGGTGGAGGCGATCTGGCGTAGTGGTAACATCCATGCCTCTCACGCTGAAGGTCACGAGTTCAATTCTCACTCCCGACATTCTTCCAAAAATGGAAGTAAAAAGTGACGAACCAGCCAAATGAGTTGAAAATCACTATAATACAGATAAAAAAAAAAATGAATTGGTGGCCTTATGAAAAGGGCCATTTTGTTTGGTTGTTGGGTATTGGTTGTTCACTCCACCAGAGTTTACCGAGTGATGATGACAGAAGGATGGTAAACAATCGTTGGATGGTCCGTATCAGATAAAAGATACCGAAGGGAAAGAGATATTATGGAAACCGCCTTCTGTGCTCCTAGATGAGATGCCTCCTGTGTGTATGGATGAAATAAAGAAGAAAAAAAAACTCACCAATGTAATATAAGATAATTACCAATACTGAACACAATTACCAATTTTTCTCATCAGTAAAAACATGTTACTTTAATATAGGGAAAACATATTTGAACTGGAAGATATGTTTTTTATGATTTTTACTTTCTGAGTGTTTATTCAACCCAATGCGAATTTTAATTGGACTAACAACACCTAATACTATAAGTAGAGCAATCTCTTTTTCTAATATTTCGTAACTTTTCCAATTTTTCTCGTCGTATAAACTTTCCTTGGGGTAAAATGAACACAACAAAACGGACAGCTTAATCCAAACGACCCGTTCTCGAGCGGGAAAACACCTTGGTGTACTTGTTTATGAAATTTAAAATAAATCGTTCCATATATCAAGTCATTTTCAACACAACTGCGACCATATACAGTTTAACTATTACACTTGGGCTAATTTTTTCATAATACACGATCGGTCATTGATATGAAATTTCACGAAGCAACCAACATTAAAGTTCCAAATTTGAATTTTATTTGCTAGAATTAAGCGTATCACTCACCTAACTTGCAATATAAAAATGCCCCCGACTTTCAGATATTTGCAATGTCAAATTCTCTCAGGCAGCTTGGTTTTGATGTCTCTGTTAGGGGATACATTTCGGTAGGAACAAAAAATCCCCCTACTTTCATGTATTTGCAATGCCGATTTCCCCCAGGCAGCTTGGTTTTGATGTCTCTGTTAGGGAACACATTTCAATAAGAACAAAAGTTCCCCCTACTTTCATGTAATTGCAATGCCAATTACCTCCAGACAGCTTGGTTTCAATGTCTCTGTTAGGGACCCGCAGCGTGTGTCATCAATTTCGACCAATTAGAAGTGGGTATTTCTATTAGGATAGGGGTTGAGATTTTTTTCTGCTCAATAATTAGTTTCATAACATATATTATTTTCTGTTAGGAAGTGCCGAAATCGATTGAAGCAAAAATTTCATTAATCCATCATGAAATGACTGAGCAATAAGCGTTTTAAATTCGACAATTTTCACGATGTGCTCGATTTTCTCGATTTCCAATTTGTACCCCAATATGTTCCCGAAAGGCGTAATCCTACGTCAAAATATTGCATTCCATCACCTTAAGTTTCTCAATCACTGACACTGACTTTTTTCAGATTAACATTTTTTACCGTTTTTCGGAAACGGTCTACAATACGAGAAAACTTTGTTACAGTCCATTGTGGTATACCGTTATTCACACTATAAGGAAGATTGTTCGACTGCTGAATGATGTTTGAATCTGAGTAGCTTTATTTACATGTGCAGAGGTACCTTAGAAGATACCTGAGTTCAGGTACTATCTAGGTATAACGTAAACAAGTTAATTATTTTTGTACCCATAACGTCCGGTCGAATCAACGAGGTGTATTTGTACTGAATGGATTTCCATTCTACTTTGAAAATTGTTCGTGTTTTGATTGTGCAACACGAATGACATGTTAAAAGTTTGTATTAAGATAACTTTGAGGTGTAAAGCTTCGAGCGTTAATACCTCTTTGTCAGTTGAAGAAAGTGGTATGTCCGAAAGATAAAAAAAGACGGGTGGGTAATGTCGGGGACATAACCGGAGTGACGTAGGACTATACAAAGGGGACAGCTTTTGTTAAATATATATTTTAAATATATTGTTTTATTTTCTTCTCCTACGTGAATACCTACCTATCTACCTGAAAAATGGATTAGTTTACTGTTTACTCTTTATGAATATGTTGATGGTTCTGAAAAGAACCTTTGGTGTTGTGTTTTTGTTATCACTCGATATTCCCATCTTGTTCGGTTAAACCTTCCTGTTTAGCTATTGCGTTTGCCACTCGCCACAGCTTTCACAGTTGGAAAATTTCTTCCCATCCAGCTTGTGACATGTTGTTCAGTAAATTACATTTAATGCGACGTGCCGGAGAAACACTTTGCCACTCACTGAAACTAATTGTTGCCTTGATGAGCGCCGAACCGAAGCTGCTCTGTTCTTGATGCGGGGTTTCTGATTGTCGTGAGCAGCTTTGCAAGCCAACTCGAGCACTCCGACGGCCGAAACTCTATAATCGCTGTTAGGTATACTGGTGCTCCGGCACCAATCAGTTCGGCCTAGTTACCCTTGCGGAGGAATCAGTGAATGCGACCAACAGGGAACTGGAGACCTGCACGGTTCAAGTGAGACTTTGCCTTTCCCTTAACTTGTCCTCCTTTGTTACGTCCACGATGCCGATGTCGTACAACCACACGGGTTTACGGTTTGAAATAAAATAAGATATTTTTTTGGGGTCCGCGTGTTTTATACTCTAGCGGTACACACTCACAGGATAGAGACAAATCGGCAGACTCAGCCAGAGGGGCGAGTCCAACGAGACGAACGAATGAGCGTTAAAAGGGAGCGATGGCAAAAACATATATTCATTACGATTTGTTCGCTCGTTGGATTCACATGCAGGCTAAAAAGGGTCCTTTTCAGGATCACAAAATTATCTTCAATCTAAAGAGTTTATTGTTTTGTTATCACTCGATATCCCCATCTTGTTCGGCTAAACCTTTCTGTTTAGCGATTGCGTTTGCCACTCGCCACAGCTTTCACATTTGGAAAATTTCTTCCCATCCAGCTTGTGACATATTGTACAGTAAATTACATTCAATGGCACGTCGCATTACCACCACTCAGTATCGGATTAGAGGTAATTTTAACCTGTAATTGAACATTTGCGATGATAGTGGTACAGTGTCAACTTTCAATATGGGATCATAATTTGGACCCCGAACTCTATGTTTACACAAATGTCCAACTAAATATGTCACATTACAGGTCCGTCCAATTAGCTAAATGTCGAGATAAGTGTAAATTACTGTACTTTCAATCTAGAAGCAATTTATTGAATTGGTGTTGATTGGTGAGAATTGGTGAAAATCAATAAGCTCAGAACAACTGCCAAATTCACATACTCATCATATCCTGGCAAACAAATTATGAAAAAATCAATTTGTGTTTTATTATTATTTTGGATATTGTTTTAGAAAGCATTGAACTGTTTTTTCTAAACTCTTTTTTGGAAGGTTTAATGGCCCTGAAAAGCGCCTTGTTTTATGGAATGCTTCCAATTTAGAAAACTTAGTACTCGTGGTTTTGAAAAAAAACCATTTCGAACACCCTCGATGCCGCCTTGTTCTGGATTTTCCACCAAAGTAGTTTGTATAAAGAACAAACTTTTTTCTCCTGCTACCTGATGCCATTTTGCGATTGCGTTTGCCACTCGCCACTCGCTGCAACTGCCTGTTATCTTGATGTCCACCGAACCGAATGTGTTCTGTTCCGAATGCGGGGTTTCTTATCGTCGCGAGCAGCTTTGCCAGCTAACTCGATCACTTCGGCGGCCGAAACTATATAACGCCGGCTAGGTGGACTGGTGCACTGCTACTAACGCGCTCGGCCTAGCTACCCTTACGGGGAACTCCAGATCAACACGGTTCGAGCGGGATTTTGCCTTTCCCTTCACTTTTCCTCCTTTACCATGTCCAGACATGGCTGCTTGGGTTGGTTGGTTGATGTGTTGTGATGCGAACCGATGTGGTGTACGGTTTGGATGAGAATGATCCTTACGGCAGCGGAGCGGGGATTTTTAAGCTGACTGGCTGGCTCGAGAATTACGCATGTGTGAGACTACGACCAATGTTTCGTTCTTTTTTTTCTTTTTCCTTTCCAATCGTGCTTCATTCTATTTCGCTGCTGCTCTGGTTGCCCGTTTTGGTCGGTACGATTTGAGGAGCACAAAATGGACCAATCAAAAATGGCAAAAATTTTGACAATGCTTGATATTTCACAATTATTCAATTATTTATCTCAAGAAAAATGAAATGTTATTCATTATGATAGATGCGTAGATATATTTCCTATCCATTGATGCAAAAACCTTTGCGATCTGTTGAGAAATGCTCGAGTTATAAGCGTTCCAAATCTTGCATTTTTTCCTACTTGTTCAGTGCCTAGATTTCCATTTCACCCCCTATATCTTCGGGTTAGTCGTAGTCCTACGTCAAAAAAATATAAATAAACATAAAACATGTTTGATTAGCTTGATTCACGATAGAACCCTTCACATACCAAATTCGGCTTCATTTGCTTGATAGTTTTCTAGTTATGCATAAATTTGTGTTTCATTTGTATGGCAGACCCCCCTTAGAGAGGAGGGAGGAGTGTCTACTCACCATAGAAACGATTCTTGCCCCCTAGAAACTTCACATGCGAAATTTGGCTCCATTTGCTCGATTGGTTTTCGAGTTATGCAGAAATTTCTGTTTCATTTGTTTGGCAGAACCCCCTAAGAGAGGGGGAGGAGTGTCTATTCACCATAGAAACATTTCTTGCCCCCTGAAACCTTCACATGCTAAATTTTGCTCCATTTACTTGATTAGTTTCCGAATTATGCAGAAATTTGTGTTTCATTTGTATAGCAGTGCGACCTCCCCCAGCTTCGGGAGAGAGGAGGAGTGTTCACTCACAATTGAAACGTTTATTGCCCCTTAAAACCTCCAGATGCCAAATTTGGCTCCATTTGTTTGATTGGTTTACGAGTTATGCAGAAATTTGTGTTTCATTTGTATGGCAGCCCCCCTTTAGAGAGGGGGAGGGGTGTCTACTCACCATAGAAACATTCATTGCACCCAAAACCTCCACATGCCGAATTTGGTTTCGTTTGCTTGTTTAATTCTCGAATAATGCGGAATTTAATATTTCATTTGTATGGCAGCCCCCCTTAGAAAGGGAGGAGGGGTCTCGAACTATCATAAAAACCTTCCCCGACCCCAAAAACCCCTACAAACCAATTTTCATGTCGATCGGTTCATTAGTTTCCGAGTCCATAGAAATCAGACAGACAGAAAGACAGAAAGGCAGAAAGACAGAAATACAGAAAGACAGAAAGACAGAAAGACAGAAAGACAGAAAGACAGAAAGACAGAAAGACAGAAAGACAGAAAGACAGAAAGACAGAAAGACAGACAGACAACATTCCATTCTTATGTATATAGATTTACATACAAAACTGAAGTACAACAAAAAATTAAAAATCAAGACAAAAAAGTGTCCGAATGTACCCCCACTCCTCTACTTTAAACGACGGATTCCAGCTGTAATAATTCCTGAATTGAGGTAATCTAATTTTTTCACTTTGGCTGTGCGAATGATGACTTTAAATTCGCGTTTTTCTAACATGGATGAATCAATTTAGCAAAACGTGATCGGGAAATTCCACATAAAATGATAAATTAAAAGTTCACGTTATTTTAACATATTACCTATCGGAAATTGTATTGTTGTTTTGCAATAGCAAAATGTTGTTTTGTAAAATTGAATAATTTACGTGACGCGACCGATATTTGTTTTTTTTTATTTGTACTCCCGAAAACGAAATCCTACGTCAAAACGTATCGATGATTGCAAGCATGGCTCGCGTATTTGACGACCGTTCGAGCTCCGAGGCTATGTAGCAAAAGAATCAACAAAAAACCGCCTCTTCGTAACCTGCCACAAGATAGACAAGATTTTGTATTATTAGGGTTCTAATTTAACTTGTTGATAATTGAAAATGAATAAATATATGAATAAAACGTATCGATAGTTTTATTAGATATATTTAATACTTAAAATAATTTCAACGCAAAATGGATTTTCACGACAACATTTTTGGAATTCACAAACACTATGATTTAGTAAAAATAAACTATGTTATTTATTCATTGTAACACTAACGCAGACTGCTGCATAATTTCGTTTTAAATCGAACATGAGAAAGCAGGACATCACGTTACTTATGAATGCCAAAAATGAATGACTCTCATTCAGACTGATTCGAATACAATATGAAAATGAAAAAAATATAATTGTCATCCAGTCATCCAAACCATTACTAATATCGAAACGTTGTACAGGGTTTTCCATTTCGGGCTTCCGAAAGTATACAGCCTGGGCTGACAACCGTTTGACATAGCTGTCAACCAAAGCGTCATATCATTAGTTGAATGTCTGCCATTTTACAATATGGATCGTTTTAGCATCGCACAACGTGTTAATTTTGTTAAATTATACTATAAAAATGATGAAAAACCGGCAAATGTTTTTCGAGCATTACGGACGGATTTTGGTCGTCATGGACGGCCTACAGAGCACACAATCGCTAATGTAGTGCGTAAATTCGAACAAACTGGATCCGTAGCGGATATTGTGAAACCTGTGCATCATCGTAATGTGCGTTCGGCCGAAAATATTGCTGCTGTTGCTGTCAGTGTGGAGGATGACCCGAATGTTTCGATTCCACGGCGTGCTCAGCAATTGGGCTTGTCAAACACATCATTGTGGCGAATTTTGCATTTGGACTTGCACCTACATCCATATAAAGTCCAACTGGTACAAAAATTAGAGCGTGGTGACCATGGAATGCGTCGGGCATACGTCGATTGGGTGAACGAACAACAGCAGCAAAATGCTGAATTTTCGCATCAAATTTTCTTCAGCGATGAGGCACATATCGAGCTCGGTGGCTATGTGAACACCCAAAATTTCCGTATATGGGGCTCAGAAAATCCACACGTGATTGTTGAGAGACCATTGCATCCGCCAAAAGTCTCTGTTTGGTGCGTATTATGGTCTGGTGGAGTCATCGGGCCGTATTTCTTTGAAAATAAGGACGGCGAGACGGTAACTGAGAATGGGGAGCGCTATGGCTGCGTGTTAACCGATTTTATTTGCCACAAATTGAAGATATGGATACGGATGACATGTGGTTTCAGCAGGACGGCGCCACATGCCACACAACACGACCGAACATGGCCATATTGCGAACGAAATTTGACGGACGCATAATTTCGCGTTTTGGTGATGCCAATTGGCCGTCCAGATCATGCGATTTGAACCCGCTAGACTTTTTTGTGGGGTTATGCGAAAGACCGTGTCTATGCCAACTCTCCGCAAACTCTTGAACATTTGAAAGACAACATTCGTGAAGTTATGACCGAGATACCGCCCCATATGTGCCGGAAAGTCATCGAAAATTACCAGTTCCGGATCAAGGTGTGCGAGGAAGCCCTAGGTGGACATTTGAATGATGTTGTATTTCACACATAATGGCATAAACCAAACTTTAATTTGAAATAAAAGTTTCATCGAAATTCGAATTCTAAGTGTGTTTTATTTCAATTTACTTTTGGAATTTAAAGTTGGAAAACCCTGTATATTCGTGTTCCATGCCTCACCGAAGCATGTAGTTATATATTGTAAATCTGTATATTCTGTATAAAACATAAAAAATCTGTAATCTGTAACTACAGATTCTTGGTTTCATGGATGAAAAATCAGTATAAACAAAAATTATTCTGTAAATATGGTAACCTTGGTGACATCATCGATTTCTTTACATCGATTCTCTCTATTGATCATAACTTAGTTGCAGACTCATTTTCAGCTTTATTTGACAATACGGAAAATAGGTCAGAACCGCATTTATCGGATTTTATAGCAAACTCAAATTGGAACGTTTTCGCAGTTGAGTTATTAACTAAAGAAAAAGTTGATGAAGAGAAACCGATCAAGTCGCTTACACCCCTTTAATTCTAAGCCCCTTACATATGAGTGACCTGCTTGGAAGTACAGCATAGTCAGTATTTGTCTATGTATGTCGTTGGCTGTCATTGAAAGTTATCTGAATATTGTGCTCATCCTGGCCAATCTCAGATTCTATTTTGCTGCTGTATTGAACAATATTTTTCGCCACAGAATGCATTTTCAGAGTATGCTAGGAGCAAGCTTAGTGTAGATCAAAATCAAAGCAGAAGCGAAATATTAAATAGGATGTACGTCTGTGTTCTTCAAACTAACCCAAATGAGCATGCAACATATAGCTTAATGGAATCCTATGTTAACTATGCGGTCGTGTCTCGGCCACAACCCTCCTGTGACTTTTAAATTTCAAACTTTGGATTTAGCTGAAACTTTGCCAACTTTTTCTTTCCCTTGTACATGACGTTTCATATAATTTTGAGACATTTGGCATCACAATTTGTATTTAAAACCCCGATTTCCTGTACTCCCCCCTATGGGTGATTTTTCGGTGCTCAAAAAACTCAAATTTTAACGTCTGCGACACTAGTAAATGAAGCTCAATTGAGCTAATATTTTGCATTGGGTATTTTATCGTGTAAATCAACATTTCGCACGTTTTACCTTGTATTCCGAAAACAACTAAGTGTCGATTTTTGACAACAAAAAATCGAGATGACAGTTGATCGTTTCATGCAATTCTGAGACATTCGGTACCAATTTTTTTTCGAAGCATAAAACTATGAAGTAATACTCAACTTGTCGCTTATTATTGTGCACCGCGCCAACTCGCCGAGCAAAATCCATCGAAAATTATCTTTTTGGTATTTTGAAATTTTTATTTTCATTCTTAGATCAATTACAGGTACATTAAAATTAAAATCAAAGCACAGTTTTCATTTAAATGTGCGTGTCTTGGTGGGTGAATTTCTGATAATTTTGGAGCATTGCATTGTATATCTTTTTTTGTGCCATTAGAAATCAAGGATTTTTAAAATTAAGTTTTGAAACCTTGTTCGTACGTGTTTCTTATGTGAGATTTTTCCAGAATATTTCGTGAATTAAGCGGTACAAGTTTTTCCTTTTTCCACCGTCTGCATTTTTTTCATTTTCTCAAAATCGATGATTTCATTGTTCACGTGCCCTTAAATTATTAGGACTAAACATATCGACATCTGATATATTTGTAGAATTGTGCAATTTCGTGTTTTTGTATTTTTCTTGTTTTCAATTTTCATTTTCAAATTGCGATGCAATCCTCAATTGTGTGAGGAAAGCAAAAGAAAAAAAAATCAATTTAGACGATTCCTCGTCACAGTAGAAAGTAATATAAAGTATTTTTTGTCGTCTTTTCGAAATAGATCCTACGGTGAACCATAAAGGGATTCAAAAAATGCCAATTTTTTTTTATTTGGTACCCTATACAACATTTTACAAAGCGCTGGTGACTTGGTTTGAAGGTACTTTTCATTTCCTCAATTTAGAGATATAACCTATTTTTTATTTCCATTATTGCGTAAAGCTCATAATTGAATATTGAGCGAACAAAAAAATCAACTAATGTACAAAATGTACAAGTTTTCAGATTTCTATAACATATATTACGTTCACGACACATGAAAGCCTAACATCTACCGGACTGATTGATACCAATAATATACCGTAATCAACTCTATCGAGGAGGGCGAATCACATAACCGATACATCTATAAAAGTTAAAACAGTTAAAAATATTTGCATTTCCTGATAGTAAGAAAGTAGTCTTATCTCGTATTTTTTCTAGACAAGCACTCGTCATAAATTCTCACACAAACGTTCATTCAAATTTGCCCCTATTCTCAAATTGGGGTCAGCAAAAAAAGTGCTCGCTATCAGTCGCTTTACATCAGTTGCGCTATATTCTGCATATTGCTCAGTAGCACTGTACTCGATATCAACCATATCAATAAAACCCACCTCGTGCCCAAATCCCCATTCCTGTCTTTGGCCTATATTCCTTTAAAACAGTGCTTCTACTGCCCCAGGAAAATAGGCCGCACTGTTTATGTTTTACTTGTGTTGAAGTGCACCAGTTTAGCAAATATTGTGTTACTCCGACATTATGATGCAGCGAGGAAACATTCAGGGCAAAGTTTGTTATTGCTTGGATAGCATCTAGCAAGTTTGCGTTTCTTACTATATGAGCAACAAATATGTCAAAAAAAACACACACATAAAGATCTGTAATATGAGATATTTGTGAATTTAAAATTGAGATCATAATGTTTCGTCTTTATGTGTTTTCTTCTAGAATATGCCAAAGCATCATCACTCCCCAGTTCATCATCATCATCACGTGAGTATATTTTTAAAAAAATCCTCAAACCGATATTGAACAAAAAATTATCATTCTAGCCCGAGCCACCATGCAACGATCATCTGGCGCACTCGATCGATCTGGCCACGACGCTTCGCAGCGAGCTGGCCGCAATCACATACAAACGGGATCGACTGATGGCCGAGCTTTCGGACGCAAAAAGCTCCCTTTGTGCAAAGGAGAACGAGTGTGAGGCACTTCGAGCACAAGGCGCTCGCCAAACGTCGCTGATCAGTTCCCTTCAACAGCGGCTGGCTGTCACTGAGTCACGTGAGAAAACCCTCCATTCGAGAAGCGAAACCGCGGTCAACACCTTGAACCGAGACAAGAAGCACTTGGAGGATAAAATTAAGGAACTGTGTTCGAAGATTAGAAGATTGGAGTGCGAACTGAACAAGGAAGAGGGTCATCGGGATCAGGCGAGGGCACACTTGCAGGATCTCGTACGAAGGTTATGCCTCTGCTTGGGGATCGACGTTTGTGATGGAAGCCACCTCACGCCGGAGTGTGTTCTGGCCAAAGCCGGCGAAACAGTGGCAGAGCTGCACAGATTACGATCCAAACTGGCCGGAACATGTGAGCATCTAACATCGACCGAGGCGGAATTGATCACTGCCAAAACGACGGCTTCCTCGGAAAAGGCACGACTTCAGACGCAGATTGAAGGATTGCAATCGTTGTCGCAGGGTTTGGAGAACCGATGTCGCCAGGCGGAGCGTGACTTACAAGCAACGCGCGATCGGTTGGCAGAAAGTGAAGTTTGTGGTGATAAACTGAGAGGTATAATTTGTGTGACTACGATGCCTTCGCGTCTCAACCAACATAATGTAATTGCAGAGGAACTTAGAGGATTTGAGTCACGATGCTGCAGACTACAAAACAGCTACGACCGGTTGCAAACGGAACGATTGCAGTTCCTCCGGACGATAGCCACGATAGTGGGAGTTAATGAGCCATGTGAAAACAACATTCGAGATAAAGTTCGTGACATTACGAACCACAATCAGTCGCTGCACGATGTAAGTCACTCATCAGAACCATCTATTGATTTGTTTTTATGGTCATATGATTTTATCGGTCGGCTTTATAAACGTATATTGAAATTCTCTCAAAATTATTCTTCCGCTGCCCCACTCATTTTTTTTCACAAATACTGGCTGGGGGCTATCTAAAATACCAAATTTGACGAAAAAATTGTCGAATCGGTTACATGATCGGCACACTGCAACCGGCAAAGTTGTATCACTTTTAAACGGTAGCTCAAAAGTTATGATTTTTTTAAAATTCATTTTTAGAAAAAAAGGAGAAAAAAATATTGTTCGGACCATTGGTTAACTTTGAAAAATTATAACTAAAAAAAGAAAAAAATGATGATTTTTGAATATGTTATGGAAAAAATTCTCAACAATGAAGAAAAAAATTAAAACAAATGGCCCCGAGACCATGTCAAATATAAAAAAAACAACTACAATCAATAATTTCAAAAACAAAATTCAAATTGTAATATTTTAGTGTTTTGAGAAGACCAGCTAATTGGTTTTAATTTGATATATCGATCATCTGAATAGGTTTAATAGTTCAAAAGTTATAATTTTTTTGAAAAAAGTCATTTTTGGAAAGAACGCGAAAAAAATATTTTTCGGACCATTTTAAAATCGGAATGTTTGGAATCTAATATTTTACGATAAGGAACAAAACTACCAATTTTCACGAAAATCAAAGAACCACTTCATCGGGTTGGCATGAAATGGCTTTCAATAGTTTTTTTTCAAAGTCATTTTTATGCTATTGAAACATATTTTCGAGTAATAAGTGACAAACAGACCTTTTATCTTCTGAATAGATTGTTTGTCATATCACTTCGTTCAGCCGGCGCAGAGATATTAAGGGGGTATTTCAGAATATTTTAACTATTCATTATATCATTACTTATTTATCTATCTTTTAGCAATAAAACAAAATTTGAACGGAAAAAATATTCATAATTAGATGTAACTATTTTAAATATGTATATTTTTTCGTTATGCAGTGAGGGGGTTCAAATAAAAGTTGTGCCATGGCGTATAGTATTCCAGCCCTTCTGGGTATCTGAAACAAAATAACCGAACAGATTCTGAATCAATAAAGTTGCTGCTATCGCATGCAAAGAGAAAACGTGTAAAATCATGATTTTTTATTGGTTCATAGTGATAGAGAGATGCCTAAAAATCAGTAGAACTGGAGATATCGTGGACGCCAGTTTGAAAAAACTAGTTTCAAGAAAAACGTGTTTGAAGTAAATTGTTATGACCGTACTAGATTAGATACCGAATCACTAAAATGGATATAACTCGGTAAATAATGGCATTCTCGAAAAGTCCTTTTTGATTTCTAGACTAGAACACTGCCTTAACGCTCAAAATAACCTCTTGATAAAGTATCATCGCCATGTCGCCTTGGTTTGTCCGCCATCGTATGCTTTCAACGTGATAATTCAACCAGTTTCTTGTTCTGTCAAATCATCAAAAATCGCGGGAATTTCGATGGAATAAATTTAATCCAATAATCAAAACACAAATTAATTTAATTGGTTGTAACTTAACAAAATAAACTTTTTCGCTTCAAAGCAAATATTGCAAATATGGATAGTTCTGAAAAGAACTGGATTTGAATTGCTGGGAACATAATCTCTCGTGTTTGGCGGCGGTAGCTTTCTCGGAGCCGCTAATGCTTTCTTTGGCTTCAGTGTTTTCAGTATCTATGCAGCGGTTTTGGAGGGTTTAGTCGGCTTTTGCAGCAGCAGTTTTTTTTCGTGCTGGTCTCCTTCTTCACAGCAGCAGTTTCGAGTTTCCTGTCGTCGGCTGCCTTCTATGGCCCCTTTTTCCCGGAAGCGGTACCATTTTTTTATGTTGGCGCATTCTTGGCCACCTTCTTGGTGGTGCGACTCCTCTGGACTCCTCTTTGGCCTTATGGAGAATCTTGAATGAACATGGACATACGGTGGGAGTAAGACGGACAGGTATTGTAAAATACGAATCGTAAAAGGAAGTTTATCGCTCGTGAGATGAATAATCGAATAATGAATAATAATAAGGGGAAAACTCAAATTGAATTTGAATCCTCGCCATGGTGGGTAGTTGGGTGAAAATAACCAATAGGCGGCTACGATATATTCGACTAAATGGCAGGTTAGAATGGTAGGAAAATGGAATGGTCGGAAAAGAAGAATTTCGGACAAGGGAGAAAGGGGTAGGAGATTCGAGAAAAAAAAATGGAAAAAAGTTGAGTTATCTTGGGTCTCGATCGCGAAAACGTGCAGATCGAGAAAGTGAGTGGCCCTGATCGCTGACCATCGCGCTCAACTAAATGTACTTGCGAAAAGAGTGCGCTTGTCTCGTCCTCACCATTCTTCACCAACGAGTGGGAACTAAAATTTAAGTCTTTTTTCTCAACAATAACGGACAATATATCTTAAATTTCAATAAATCAGATGGTCGGTGTTAAATACCAAAATTATAGCAAAATTTAAAAAACCAATCGATTCCATTAGATTCAGCATTTCGTAAGCTAAAGCCCACATTTATCAGATTTGTAAAATCATGCATACAGCAGGAATAACGGATCGAAATTGCTCTGAATGATCAACGAAAATCCATCAAAGTATGCAGTCAGAGCGGACCATATGCTATTAAACATGGCGAATGTAAAAAAGTCACGCTTTGTTGAAAACGAGGAATTGGAAAATTTTCTCAGCGATTCTTAGGACTTTTCTATAACAGGGTTCTACCCATCATTAGATCCTATTAAGTTTTATACACTGCAGTGCATTTCGAGTGTATTTACGATTATTCATTGCTGTCGGTAAGCTGACCAGTTATTACTCTATATAATGTGCAGACAGAGTGAACCATGTGTCAATCAGTTGTATATTGAATTTAAACAATTTCCAATCGCGAAATTCAAACCAACAAAACTTTTTCTTGGAGTTAATAGGCCTAACCTTGTTGAAATGTCATTAAACCCGTTTGCGTAGAAGTTACATATTTTGATTGTATTAAAAACTGAACTTCATTTCATTTTTTGTTCATTCTGACTGAACGATTCAGTGAAAAATGCTGGTATTCAGTATGAGTGATCGCAAAATGTATTACTTCGGAGTGAAATTAAGTAAAATTTAAACCAAGCCTCATTATGCGAAACGATATGTTTTTCTTGCCAGGTTTTTGTATGCATGAGAAATTTTAAATTGAGACTCTAGGTGAATAGGCCAAGCTTATTTCAAACAATTTTTTTTGGTACCTACTATACCAAAAATGATTTGAACAAATTCTGACGAAAAAAACGCATAAATCTATTCCATTTAGCTTGATATGTGCGAGTGACCAATTTGCCCCCACCAGGTGACCACTTTACCTCCAAGCAAAAAATAATTTCGATTTTTCACCTTTTTTTCTAATCATGGAAAATGTACTATTTTGAATTTTTATAGTAAAAGCCGAATGCTATCTTGAACAACAATGAGTTGAACTATAATATTCTTCGAGGAACGGGAATTGAAGGGGTATGTGGACGCTGGATATCAACATTTTTTTGCTCCCATTTCTCCTATGTTGAACGCAATTATATTTTTATGGAGTTCAAACCTCCTACACCTTCTCGCTCTAATTTGTATAATAGAGTGGCACACTTTGACTATCAACTGTTAATTGATTGAAAAATAATTCGAGATTGTACCAAGTGTTTCATTGGTTCAGTCAGAGAGAACCATGTAGGGGAGGTGCGGGTAAGACGGACAGTTGGGGTAAAATGGATAATTGGAAATTTATTTGTATAGTTACATTTTGAATTTCATGTTTCTGTTAATGAGAACCTCTTCTACATGCGATTCTATAATATTTTAGCCCATTCTATGACAATGAATACTGATTAAAAGCGGAAGAGGAGAAACAATTTTTGTGGCTTCGATATTAAGCATTTTGAGTGGTTCAAACTCGAAATTCAATCCGCTGATGATAGTATTTCGGTTTTGAAGTTAACAGATAAGCGATGTTAGGTATGTACGAAAAGTAAATTAATTTGTGATTGCAAAATTTAGATTATTGAAATAATTGTACTAGTGGGGTGAAACGGACAGTTGCCAGTGGGAGTGAGATGGACTGTGAAAAGTCTGTTTATTCTTTTTGTAACTGGAACTGGAGCTGACTGGAACAAAAAACAAAACAGTTGAGGGTCTGTCCGTTCATACTGCTGAAAAACACAATCTAGGTGGATCAATTCGAATTTTCCATCGTTTTCTATTTTGGCAATGAGAGTTGATGTTTATTGTAATTACAGTGCCGCTTCTGAATCCGGACGCTTTCTATCCGGGCACTTTCTCATTACATTCAATATTATGCCAAAACCATGACATTTTTTCATGTTGAATTAATGTGACTGATAGTTACTATTGTGTCAATTTAGTTTAGGGTCAAACATAGTAACTAGCTGTTAACAAAAAAATGTCAAAAATCAAAAATCAATGAGAATTTCACAAACCCATGTCCGGAATAAAAAGCACATTCAGAAAATGATTGTAAATCCTGGCGGTCAAAAGTTGTAAAAGTAAATTTTTCATTGAAGGAGTTTCATAAGGGTATGTTAGAGGCCTTTGCATGGAGCAAAGATTTTCTATCCGGGAAACCGCAAAACTGTTCGGTATACAGGACGGGGTCGATTATACGACCCGTTTGTATGTACGTATGTACTTTGTAACTTTGTCTGTAGCGCTGCCTCACATTAATAGAAATTTAACCCCCTTTCTGTTGACCGATTGATCTGAAATTTGGAACACACTTCATCTCTGCAGTCATTCTAAAACTGCGTATTTCATGATCTTGAAAATACAAAATGGCGGCCGCTATAAAATGGCAGATTTCATATTTCCTCTAAACCCCATCAATATGGGTATCAAACGAAAAGGCTTGACTAGAAGAACACAGTTATTTATGAAAAATACAAATCCAGAATGGCCACCAGCACAAAATGGCGCCATATATATATATATATATATATATATATATATATATATATATATATATATATATTTTTTTTATCTGTATTATAGTGATTTTCAACTCATTTGGCTGGTTCGTCACTTTTTACTTCCATTTTCGGAAGAATGTCGGGAGTGAGAATTGAACTCGTGAACTTTAGCGTGAGAGGCATGGATGTTACCACTACGCCAGATCGCCTCCACCCATATATATTTTGTTTTCCAAACCTTCTCAATATGGGTATTAAATGAAAGGGCTTGACTAGTAGAATACAATTATTGATGAAAAATGTAAATCCAAGATGGCGGCCGCTACAAAATTGTGGATAACATTTTCTTCATTTTATTTCAGTCTTATGCCTTAGTCAATGTCCTGGATTAATGGAGAAAAGGGTGTTATTATTACTAACTGCTACTTGCCTAATTATTTTCTAGATTTTAGTACATCATCTGTATTATTATTATGTGTAATCATAATGAAACCGTTGCCAATTTTTGCTCAGCTTGTTTACCAAATCAAAATCATGTCAGGAACTTATGAGGAGTGATCGTACAAATGCTGAGAGGCAGCTTACAAGCAGTATGAGTGATTTGAAGAGCTTAAACGAGCAATATCCTCTGCGTAGAACGAGATACACACTACAACATGGGGCAGATTGGTCTAAATCACCCCAAATGAGTTATTGGAACTGATTGAGAACTGAAGATGACCTACGAATTAGAAACTTATCGTAATTAATGTTAAATTGGCGTTAATTTTGTTAAGGAGTTAGAGTTTTTTCCATCTGGTTCTATAGTTATGAAACACTGGAATTTTAGTTTTTTTTTTTTGAATATTTGGCGCCTGAACACAACAATAAGGTTGAAATGGTCTTATAAATGGAGATAGTTATTGTATTCTATACTATATATTTCATTTCAACCGACTTCTTACATATCTGTGGAAACTCAACAAAAATGAGTGCGTCTATAGTTGAGAAACGCAGTGTATGTTACTGAAATGATCAAAATCAGCACCTATACCAGAATGAAGAGATATCCTCTAATTTAATGATTTTCTTATAATATTATATTTTGACGTAGAACTACGTCTTACACTAAGGGTGCCAGGTCACGTTTTTATGAAATAAAGTTAACGTTGATCACTATTTTTGCTGTGAACGGATTTTCACGATTTACATACCAATCGAATCGGAAATTCTCTAAGATTTGTTTGATATGCTATACATTACTACCCGTTGTCTGTATATGGTTTAAATTGATGAAAATTGGAAGCAATCTCATTTCCCCATACAATTGTTCTGTCCATTTGTATGATTTCCAAAACAGAGCTGTCAATAACGAGCAACGAAGGAGAAAACGTAAGATTCAAAGTCTCCGTGTAGTGATCCCCGATTTTTGAAATTAATCGTTCATCAGCTAATCGGATAGTTTTCAGCAGTTTTTTATTCGATACGATTAATCGGCCCAAATAATCGATTAATCGTTTATTCCCCACACTGAGAGAAATAATTAGTTAGATTAATATCTCTCATTCGCTAGACAGCCATATGGAATCAAAAAAGTGTTCATTCCGCCTGAAAATCAATGATTATCTTTTACTCACCCCTAAAGTCGTAAACGAAGCTCAATTCACGTTGACGGCATTGAACTTTGTTTACGAACTTAGGGGAGCGTCAAAGATAATGATTTGTTTTCAGGATAAAACTGCAGCGGCCGTACGTTTTTCTCTCTCTGAGTTTGGATCGATTAATCGACGTAAATTTTTCGTTCGCTTCGATTATTGGTTGTGCAGTATTCGTTCGATTAATAATCGATTCCTGTAGGAAGTATTCGATTGATCGATTAAACGAACGATTATCGGGGATCACTATCTCCGTGAACAAAGGAAAAGAAGAAGAACGAAGGGGAATATTTGCCTACAGTGCCTATAAACAGTGGATCTCGCTGAGGCCAATACGGGTCTATGGTACTAGGTGAGGCCGTTTCGTCACTAAGTTGGTTAGGGGAGCGGTATATGAAAACAGTACGGAAGAAAGCAGAAGGGGAATTATTTGCTTGTAGCGTGAAAGAGACAGACTGATCACGAGCGAGCTTCGGCACTAGCGTATTGTGTTTTGTTTACAAACAAAGCACAGTAGACTTCCAAGATGGCTGAAGAGTGGTTTTAGCAAGTTGGCCCACCTTAGGATATACTTCTAGGCGCCTTGGCTGAGGCAAACGTTCATTCTTCGTAAAGATGGGCAAATCAGCTCATCATGGTGAGCGGTTCAGAGCCGTTCAGCTCATACAAGTGAGCTGCTCATTTGGAACAGCTCTTCAGCTCAGTTGAATTTTGCAGTTGTCCACACAATATGCATATGAAACGTAATCACCATGGGATAGTTGCATAGTGTGAATTTTCTTAATAGACGGAAAGCAAAAAATAAACGAATTTAATTTGCAATTGTACAAAAACTAGAACTGATATGAATTCTAATAATATAATATACAACATACTGAATGCTGAAATCCAACACAGAAGATGCTTAGGATATGCTGAACTTAAACAACAGAAAAACCAGCAGTAGCCAAATAAAATGCCTTCAGAAATATTGGCCGAGACAACGTTTTTTGATAAAAGTACCAAGTTTTTTTCTGCATCCGAGGATATAAAAATAAATCCACTAATATGTGCAACGTGAAATAATTATTCGCGATCACAAAGGTAACAAAAGGACCAGTATCAATCATCAACATTTATGCCGAGTGGTTTTCTGAATTGTTTTGATTCAGCACGTGGGAATAAATGTATGTGTTTCCACAGTCATGTTTAAATAACAATGTAATATATCAAATTTATTTACAAGCATATAATAATGTTTATTATTTTGTTTATTATTTTTATTTTTGTATTATTATTATATAAGAAAAATTTCATGAAGTAACGAACGATTGAATATCTCCAAAACAAAAACCTTTTTCCTATCTGGCATCTCTGCTAATGCTAAAATACGAAGAGGGACACACGAAAACAAATTGACGTCATGCCATGAAGCGCGGGAGACGAAAAATCCTTTCGCGTCTCACAATTCACACTCTGCAGCTTTTGCGCTCCACATCTATGCAGCTCAACAGCTCAACAGCTCCGCAGCTCAACAGCTCAATAGCTCTTCAGCTCATCAGCTCACCAGCTCCAGCTCCGTAATGAGCTGATGAGCTGCGTTTTTTTGATTGCGAGCCGATCCGAATCCGCTCACTGTGATGAAGCGATTCGAATGAACAGGTCATGAGCGGATGGCACATCTCTATCGTAAAGACAACGACTGGACAACACCGTTGCTGGGCGAGCTGGATGGCGAGGGATCGAGTGCCTTTCTTAGAGCAATTGGGGTGAACGCGATCAAGTTACTCACTCGCATTGCATTGCAATCATTGCATAAAACTGATGCCATTGCATTAATGTTTTGAGCTACACAATTGTGTGAGGAATCATCGAGTTAGGCTATCGTCGGCTCACCAAGAAAATAATTGTTCTGATATTATGCCTGTGATTTGGTTTCGCTTGGCGGTAGCAAAACTCTTTCCACCAAGGCTAACAGCTAATCTAGACAGGCAATATTGATAGAAAAGGCTGTTGAGAAGAGCGCAAAGCGGAGATAAGTGTGTGTATATTTGGATGCTTCAAGCCATCGATATATGGATAATTGTGTGCGTACGTACGTGCTTCATAACCCGTACGTAAAAATAGTACATCTTCGCTACGCTGAAACCCCATTTGTATCTGCTCCCGTGTGCATTGGTGGTGCAAATTATGCAGCCGTAATGATAAATTTAAACAACGAGGGGAGATAGTGGGAGGGAAATATTTGCGCTAGGGTATTAGTAATGAATCTCTGCTGAGGCAAATATTCAGCAATGCTGCCCTTTTCGAAGTTGTTGAGATTAACAGAAAGAGATTATTTCATTTATTTAGTCACCATGAAAGTAAATGTCGTTCTGGAATTTTGTATGTGATCTGGTTTCGCTCGCCAGTAGCAAAACTTTCTCCATTAAGAATGACAGCTGCGCTTATCTTGAGCAAAAGAAAGTAATGCAACTCTTTTCGAGGCCAGCCAATATTAACAGAAGCGTTTTTTGAGAATAGCGCAAAATGATGAGAAGTGTTTATATTTCTAGTAGCTTTGAGCCAACAATGTATGGCTCTGTATGCATGCTATAACAAACACTTGTTTGGCGCTCGATTTACGTTGTACGAACGATTCCTAGAGGTGCGATTCCACTGATGCAATACTAAATAACAGGTAGCATGATATTTGATACTTGCAAATATTGTTCTTGTTGTTGTTTCCATACGGTGCCAAAGATATATGGATGTAGTTATATGATGTGGAATAATGTTACTGGTGCAACAAGTATATAATCGACTGCAGCCGAGTCTATGTCAATTGCGAAAAGACCACCGGGATAGCGTTCGAGGTAAATTTTCAATGCATTGACATGAAACAAATTGTGACATACGATAGGACTAGGGTATTTTTCTGCGAGGACGATAATGAATCATCAATGAATTATCAATAACTGATTCTACAATTTAAAATACCATTTCAGGGCGATCAAACCATTCTACTAAACAGTTAATTCTAAAATTCACAGCATGATAAAATAATATCCGAAGTTATAAACAAGCGACTTGAATAAAATAACAGCGTAGTTCTACGTCAACAATGCGGTCGTGTCTTGTACACAACCTCTTATAATTATTCTGATCAAATCAATTTCAGTTCATTCATCTACATATGCTTCTTCGATTTTATTCTCAGACTAGTCCGATTGACCCTGATAAATCGATTACTGTTCGAAAAGTTATTTTCGCATTATTGTTCATCAAAGAAAATAGAACTACCAATTTCTCCATTCGATCTGGCGGATGAATAATAGAAAAACTTTTTCGAATATGTGAAGTATGTAAAGATCATAAATGAAACTAACGGAATTATATATACGGAATTTTCTTTGAATGTGAATTATCTTTCTAAATTTTTGTGAATAGAATAAACTTGACATATAATCGCACTTTAAAAAAATCCTTGTAACTTTTCTGAATTGTTCTGCTTTGAATGAGTTTGAACCTATATGTTCGAGACGACTATTCCACAGCAAGCAGCCCAACTCAAAGAGCAACTGCACCAAGAATCAGCTCGCCATCGGGAGCATCAAGAGGGTACAACATGTCGGCTGAAAACCGAAGAACAGCATCGAATGAACGTTGAGGAACGGCTAGAGAAAGCTTGCCACGAGCTACAGCATTTTCGTGCGGAACACACAACGGTAAAATCCACATGAATAATGGGATTTGAATTTGATGCAAAACTGCAACAATTCCAGCTTAGTGAATACCTGGTGCGACTGGCTCGTGCTCTCTGTTGGAGCGAATGTACAGAACCACCAGCCGTCGGGAGTGACACCACCATTTTAAGCGAAACTCTACTGGAACGAGCGGAGCGGCTGGCAACTCACCATGACCACCACGTGCACGGAATATGTGACAAGGTATTGGGAAACATAACGATTCGATGCATGTGTTTTGTGAATCATTTTTCTATGCATCTTCATCCAGAACTGTTGGGAAGTGGCAAATCACCACACGCATTCCCATTCCCATCATCATAACCATTTGCCGAAGCTGAGACGGGAACGTTCCTGCACGGATCTGCCAATGAAAGAAGTAAAAAATCATTTCAATTCATCACCCCCTCCACAATGACCCCTCCATTTCAATCACTTCACTATCAACCAGTTCATATCAGGATGCATTTCCATTTTGTAGAGTTCCACATTGTACAATTTGCAACGGAGGGTTCGTGTCCTCAGGGAACAGGTTCAGCGACGGGATCTACACTTGGAACTGCTCCGGCGCAAAATTGCACTCTTAGAGGATAATGCTAGGGGGAAAGTAATGCTACAAGTAGATTTCATTCCAATTGCTCGATGCCTTTCGTTGCCCCAAATTGATTGCGTTTGCGAATAATGATTTCCTTTTTTTCCAGACCGAACGTGACGAAGCGGTTCACAGGGCGCGGAAAAACTCCAAGAATGCAGAGCGAACGGCTCAACAGTTGTCCGACGTTAAGGCTCAACTGGTTGAGGTTAAAACACAGCTCAATGAGGCGTCCGACTACAAATTAACCGCATTGGAGCGAGCCCGGAAGTGTGATGAGCTTCAATCGCGGCTTTGCGAACTAGAAAATGAACGAGAACGGTTGGTTAGTCAGTTGGCCGCCTACAAGTCGAGGGCACGTTCGGCAGTGGAAAGTTCGCACGACCGGCGTGTGCGAGATGAACACACTTTATCGGTGAGTTAACAGCACATATACAATCACCTGTAATGAACATTGGCATATGCTATCACTCGAACAGCACTTGCGAGACGAGCTGTCCCGGGTAAAGTCTCAGCTAGCGGACACAAACCATCGCCTCTCCCAGCTGCAAGCATTTCGTACTTCAGTGGCCAAACTTTTGCATATGCGTGACAGTCCCGATTCGGAGATACTCCACAAGCTGCAATCGCTGTGCCACTCGCATCATCAGTGTACCTGTTTGGGCAGACGATACGGTTCGGCTTCGCCGCTGGGCACCGCCGGAAGTGACCATCACTGCTCCCGGTATGATGAAATGCCGCCGACAACAACTTCCAGCTATAGGCCGCTCAGCTCGAGTCCTGTGCACACGAGAAGGTACATCGACTCGGGCTTCAATGATCATGACCATAATTTCGACGATGATTTCGATTTCGGGAAGAAATACTGATGAATGTTTCGAAACATGCAACCGACACTGCCGTGAGATGGACCGAAAAAAAGTCGATAATGTGTTCAGTTTATATCTTATCGCAATTTTTTATGGCATTCATTGTAGCATACGTTGGCGACATCTATGCGCGAATAGTGAAAATGACCGGTATAGGTTTAGTAAAGAAAATGTTTTATTGAATAAATGTTGAACTATGTGAAATGAATTTAATTCAGGGTCAATCAAACGTGGGATGATACACATGATCTGCACACATTTTCGTTTTCAGTAGAAGACAGGCTAAGTCTGTCACCCAAAGCAAGGAAATTGAGCCTAATAAAAATGCAAAGCATTTCATCATTTTTTGTCGCATACATGAGAAACCATTGAGTTTTTACGATTCGCAATGATTTAATTCTCTTTTCACCAATATTAGAAGCAGTAAAAAAAGTCACAGGAGGGCTGTGTCCGAGACACGACCGCATAGTTGACGTAGGATTCCGTTAGGCTATATGTTGATTTTGGATATGTTTGAAGAATTACATCGTTAAACTCTTTGATTTGGTGGCCCCAGACGAGATGCCTCCTGTGTTATGTATGGATGAAATAAAGAAAAAAAACCGAACGACCCGTTCTCAAGCGGGAACACAACTTGGTTTTTATTCATGAAAATTGAAATAAATCGATTCATATATCAAGTCATTTTCAACACATCTGCTACCATATACCATTTTACGCTTACACTTGTGCTAAATGTTTCACAATACACGATCGGTCATTGATATAAAATGCAAAATGCCCCCGACTTGCATATTTTTGCAATGCCGATTTCCCTCGGGCACCTTGGTTTTGATGTCTTTGTTAGGGGGCACATTTCGGAGGGAACAAAAGTTCCCCCTACTTTCATATATTTGCAATGTCGATTTCCCCCAGGTACCTTGCTTTTGATGTCTCAGCTAGGGAGCACAATTCGGAGGGAACAAAAGTTCCCCCTACTCTCATGTATTTGCAATGCCGATTTCCTCCAGGCAGCTTGGTTTTGATGTCTCTGTTAGGGAACCGCCGCATGTGTCGTCAATTTCGAACAATTAGAGGTGGATATTTCCGTTAGGGATTAATATTTTTCAATTGTTCGATAGTTAGTTTCATGATAAATATTATTTTATTCAATATTAAAAATTGTTATGGAGTGCCGAAATCGATTGACGCGAAATTTCATCAATTCATCATTAAATGACTGAGCAATAAGCGTTTGAAATTAGACAATGTTCACGATGTGCTCGATTTTCGATTTTCAATTTGTACCCCAATATGCTCCCGAAAGACGTAATCCTACGTCAAAAAATCGTGTTCATTTGTATACGGGGTAAGAAGGATTACTGAAGAGGTAAATTGGACCATTAGTGGATTGAAAACCGCTTTTGTGTACTAAAACAATTTGAATAACGTTGATAAAGAAGGACATGATTTGTTTGTTACGTACAAGTATGACTTCGAGACTATCTTTAAATTTTAGTTATTCAGACCCCGGTAAACCATCTCCATCTCCGTCTCCATTTATTATAAAAGGATTTATCTCCGAAATGTTTATAAGGTTGTTAAAAAATAACCATCAGTCATTGATTAGTTGATCTAGCGCAATTATAGTTTACAATTCTTCCACAGGTGCAGTTCTTTTACAAGTGTGTAAATGCGTGACCATTATTTATAGCGCATATGCAAAAGTCATTTGTATATTTGTATTTGTATTTGTAGTTATTCTTTCTACGTAAGATCAACCAAGAATTATAGTAATGCATCGAAATTCGGACGCTTAAGCGCTCACGAATAAGGTAAATGATTTTGGTTTGTCCAGTCGAAAATATGATCATTGTTTGTCCACTTTTTTGAATGCTCTAATTCAGGACACCTTTGTCAAATCAGGTATTCGAACGTTTCAAAACATATAAATAATATATTCAGTTTTATGATTTACAGTACTTTTATAGTATATTTTCAGGGAATCACATGTTTTAAAGGATTATAAAATACACCTTCTATTTGTGTCAATGCGCCCCTAATTCGAGCTAACTTTTAATCGATCACCAGATGATTATTTCGCACGTATTCAGACCTGGATTATAACACTTACAAATATTGTAAACATCATGCTTGCACACCAATTGTATCAGATTTACATAGCTAAACCATTAAATTAACACATTTTGATGAACTCAATTCTGATCATGAGTTGTCCAATTCAATAATGTTGTTTTGTCCATATGGTTTCTACGGCAACCGCTTGGTGCGCTTGGCGCGTTTATATTGTTCTTCGCGCATAGCAGAAATAAAGATGATAAATGCAACATCTGCTTGAGAATTCGAATGTTTTCATTCAAAAATGGTGATTTCTAAAACCGGACAAACCATGATCATTTTTTGGACAAACCATGATAACAATTTCTCTTTGAACATTAAATGTGAATAATTTCAACGCCTTATGGTAGTAGGGGAAAGTAGGTAAAGACGGACACCCTAAGGTGTAATCTCAATTTTTACACATATATAGCTTTCATGATCGCAGTTGTTGTACAAATTGAAAAGGTCCTTTTCTATCATAATTACCGTTGATACTAGTAAATTTATTCCAACATTGGTGTATTCTGGGTCATTGAAAAAAATGCATCGAAATACTATTTCTTCACATGGTCGGGAAAGACGGACATCTGGAATGGGTTAAACGGACACTAAGGTGGGAAAGATGGACACTTACGGAAAAGTTGTAGTTTTTTATTTTAGTTGAAGTCCGTATTTTAGTGTTTTCAGCATTGGGGAGTGTTCTTGAATTACGCTACGATTCGAAAGGCTACTCATGTTGTTCGTGGACAGTTTCATCCTTGGAAGGGAACGACAGAAGAGGTCAAATACATACACTCCATGCAAAAATTTCTGGATTTTTGCGGGTCATTGTCCTCGCAAAGGAAGGAAAAGGATCTGAAATAGCCAACAACCTGTCCACGCATATTTCAAATGACCTCCTAGGAAGACGATAATTCATTTGTAAAGTTTAATGATACACTTAAAAATATTTCAAAACGAAAGTTTATTTATAAAGCATTAAAAACAATTCATCGATGGTTTAAGTTCATTTGAGTATTTAAATTAATTCAATTTTTAGTGGGATTAAAAAAAAACAAGAAAAAAAAGACGGGTGGGTAATGTCGGGGACATAACCGGAGTGACGTAGGACTATACAAAGGGGACAGCTTTTGCTAAATATATATTTTAAATATATTGTTTTATTTACTTCTCCTACGTCAATACATGTTGGGGATTCTGAAAAGAACCTTTGGTGTTTTGTTTTTGCGTTTTTTTTACAAACTTTCTCAATTTTTTCTCACTGTCTTATAGTTGATTCTTGATTTTTTTCCGAAGGCTTTGTACTTATTAAATGTTCAACGCCGGGCATCTTTCGGCGTATGCACATATCGTACAATCAAAATGATGGCTGTGATAGGGGATGCATAGGTGGTCATCAGCTCATTCACTATCATATATTTCACTATTGAACACATTACCGTACCTTAAACTGTTTCCGTGTTTCGGAGACGAATATATTGTAAGATTTGTAGCCTCCGCAAACAAAGTAAATAAAAATAAAAAAGAACTGAGGTTTTGGAGACGAACTCTACGATCTGTCGAGAAATAAACGAGCTATAAGCGTTCTGAAAAACCAACAGTAAATACAGAGACGGATGACCTTCGGATTAAAGTCCTTTAAAATAAGGACAGAGCAGCAGGAAATACATAGCTCATCATGTTGCTCCTTAGTTATTTTTCTATACAATGCAGATGTAATGTCAGTCAATTTTCAACATCAGTTATCAACCAAAGAAAGCAGTTCTTGCTACCGAGAAAATTCGTTAATGCCATCCTGCATACAATGTGTTGTAATTTGAAGCTACTTTTAATTCGGAAACCATGCATGGGTTTGTGAAAACTGAATGATCAATTTAAAATTCCCCAACCATCAATAAGCTCAGAACAACTGCCAAATTCACATACTCATCATATCCTGGCAAACAAATTATGAAAAAATCAATTTGTGTTTTATTATTATTTTGGATATTGTTTTAGAAAGCATTGAACTGTATTTCGTAAACTTTTTTTTGGAAGGTTTAATGGCCCTGGTTAATGGTTAATTGTTTTATGGAATGGTTCCAATTTAGAAAACTTTGTACTCGTGGTTTTGGAAAAAACCATTTCGAACGCCCTCGATGCCGCCTTGTTCTGGATTTGCCACCAAAGCAGATTGTATAAAGAACAAACTTTTTTCTTCTGCTACATGCTGCCGTTTTGCGATTGCGTTTGCCACTCGCTGCAACTGCCTGTTGTGGTCTTGATGTCCACCGAACCGAATGTGTTCTGTTCTGAATGCGGGGTTTCTTATCGTCGCGAGCAGCTTTACCAGCCAACTCGATCACTTCGGCGGCCGAAACCAGTCTTCAGAAAACCTACGCTGTGTTGCGCTCGAATTCAATTTTCATCAGCGTGCGCTGAAAACAAACTTCATTCTTGGCACGAAGCGCACCGAACTCAAAACAAGTGAGCCCAAAATCAGCATGGTGCAGAATTCACATACTAAATTCCCCCTCATTCTATACCCACACACACATAAAATTCTAGCGCCCGTTTTGTCTTCGCTTGTTCTAAGCTAAGCAACAGCGCACCCTCCTACAATCCGCATCAACAGAGAAAGCAACGCAGAAAGACTAGATTCGAGCTCGGTTTAAAATTGGGAATATAAGCCGGTGTATGGATACGGTGCAGTGAGGATGTTCGAACTCAAAAGCGAACCGTGTTTTTTTTTTATTTAAGTCATTTATTTTTACAGGCTCAGTTACATAGGTTTAAAGGAGCCGAACTCTTAGCTATACTTTTATTAGTATATATCAACATGTTTCCTTAAATCTAGGGTTAATAAAGTAGGAAACCGATTACTCGCGGTCGACTCGAGATTAGAAGGGTGACATAGTTTCTTTTGGAAAAGGAGGGGATATAAGGATATTGTACAATGTTCACACTCGCATTCACACTCACGTAAAAAAAAAGCGAACCGTGTTGACAACAGAACATTTGAACTTTGTTTCGGTGTGCGTTGATTCGTCCGGGCGCAGGTGTGCGCATGGAGAGAGAGTTCAACTGGGTGCAAAAAAAGTGTTGCACATCAGAACTGTGTTCAATTCCGAAGACTGGCCGAAACTATATAACGCCGGCTATGTGGACTGGTGCACTGGTACTAACGCGCTCGGCCTAGCTACCCTTGCGGGGAACTTCAGACCAACACGGTTAGAGCGGGATTTTGCCTTTCCCTTCACTTATCCTCCTTTGCCATGTCCAGACATGGTTGCTTGGGTTGGTTTGTTGTGATGTGATGCGAAACGATGTGGTGTACGGTTTGAATGAGAATGATCGTTACGGCAGCGGAGCGGGGATTTTAAAGCTGACTGGCTGGCTCGAGAATTACGCATGTGTGAGACTGCGACCAATGTTTCGTTCATTTTTTTCTTTTTTCTTTCCAATCGTGCTTCATTTTATTTCGCTGCTGCTCTGATTGCCCGTTTTGGTCGGTATGATTTGAGGAGCACAAAATGAACCAATCAAAAATGGGCACATAGTGCATTTGGACAATGCTTGATATTTCACAATTATTCAATTATTTATCTCAAGAAAAATGAAATGTTATTCGTTATGATAGATGCGTAGATATATTTCCTATCAATTGATGCAAAAACCTTTGCGATCTATTGAGAAATACTCGAGTTATAAGCGTTCCAAATCTTGCATTTTTTCCTACTTGTTCAGTGCCTAGATTTCCATTTCACCCCCTATATCTTCCGGTTAGACGTAGTCCTACGTCAAAACGAGAAGTGGGTTATATCTATAGTATAACCGCAAGGGTGACGTAGGACTATCGTTGATTTAGAGATCATTTGTTTGAAGTTGAATCTAAATCCATTCTGAATGAATGAATAAATGAATATTTGGGGGGCTTCGAAAACGAGAGCGTTACGTTGGAGGCCCAAGGTTTTATGCATCCAATATTGGATACAAAAAACCTTGTTCTGAAGAATAATCTTCAGAAGCTTTCCTGCTAACTGCACTTGATTGACAAATCACAAAACCAAATGTATGTGGTCGCAATATTATATGGATAGAAAACATTAAAATAAACTCTTTCGCTTGAATGTAATTTTCAATTCCCAGGGGAACTGGCAGATGATTTTGCAGCAACGATCACTTCTTTCCAGGTTTCTTCTCGATGACCAGCAAACGAAAAGAGTTGCGCGCGTGTATGTGTGTGTGTGGCGGCTGCTTAGATGTCTTCCCGGGGAACCATTTTCGATGCTGATACTCTCTTGGTCACCTTCTCTTCACCTTCTGCTCGATCGGCTTTTCTGCGCTCCCTCACAGTTAAAACAAACTGATTGCGTTTCAGGCCAGGTAATGGATTCCTCGATCCCTAGCCGTTCAGCTCGTTCAGTAAGGATGTTGTCTTTTCGATGTCCTCACGAAAAATGAATGCGTTTCACCACCAGAATATCGCTTAAGTATGCTTTTTGTCCGTGATTGAATCGAGAGAAGGTGTGGTTTACGATGGCAATTTGGAAGGCAAACTAGAGGGGAATGAACTCTCTGAGTTTGAAACTTTCGGAGACTGAGCAATAATCGATTGAAAATTATATAATTTTTGAGATAAGAAACATTTTCCGTTGCGCGTGCATACAATATTGGATACGAAAATATCCTACTGATGGGGAAGGACAATCTTCAGAAGCTTTCCTGCTAATTACACTTGATTGAAAAATTACAAAATCAAATGTATTTGGTCGCTGTGTTATATGGTTAGAAAACATTAAAATAAACTCTTTCACATGAATGTATTTTTCAATTCCCAGGGGAACTGGCAGATTATTTTTCAGCAGCGATTAGATCTTTCCGGACTTTTCTCGATGCTGAATGGCATCCAAACGAAGAGTTCCGCGCGTGTAGTGTGTGTGTGGCGGCTGCTCCGATGTCTTCCCGGGGAACCGTTTGTGGCATCACTTTCCTCCTGATGAATTCTCTTCTGGCCTAAGGTGCACAAACAGGCTCTTGGTGACAGCGTTCATCAGCGCTTTCGTGATAAACGAAGAGCTTCACCACAACAGCGACAACATGCTCCAATCGCTGTTCAATTAGAACTAAGTGGATTTCCGAGCGGCGCTCGCTTATATACCGATTGGAGATTTCAATAGCTTGTTTTGAAAGCAATTTTAAGGCTATTGAAACCATTTTTGGATCAAAAACTAACAAGTATATAACGCGTAGACAATTTATCTTTCGACTGAAGTGTTTATCATACCATTTCGTTCAGTTGTTCAGGAGCTATTAGCGCTCAAAATCTCGGTCTCCGGCGTAACGTTTACGTTTTCGAAACTTTGATTTTACACCTCGGTATAGAAATGAAAGACGTAGTCCTACGTCAAAATTGTAACGGGTTGTATCTAGGACACGACCGCATATTTTCGACGTAGAACTACGCAATTAGATTATGCAATCCACTTGTTTACCACTTATATATATTATTTCATAGATTATTTTAGAATGCATCTAAATTTTTGTAATAGATTATGTTCTTCGTTACAAATAAATTTGATGAACGTCCTTTCACGTTTGATATGATGCCTAGGACTACCAAAATATGTGAACGGAAGAATTGTCAAACGATCATTGTATTTACATTTCCAACTGAAATGATTGCACATCTCGTGTTTACGTATTTCTCGAACCGCGAAAGTTCATTCACCTCTAGTATCTGAAATGACTATTTTCCCAGGCTTCTTAGTTTAAAAGTTTTAGAGAAACATATTCCGGTCTGCACAACGACAAGCGAGTACAAAAGTACTCAACACCAAAAATACTCCCGACTTGCATGTATTTGACAAAGCGGATTCCCCCAGGCACATTAGTTTTGAAGTCCGTGTTAGGGAAATAGGAAAACCAAAAAGTTTTGTTAAATACCCTAGGAAAATACTAGTGTCCGTCTTTCCTTACCTTAATGTGTCCGTCTTGCCCGAACTGGCAGCTTTTTTTTCGAATGACCGGTGCTCTTCCTATAAGCGTTGAAAAACCTCTGATTTATCACAGGATAGTTAATGATGGACTAAATAAACACTTACCCGTTGGAGGAACACGTAAAAAACAAAAAATCACGAACTTTTCACTATTTTCTACGGAGTAAAACTTACATCGAATGGTGCACTCGCGAAGATAATTTTTGTTTTGTTTACAAGCTTGACAGTTCGCTCGCTGGAAATCAACAGTGTGTCTCGAAAGTATTGATACACTTTATTGAAAGTATTTGCAAAACTAAAATATTTCAAAAAATTTTAGTTAATGAAATATTAAAAGTGTCCATCTTACCCGCAGTGTCCGTCTTTACCTACTTTCCCCTATTAGCAACTAGAGACTTTTCAACAAACCCAAACTCGTATCAATTATATGTGATTTTCATGAAGAAAATTTGAATTGCATTTACTAGTTGCGTAAAAACAACCCAAATCGGACAAACCAAGATCATTTACCCTATAACATCAACTACTAAAAAATATTGACGTATCATAGTACAGTAAAATCTGTTTTTGTGCGGTTTTTTTTGTGCGAATTTGATTTTGTGTGATTTTTTTGTGCGATTTTCTGTTCTTGTGCGTTTTTTTTGTGCGGTGTATGAAAAGAAGCATATTTGACGAAGTTATCGTCCATTTAGTTTTTTGCGATGGTTTATATGCATTTCAGTACGATAAAAAAGTATTTGCGTCTCAATTATCCAATCATTCCCCTCCTCTCATCATAAGCTCTAAGTTTTTCTAAGTTTTTGCATGACATGATTTCTAACAGCGGGACTAAATGGAAGCACGTTTGGTACAAAAGTTTTTTTAATAATTCAATTATTCATTGTATTTTCACAAGATGTCCACTACAAGATGTCGCCAGCAATACGGGTATCATATGAAAGTATTTGACTAGTAGAATACAGTTATTGATGAAAAATATAAATCCAAGATGGCGGATTACATATTTTATCAAAACCCCATCAATATAGGTATCAAACGAAAAAGATTGACTAGTAGAACACGGTTATTCATGAAAAATGCAAATTCAAAATTTTAAGAAATTGTTGAATGGTTTTATTGTAGAGAAATATACTGATCATACAGATAATGTACTAAAAACTAAAAAATAAAATGAGTAAAAACCACTTTTTAAGTTTAACGGTTTCATTACGATTAAACATAATAATCATACAGATGATGTTCTAAAAGCTAAAAAATGAATAGCTGTTAGTAGTTATCACACCCCATTCTTCATTAATCTAGGACATTGATGAGACTGGGATATGTAATAAAACAACTAGTTATAGATAATGGAAATCTGACGTGACCCATCTTGGATTTACATTTTTCATCAATAATTGTATTCTACTAATGAAGCTCTTTCATTTTATACTCATATTGATGGGGTTCTGAGAAAATATGTAATCCACCATTTTGTGGCGGACGCCATCTTGGATTTACATGTTTCATCAAAAATTGTGTTCTTCTAGTCAAGCCCTTTCGTTTGATACCAATATTGATGGGGTTTAGAGGAAATATGAAATCCGCCTTTTAATAGCGACCGCCATTTCGGATTTTTAAGATCATGAAATAGGCAGTTTTATAATGACTGCAGAGATAAAGATGTGTTTCAAATTTCAGATCAATCGGTCAACAGGAAGGGGGTTAAATTTCTATTAATGTGGGACAGCGCTGCAGACAAAGCTACAAAGTTAACCACGTACATACAAACGAGTCATATAATCGACCCCGTCCTGTATACCGAAGAGTTTTGTGGTTTCCCGGATCGAAAATCTTTGCTCCACACTCCATACTCCATAATAAGGCTTCTAAAATACCCTTTTGCAACTCCTTCAATGAGAAATTTAATCGTCAACTTTTGACCGTCCAGATTCAAATCATTTTCTGAATGTGCTTTTTATTCCGAACATGGGTTTGTAAAATTCACATTGATTTTTTGATTTTTTACATTTGTTTTTTGTTTGACACTAAACTAAATTGACACAATAGTAACTATCAGTCACATTAATTCAACATGCAAAAAATGTCATGGTTTTGGCATGATATTGAATATAATGAAAAAGTGACCGAATTGAAAAGTGTCCAGATTCAGAAGCATCACTGTATACCCAATGAATATTCTATACCACTAAATTAAACCCTCTACAACCTAACCCAGCCTTTAGACGGGCTCCACGGGTTTTTTTCTTAAATATTCAGACATTATTTTCAATGTTCATCCACACTAGCACGTCTTTAAAATACTTTCATCTATCATACAAACACATTGGTTTTATGGTGGCTGGTTTCTGCTAGGAGTATTTTATGTCGATAGTCGGAAATTCGAGTTAAAAGAGGAAAACAAAATATTACGACTTCGGTCGCGCCCTCCAAACGAAAAAAAACGCACTTTTTGAATATTCCATTGATGAAAAAATTGTTCGGTAAATTTATTTTGATTAGCATTTTACATTCGACATCGAGTTATGTTGTAATGGTAACAAAAAAAAATCATAGTTTTTCGGTAAAAGCTATGACCCGCCTTGAGGCGGTGTTGGGCAGTTGAGCGAAAAAAAAATTCGACTCCTGCTGACATCCTAAACATCGGATACAGCTGTTTGCAGAAATTGAGTCTATTTTTGTGTTTTTCATAGGTTTGTTTTCCAGCACGGTTTGCGGACATAACGAAATAGATCCTGAAGACGTCTTCAGGAGGGATGGTGAATACTACAATGACCAGGAAATTGAAGAAAAGATACCACTAGAAAGCTGAGATTGGAGAACAGGTCAAATGTGTCAGGACTACTTGTAGGACCCGGGAGTTCACTGGATTTGCTGACAAAACTGATCCGAGGTCTACTGAATTTACAAACATAAAACACATTTTTTTAATACTCATTTAAATATTCATTTACCGAACTTTCGGACTGAGTTTATGAAATCCTATCAGCCCAGATGTTTTGCAAAACTCCCGGTCATATACTTTAAATGCAACACCCATTTACACCTGCAGCCAATCCAGAATTGTTTCTATGCTTTTTATCATAAGGAATAACTACTACGAGCAGTTCAAAAGAAACATGATTTTTTTTCGACCAGATGCGCAGCCCCGCCTTGAAGGTGAAGGTGGAAGCTAGCCACAATTGGCGCTCATTTCTTTCATCTCCCTCCCTCACGCCTCGCCCGAATATCAATAATTTTGCGAAACAGTGTGAAGAAAATGATCGTTTTCGCACACTTCCCGTCAAGTAATATCAACCAAACTCTAATCGATTACTCACAAGATATTAAATTTTAATCTGCTGTCGCACTGTATAATGAAAACGTCGGAAAACTCGAGCTAGTGCTCTGAAAGTTAAATTTTCATTTTTCAATTATCGGCAATGGTTTTGTTAGTAATGGTGAAAGCATCGTTATTTTTTCGACGCTGATGCCAGACAACATCATCGAAACAGCTATAAAAACCACTCAATAAAATGTTATTCCTGAGTCATAGCGTTTCATGTCATGGAAATGAATAGAATCAAATTGTGTTGATATCAATACAATTATTATTTTTACGTTTAATGGGTCTATAATGTAAGTTTTAACAACTTTAACATTGGGTAAAAAAATCGTATTGCAGAGCTCGGAACACCGCCACGGCTGCATATGCTTTCAAAAACAGTAAACGGAAAAGTATTACATTCAATCAAAATGCCTCTGCCAACGAAGAGAAGGGTTAAGGCACTCCAATGTGAATATGTGAAAACAATATGATCAACGAAGGAAAATATTAAGGAATTATCAACATCGAGGTACTATGCGGAAGAACTTGATAATACCAAAAGAGCCCCAATTCGCATGTGTTATAAATTTGATCATGTCACGCTCGCGTCTAATCAGAATTTTACTTCAAATGCAAATGCACCTTCTCTATATTTATATTTGCAATTGTTAATCGGAACATATCATTCATGGCCAGTAAAACATATCAACTTCACCATGGCCAGTAAAACAAAATCGCCAAATGAATATAGTTGAATGATCTCGTGGAAGACCCAACTGCTTCTCTTCATATACTCACAAAACTTTGGTCTTCAATAAAAAAGGTTTTACTCAAAATCTTAATACACTGAAAATAATTCTGATTCTGCAACAAAATTGTATTTCTCATGAAAATTTAGACAAAGGCTAGATTGTGAAAAATAAATCAGAACGCCCCAAATAGATCTCAAAATCAGGACATGTCCTGCTGAATCAGGACAGGTGGTAACTCCACTGCCCATGTTTGCATAGGAGACGTAATCATCAACACCATTAGTGTTGGGAAAACGCATTTTTGTTGTTTTTTGGCCTACAAGCATAACCATGCAAATTTCCAATCCGTCCAGTTAAAGGATATTATCGACAAAAAGAAAGCCTAGGAGATTTTGTGGATTAAAACATATTTTTTCCATGTGGAAAAGGTTTCAATAAACATTTGTTCGCATAGCTAGACGTAATCACCAGGTTGCTTTGTCTGTAGTGTGAAAGTTTACCTTTCCGATAATAGTCAAAACGTCTCCGTCGATAGTTTCAGTTGTTGTCGGGTAAAATCAAATATGGTTGGAAGAAATTCCAATGAACCAACCAACACATGAATAAATTGAAGATATTGACAAAAATAACTGAAAGATGCTTTAAAGCCTTCATTCAATTACTTTGACCAGCTTCAGCTATAAAAATCACAAAAGGATTTTATAATTTAAAAAGTTTTGGCTCAATTACCGATAGATAAACATGACTATTGGATAAATTTGCCAGAGACTCAAATAGATTAAATTTGTTTTTAGATTAATTGTATTAGATTAGCAAATAATGAATAAAAAATCAAGTTTAAAAAAAAATATCGATGTGTTTTATTGAACTTGGGTTAAGTATTCAAAATAGATGTTCGCAAAATAAATTAAACAGCTGAAATTTGCAGTAAAATCTAAATGCAACAACTATCTAAATCGAAAATCTTCGGCTTGATACCATTTTGACTGAAGAAGTATTGTTTATATTTGATAACGCATGATAAAATGGGTTGTTCATTTTCGTTACTGATTATTATAAAAATAAGTAAATTAAACTGACTGGTTATTTAAAGTCTGATTTTTTTACTTACAGTGACGTTCTGAGTAAATGTAGAGTACGTTGAAATATTCGATGTCGAATTTAATGAATGATAATACATAGAACCAATATTATACATATTTTAATACTGATTTGATTGTTTCTTTATCTACTTGAAAATTCAAATGCAGAAATTTAAGTAGTTACAACATAAAAAACGAAACTACTTCTCTACGTTCATCGCAGAGCAGTGAACAGAGAATAGTAATTATATGAGCAGCGTTTTAATGATTTCTTATATTCATTTATTAGGAAACGCTAAGTGATAAGACACTATCATTAAAGGCATGTTTGGACTATACAAAGAATGTGATTCAAATGTAAATTTATCTTTTAGCACATGATACTGGTTACAGATCGGTGCTGTGCTGTGTGGCACTACGTCTGTTATGCGTACAAACAGTGATTTTTCGAAAACGTTTTTTCAAAATTGCTCAAATGTTTACGAACAAAAAATGATTGTTTGCATTTTGAACAAACGTATTACATTGTGTAGAATACGTAACAGCGGAAAAGTCGATTTTGTTCATTTTGTCGTTTACCTCTCCTTTACAAACATGAGCAGTCTATGCATTACATATGTTTAACACTAAACCTACCGATGTTTCATGTATACCTATTCCTACCACAGCGGGATAAGTGACCCTTTGTGAATAGTTAGTGAACAATGACTCGATTTATATAGTTTTGTTGAAAAACGTGACATACCATCTTTCTCCTATATATTTTGACATTTTGGGATAGCAATCATTAGTAAGATAATTAAATTACAATTTTTGACACACAAAATAGCACTGTAGCTCGGAACGGTTACTGTTAGCTCGCTTGGATAGTCAGCAATACAATTAATCCACTATTCATTCACAAATACAGGATTTTCCAACTTTAAATTCCGAAAGTAAATTGAAATAAAACACACTTAGAATTCGAATTTCGATGAAACTTTTATTTCAAATTAAAGTTTGGTTTATGCCATTATGTGTGAAATACAACTTCATTCAAATGTCCACCTAGGGCTTCCTCGCACACCTTGATCCGGAACAGGTAATTTTCGATGACTTTTCGGCACATATGGGGCGGAATCTCGGTCATAACTTCACGAATGTTGCCTTTCAAATGATCAAGAGGTTGCGGAGAGTTGGCATAGACACGGTCTTTCGCATAACCCCACAAAAAAAAGTCTAGCGGCTTCAAACCGCATGATCTGGACGGCCAATTGGCATCACCAAAACGCGAAATTATGCGTCCCTCAAATTTCGTTCGCAATATGGCCATGTTCGGTCGTGTTGTGTGGCACGTGGCGCCGTCCTGTTGAAACCACATGTCATCCGTATCTATATCTTCAATTTGTGGCAAACAAAATCGGTTAACATGCGGCCATAGCGCTCACCATTCACAGTTACCGTCTCGCCGTCCTCATTTTCAAAGAAATACGGTCCGATGACTCCACCAGACCATAATGCGCACCAAACAGTGACGTTTGGCGGATGCAATGGCCTCTCAACAATCACGTGTGGATTTTCTGAGCCCCATATACGGATATTTTGGGTGTTCACATAGCCACCGAGCTCGAAATGTGCCTCATCGCTGAAGAAAATTTGATGCGAAAATTCAGCATTTTGCTGCTGTTGTTCGTTCACCCAATCGACGTATGCCCGACGCATTCCATGGTCACCACGCTCTAATTTTTATACCAGTTGGACTTTATATGGATGTAGGTGCAAGTCCAAATGCAAAATTCGCCACAATGATGTGTTTGACAAGCCCAATTGCTGAGCACGCCGTGGAATCGAAACATTCGGGTCATCCTTCACACTGGCAGCAACAGCAGCAATATTTTCGGCTGAACGCACATTACGATGATGCACAGGTTTCACAATATCCGCTACGGATCCAGTTTGTTCGAATTTAGCGATTGTGTGCTCTGTAGGCCGTCTATGACGACCAAAATCCGTCCGTAATGCTCGAAAAACATTTGCCAGCTTTTCATCATTTTGACGTAGGACTACGTCTTTCATTTCTATACCGGGGTGTAAAACCAAAGTTTCGAGAACGAAAGCGTTACGCTGGAGACCGAGATTTTGAGCGTTAATAGCTCTTAAACAACTGAACGAAATGGTATGATAAACACTTCATTTGAAAGATAAAATGTCTACGCGTCATATACTTGTTACTTTTTCATCCAAAAACTTGTTTCAATAGTCTTAAAATTGCTTTCAAAACAGGCTATTGAAATCACCAATCGGTATATAAGCGAGCGCCGCTCGTAAACCCACTCAGTTATGATTGAACAGCGATTGGAGCATGTTGTCGCTGTTGTTGTGAAGCTAATTTCGTTTATCATGAAAACGCTGATGAACGGTGTCACCAAGAGCCTGTTTGTGCACCTAAGGCCAAAAGGGAATCCATCAGGAGGAGAGTGATGCCACGGTTCCGCTTGAAACATCGGAACACACACACACACACACACATACACGCGCGGAATTCTCGTTGCTATCATCGTTGCTGAAAAATAATCTGCCAGTTCCCCTTGGAATTGAAAAATACATTCATGCGAAAGAGTTTATTTTAATGTTTTCTATCCATATAACACTGCAACCAAATACATTTGGTTTTGTTATCATGAAAAACGGAAAATGTTTCACATCGCGAAAATCAAGTCATTTTCGAGCGATTATTTGCTTTCTACTCATATAATGCTGCGACCAAATACATTTCGTTTTGGATTTTTTCAATCAAGTGCGATCAACGTAAGACCACGTCTTTCGGCAATTTATTAGAGGTGCAATGAATCTTTAGGAATTCCCGCTCTACGCGCACTGGCAAACAATGTTTACTCAACAATTTCTCAAACGAGAAATGGGTGTTGTGAGAAAGGATTAGCGAACGCGAAAACGACAAACGGGAGAAAGATACGTTTGGAGGTTGAAGGAAATTGGCAGAAAACTTCTTCATTCTATCATTCAAATAATGTGATTCATACCACATCGTTTTGCCAGAAAGAGATTATTAATGTTCAAAGGAGGAATCGAGTCCTCCGAGGAAATTACTCAGCGCAAATTAGAGTCGACTATCGATTGCGGCATTCGTACACAAATAATTTTATAAGGCAGTTTCACCAAAGTGATTTCTTCGGATATATTCACTACATCATGTCATGTATTTCATATTCTTCATAAGGAAATCCATATCCATGGCACCTATCGGTAACGAATTATTATCGAAACCACGATTTTCGCTAAATGCTCCTTTCAGTTCGGCCTGTAAAAAACTTTTCTGTACTCTAATCCATCAAATTTGGAGCCCTGAAAAGGGCCGTTGATTATATGCTAAGCTAATATAGCACGCTCTCCTCGGATACGATGGGCCAGCTGGATGTCCTTGGGCATGATGTGACGCGTTTTGCATGGATAGCACACAAATTGGTATCTTCGAATAAGCCTCCTGCAGCGTCATAACCGCGGGACTTTGGAAGCGCAAGTCGGTTTTGAAGTCCTGAGCAATTCCACGAACCAAATGCTGCAAAGGTAGCTTGCGGATCAGCAATTCGGTCGATATCTGATAGCGACGAATTTCATGCGAAGTTCCCGGTCGATAGCGATGTGGCTTCTCCACCTATCCTGCTACTGGTGCGCTTATCCGAGCTGACTTCGTGTGCCTTACCACCGAATGACTAACGAGTTGTCTGCGAAAGACTAACGAGCTCGAGTCCTCACGGTGCGAGAGTAGAGTAAGAAATGAACGAAAGCAAAGGAAGCGTCATTTTATAAACCATAAAAGTATAGAATCTAAATCCCACCCTTATTATATTCGTGAGTATACAGTAAGCTTATATAATAAAGAGGGTGGGGTTTACATTCGATTCTTTTATGTTTTATAAAATGACACTTCCCTTGCTTTCGTTCATTTCTTACTCTACTCTCGCACCGTGAGGACTCGTTTCATCGGGACTAAGCAGACAGCTCGTTAGTCCTTCGGTGGTAAGGCACCACGAAAGCAGCTCGGATAAGCGCACCAGCCGCAGGAAGCGTGAAGAAGCCACATCGCTATCGACCGGGAACTTCGCATGAAATTCGTCGCTATCAGAAGTCGACCGAATTGCTGATCCGCAAGCTACCTTTGCAGCATTTGGTTCGTGGAATTGCTCAGGACTTCAAAACCGACTTGCGCTTCCAAAGTTCCGCGGTTATGACGCTGCAGGAGGCTTATTCGAAGATACCAATTTGTGTGCTATCCATGCAAAACACGTCACATCATGCCCAAGGACATCCAGCTGGCCCATCGTATCCTAGGAGAGCGTGCTATATTAGCTTAGCATATAATCAACAGCCCTTTTCAGGGCTCCAAATTTGATGGATTAGAGTTCAGAAAAGTTTTTTACAGACCGAACTGAAAGGAGCATTTAGCGAAAATCGTGGTGTCGATGATAATTCGATACCGATAGGTGCCATGGATATGGATTTCATAATGAAGAATATGAAATACATGACATGATGTAGTGAATATATCCCCATATCGAAGAAATCACTTTAATGAAACTGTTTACCGTTTGTCGTTTTTAAGTGTTGGGAAAGGGCATTATTTTTGCTGAGTAAATTCCAAGAAAAAATCCATTCCTTCTTTAAGCGTGATTCATTCTGCTTCGGATCAACGGAACAGTGATAATCATTTCATACAAAAGATAAAATGTCCAAGAGTTATATGATTGCTATTTATTGAGTCGAAAAATTGTTTCAATAGCTTAATGATAGCTTCTAAAACAGGTTATTGAAATCATTCGTATCCGTATGTAGCGCGCCCACTTGGAAACCCATTAATCTTATTGGAATGTGAAATGGGGAAGCTCATACTTACGTCTATGCATTATGCTGTACACTACATACTTTTTTTCTCCGTACTGATTAAGAAGCCGACCGAACTATCGGTCGACAAGTCAGTCTGCAGTCGGCGGGAGCTCTTAATTTCGTTTTTGCAGGCCGAACCGAAATAATTTCAGTCGAGTTAACTATTTTTTACAGTAATGCTTTTAAATCCGGACACTTTGCATTACATTCAATATCATACCACAGCCATAACATTTTTTTCATGTTGAATTTATGCGATTAATAGTTGCTAATATAGTTACTGATCAACGGCCCTTTTCAGGGCTCCAAATTTGATGGATTAGAGTTCAGAAAAGTTTTTTGCAGGCCAAACTGAAACGAGAATTTTCGTTTGGATGCCATACAGCATCGAGAAAATTCCGGAAAGATCTAATCGTTGCTGAAAAATAATCTGTCAGTTCCCTGGGAATTGAAGACTACATCCATGCGAAAGAGTTTATTTTAATGTTTTTAAATTATATGGCGAACACAGCGACCAAATACATTTGATTTCGTAATTTTTCAATCAAGTGTAATTAGCTGGAAGGCTTCTGAAGATTATTCTTTCCCATCAGTAGGATATTTTCGTATCCAATAATGGATGCATAACATGAAAAACGGAAAATGTTTCGTATCGCCAAAATTATATAATTTTCAATCGATTATTGCTCAGTCGCCGAAATTTTCATACTCAGAAAGTTCATTCTCCTCTAGTTTGCCTTCCAAATTGCCATCGTAAACCACACCTTCTCTCGATTCAATCACGCACGAAAAGCATACTGAAATGATATTCTGGTGGTGAAACCCATTAATTTTTTGTGAGGCGTCGTGCACAAATTACGTAACGCGATAAGGGAGGAGGGGTTAGATGTTGCGTTACTTTCTGTTTATTAGAGATAGGAAATTGCGTTACGAAAGGGGGGGGGGGGGGAGGTTCAAAATCCAGATTTTTGCGTTACGTAATTTGTGCACGACGCCTGAGGACATCGACAAGACAACATCGTTCCTGGACGAGCTGAACGGCGAGGGATCGAGGTATTCATTACCTGGCTTGACCTGACCTGAAATGCAATCAGTTTGTTTTAACTGTGAGGAAGCGCAGAAAAGCCGATCGATCAGAAGGAGAAGAGAAGGTGACCAAGAGAGTATCAGCATCGAAATACGGTTCCTCGGGAAGACATAGAAGCAGCCGCCACACACACACACACACATACACGCGCGCAACTCTTTTCGTTTGCTGGTTATCGAGAGGAAACCTGGAAAGAAATGATCGTTGCTGAAAAATAATCTGCCAGTTCCCCTTGGAATTGAAAATTACATTCAAGCGAGTTTATTTTAATGTTTTCTATCCATATAATACTGCGACCACATACATTTGGTTTTGTGATTTGTCAATCAAGTGCAGTTAACAGGAAAGCTTCTGAAGATTATTCTTCAGAACAAGGTTTTTTGTATCCAATATTGGATGCATAAAACCTTGAGTCTTCAAAGTAACACTCTCGTTTTTGAAGTCACCCAAATATTTATTTATTCATTCATTCAGGATGGATTTAGATTCAACTTCAAACAAATGATCTCTAAATCAACTATAGTCCTACGTCACCCTTGCGGTTATACCATAGATATAACCCACTTCCTGTTTTTATAGTATAATTTAACAAAATTAACACGTTGTGCGATGCTAAAACGATCCATATTGTAAAATGGCAGACATTCAACTAACGATATGACGCTTTGGTTGACAGCTATGTCAAACGGTTGTCAGCGCAGGGCTGTATATTTTCGGAAGCCCGAAATGGAAAATCCTCAACGATAATAATCGTATGCTCGACCTATGTTTCACCAATTCAGAAATGGTTCACAACACAACGGTGATCAAAGCTCCTTCCGCTTTAGTTAAAATATGTCGTCATCATCCTCCGCTTCTTGTTTCGTTGATCGAAACGTCACCTCTCGTCTTTATTGAAACCATCGAATCTACTTACTACAATTATCGTAAAGCGAATTTTTCATCAATGAATCGTTTCTTCACAAGTATCAACTGGGACGACATTCTGATTGACAGCGATATAGAGGTAGCCACGCAGTCTTTATCTAATGTTATCCTCTATGCGATTGATCGATTTGTCCCCAAGAAAACAGCCTGCAACTCCCGTTATCCGCCATGGTCTAATCATCTATTGAAACGTTTAAAGAGGGAAAAACGTTCTACGTTGAGGAAATTTTCCAATCTCCGTTGTGCTTTTTGGAAAGCTCGTTACTCAGAAATCAACAAAGACTATAAACAATTGAACAGAGCGCTATTTGGAGCTCATCTGGACCGTGTTCAGAGTAATCTGTAAAAGAACCCACAAGAATTTTGGAGATTTGTTGATGTACATAGAAGGAGTCAGGACTACCAACCATAATGACACGCAACAATGTGGATGCTTCAAACAAAATAAGCATATGTGAGCTATTCCGAGAACAATTCAGTAGCGTTTTCGTTAGCGAAAGACTTCACAATGAGCAAATTTATGAAGCCGCCAGTAGTGTACCTTGCTTCCTGCTATCTGTATTAATCCTGCTATAAGTTCCAGCAAAGTACAACTTGCGTGTTTGGATCTTAAGAGATCTTCGAATCCTGGACCAGATGGCATCACTTCTATCATATTGGAAAAGTGTTCAAGCATACTCTCTTCACCGCTAAGTCTATTGTTCAGTCGCTCATTACGCTGTGGAGTTTTCCCGAAGGCATGAAAAAATTAATTCGTTTACCCCGTTTTTAAAAAAGGCAGCAAAAAGGACGTCAAAAATTATAGAGGTATCGCTTGCCTTTGTTCTTTCTCCAAACTATTTGAGATAATAGTTTTGGATTTCATCTCACACGCCTGCAATAGTTACATCTCCGACCAACAACACGGTTTCGTGCCCAGAAGGTCTACTTCTACAAATCTGGTGCTGTACACATCGTTCATCGCCCGCTCTCTGCAGTCTCGCAACCAGATCGATGCTGTTTATGCAGATTTTTCGGCCGCGTTCGACAAAATCAATCACGATACCGTTGTCGCCAAACTCCAGCGTCTAGGTTTCCATAGTTTTATTTTGAACTGGTTACACTCATATCTGACTGATCGTGTGATGTCAGTGAAAATCGGCGATACCGTTTCATCTTCTTTTCGGGTGACATCGGGCGTACCTCAAGGAAGTCATCTCGGTCCCTATATATTCCTATATATTCCTCTCTTTGTCTAAAGTGTCCCAAACTTGCATATGCGGTCGATTTTAAATTGTTCTACACTGTGAATAGTGTCGATGATGCGATATTCCTACAGCAACAACTCGATATTTTCTCTGATTGGTGCGAAACCAAAAGAATGGTTTTAAATCCAGCAAAGTGTTCAGTCATATCGTTCACGCGGAAACGATCGCCTGTAACATTTTCGTATAAAATACGCAATATCTCTTTGAAACGTGTTGTAACTATCAAGGATCTTGGTATCGTCTTAGACTTGAAGCTAACGTTCAGCGACCATATCTCATACATCACCACCAAGGCATCTAGGATGTTAGGTTTCATTTTTCGCATCACAAAGCAATTCAAAGACCCACATTGTATCAAAGCTCTTTATTGTGCTTTAGTGCGCTCTCATCTTGAATATGCGTGCATAGTATGGTCTCCCTACTACCAAAATAGTGTCCAGCGAATTGAGGTGATCCAGCGGAAATTCGTTCGTTTAGCCCTACGCAACTTGCCCTGGAGCGATCCTTCGAACTTACCCACCTATGAGGATCGTTGTAAATTGATCGGACTCGATTTGTTGAGCTTACGTAGAGATGTAGCGAAGGCAACTTTTATATCCGATCTAATTTCCTCGAAAATCGATTGTGCTGATCTTCTTCAGTCGATCGATTTTAATATACGCCCTCGTAACCTGCGCTCACATACATTTCTCTGCCTTCCTCACTCTCGCACAAACTACGGTTACAACGAACCCGTATCGAGTATGTCTCGTGTATTTAACCGCTGTTACTTATCTTGTGACTTTCACTTATCTCGCGCCAGTTTAAGAAAGGCATTCTTGACCGCTCTTTCCAGTTAGGCATAGTTTTAAGTAGATTAAGTATTTTAAGTTATTAATTTATTAGGTATCATTAGGGCACTCATGTTCAGGCCTGTTGATAGTAATGAATAAACAAACAAACAAACAAAATATATAAAGCAACAGCAAAAATGTATAATGCAATGGTTTTGCATCACAACCATACATACAAATCTTTCTGATATCATATGGATGTTTGCACGGGTCAAATGACCCGTTGCGGTAGTTAGGACCGATTACATACACCCAGGTTTTTTTACGCGGTTTCTTTTGCGCGGTTTTTTTACGAGGTTTTTTTTACGCGGATTTTCCAATTGACACGGATTATCCAATTAACGCGGTGCAATATCACATCTCCCCCTCAGCTCATATTTTTCTCTCATGTTCCCTCAGAGCAAATTACGGTAATTAGTGCTTGTAACGGAGTTTAGCGCTTAGTGCCGCACCTTATCACGATTCTTACGTGGATTTTAGGAGTTGGGTAACGGAGAGCTCGCCGGGCGGTACAACGGAACGAGGTTTTTACGGGCAGCTATTCGAGAATGTCTTTCCCTGTCTACTTAGCTCTGAACGGTCCAACAGTGGTACTGCACGTGCATCGGCAGAAGAGTGTACAAATTACTAGGGAATCTTCTAGCAATAGCAGATGACCTCATTCATGAGGAAAACCGAACTATAGCTACCAGTAACCAACGAAATTGCAGGAAAAAACTACGAGTTTTCGGAAGCGAGCAACACTCATCTTTTTACTTCCGGTCCAACTAAAGATAGCCCCATTTGATATCTATCATTAGGTGACATGGTTTTTTTTACGCGGATTTTCCAATTACTGCGGTTTTTTTACGCGAATTTTCGAATTAACGCGGTTTTTTTACGCGGATTTTCCAATTACTGCGGTTTTTTTACGCGAATTTTCGAATTAACGCGGTTTTTTACGCGGATTTTCCAATTAACGCAGTTTTTTTACGAGGTACGTATCCCCCGCGTAAAAAAAAACCTGGGTGTATATATCTCAGTAAAAAAAAAAAAAATAACAAGAGAGAAGTAAACACTGAAAAATGCTTTCGATGTATGTTTTGAGAAAAGTAGTGCAGGAAAATTATGTTGTGAAAATGTAATTTGCGAGAAAATTTTGACATGAAGCTTAAAACGGGTCATTTGACCCCTCGTGGTAGGTTTAGTGTTAACTATGGTTCGTCTGACCACGCCTAACGATAGAAGCTAGTTTTAAAATGCTGCCATACGAATAAAACACAATTTTCTTCATGACTCGGCAAATCAAGCAAATAGAATCAAGCTTGGCATATAGAGGTTTTAGGCGTCGATAAAAGTTTCTATGGTGATTCGACACTCCTTCTTTTTTCTAAGGGGGGCTGCCATACAAATGAAATACAAACTTCTGCATGAGTCGAGAACTAATCAAGCCAATGGAGCAAAATGTGAGGGTTTTTGGGTACAAGAAATGCTTCTATGGTGGTATGACACTCCTCCCTCCTCTGGAATGGAGCGTGGCTCCATAAAAAATATTACACATATTTCAACCAAACATGGCAATTGAAAACTTTCGGAAAACTCTGTAGGAAAATGGAAAAATTCGGAAAATTCAATTCTCATATGTTCTACAATAAACATATAAGAATTGAACATAGTGACAAGTGTTGTTAGTCCATAATCAACGATATTGATCTTTGTTCGAAAGTGAAAATGGATTTTAATGTGATAAAACGCACTCTTATAGCTCTTCTATCTATATAAATAAAAATGGATTGCCGAATAAGAGCAAAACTCGAACGAACAAACGAAGAACGAACTCGTCCCTATACAGGTTTTACCAGTCTGAACCATTATTTCTCGTACGGTCTAATAATTTTTTTGGGCTCTCCGTCGAAGTCGATTACGTCCTGCCCACCGATCTGGTGAAACTGCAACATGTCCCTGGATCAAGCTGATAGTAGAGTTTTCAGTTTTTGCCTCTTGCCGCAATCGTTATCATGCAATCTCCAAGCGATGGCCACTGGAGATAGTATGGAGCACGGTAGAAGTGTTAATTTGCGAGAAGAAAGTATCGGTTACGTACGAACCGGCGAAATGTGTGGTAACTGTTTGCTCTCTTTTCACTCTCGTTGGAATGCTTAATATTCTGCAAATTGGTAAATAATTCTATTAAGCTATGCAGTTTGAATTCATGATGGTTCAATGATTCATATAGCTTTTTCGCTTTTTTAAAGTTAGATTTCATTTTGGTTTATCAAAATCACTAGTTTATTTTTGATTCTTTTGTTAGTTTCAAAATTAGTATTCTCGAGTGCCACACAACCTTTACTTATGTTCTCACCACCCACGAATATGAGCTATCACAGAACAGTCAATGTAAGTACCATAGCAAAACCGGGTCCACTCTTCAAAAAGTGTAACAATATTTAACACCATCGAGTGGAACATAACTGCATCATAAATCTTTTTAAAGTGGACCCTACAGTCAAGAGCAACATTTTCCCATTCCTCTGACCTGACCGAATTAGGAAAGTTCAACAATATAGCGAGTGATAACGAACGATACCAGCCAAGAAAACATGGGTGCGGGTGGTCACACAACTAAAAAAAAAGCAAGACCGTTAGCATAAATTCCCATGATATGTGATAACTGCATCAAACAGTTCTTCTGAAAACATTTGGTTCGGTCCGTTCGCATATATGTATTCGTGCATAATGGGAACAGCAAGTGTGTTTGCATAAATATTACATATGTTCGCTGCAGATATCCACCGGTAATGGAAAGGTAGAATGGATTGTCACCATAACCCAGTCGCATGGTTTGGAATTAGTATTCTGACTCACTGGCACAGTTTCCTGTGTACAAAGCCGCTCCATCGTCGTGTCTACAGGTAAATTAGTTGAATACATAGAACACAACATTCCCACTACGGCAGAGGTTCAGATTTCCTCATACAAAAGCTTCTCCAAATCGGTTTCATAAGCGCAACAGTCCCTACTTCTCCATAGCACCACTTCTAGCTCCAATTGAGCCAACTGAGGCCACTGCAAGTCGAGATCAAGACCGTCGATGCTGCGGAAGATGCGGCAGCCAAAGAGATGCAGTGGGAGCAGCAGAGAGTACCCTCGGAAACAGCCACTTCATTATATGCAAATTTATTGGAAGCGACAGGGGTGCAGCTGTGAACTCGTGGCTCGAGGCATGATCTGTTCGGATCTGGCTCTCAGCCCGGAAAAAGCTAAAAAACGGTCCCACAGATTTTCCAAATGCAGTTTGGATTGTGTCTGCCCCTGTGGAGTGCTGCATTTCGCTACAATTGATTACCCGAATTCAATTTCATTCAGTCGGGCGTTTGGTTCACAATGAGAGTTGCGGATGTGAGCCACTGAGCCACAGTTTGGACGATTTGTTTCCCACTTTCCACCGGTGCTCGAATGCTCGTTTGTCATGGAAATTCGCTTTGATTCATAACGGAAGGTCGTATCTAGAAACAAAGGGGGAATATTTATGCTTTTTGGGGTCGCTAGCATGCGGTGGGCAGTGCGCAGAAGGTGATTCTGGTGAATAATTGTGCGAGAAAAGTATTTGTTTCCATAGCAACTGAACAAATGCGGTTATTTGTTGTGTATTTGGAGAATTTTTGTGCTTTATGTTGAGCTCTGTTTTGGAATGTTCCCAATTCACTGGAACCAGTCGTAATGAAGCAATTACATTCATAAATTAATAATTTCCCAGCGGCAGAATATGCTTGTTGTATTTCAATTATTAAGCTATCTGGCGAGTCAACGACGTTATATGAGGTCTGTTAATTGGCTATATATTAGGGTGCCAATGAATGTGTGGGGAAAAATCGACCCCAACATTTCAAGAAGTTTCCCTATACAAACTGTTTACCACCTCGAAAAAACACCCTATGCCAAATATTAGCTCATTCGGACTTAAGGAAGGGTGGCGCAAGGCGGTCAAAGTTTGAGTTTTTTGAAAATCAAAAATCACCCAAGGGAGGAGTAAAGGAAATCTCGACGAGTAATGCAATTTTAAGATACTTGGGACAAACAATTTTTTTTGAAAAACCAGATTTTCGGTGATCTTTCGTTTTTTCAAAAAAACTCAAATTTTTGCGTCTGGGACGCTAATAAATGGAGTTCGAATGAGCTAATATTTTGCAAAGCGTATATTATCATGCAAATCAACATTTCGCTGCAAGTTCCGAATGAAAAACCGAGATAACTGTTTTTATTGGTACCCGAAACCATACGTTTCATCTCGTATTCCGAAAAAAAAACTCCCAGAGTGTCGATTTTTGACAAAAAAATTATTTTCGAGATGACACTTGATTTCGACGTTACATGCAATTTTAAGACTTTTGGCATCAACTTTTTTTTTCGAAAACCACGATTTCCTTTACCCCCCTTCTTGGGTGATTTTTCGATTTTTAAAAAACTCAAACTTTGACCGCCTTGCGCCACTCTCCCTTAAGTTCGATTGAGCTAATATTTGGCATAGGGTGTTTTTTCGAGGTGGTGAACATTTTTTATGAGGTAACTTTTTGAAATCAGAGATGACCATTTTCATTGGCACTCTACTATATATAAGGGTGGCAGCAATGATGGTCATGTCAAACTTCAAAAACCGACCATGTACATATTGTTTATTGGCCCAAAAAAATGACCTGTGCAAAATTTCAGCTCAATCGGACATGCTTTGAGGCACGCCCTCAAAGATTGATCTGAAATTTGGAACACATCTTTATCTCTGGTGTCATTATAAAACTGCTTATTCCATGATCTTGAAAATCCAAAATGGCGGCCGCTACAAAATGGCGGATTATGTACATATTTTCTCTAAATCTTATCAATAGAGTAATTCCAAATGAAATCGACAAATGACAAAACGTGAGTATTTTTTTTTTTTTATTAAATTCGTTTATTTTTACAGGCTCAGTTACATAAGTTTAAAGGAGCCGAATTCTTAATTATATTTTTATTACTATACATAAACATTTTCTAAATCTAAGGTAAGTAAGGTAGAAAACCGATTGCTCGCGGTCTACTCGAGTTTAGTAGGGTGACATATTTGTTCAGGAAAAGGATGGGATATAAGGAAATTGTTACAATAATGATAATCTCACACACTCAATTCTTAAATCTATTCGTATATCTATTGTGTATTTACATTTCAACTTATTCTACTGTTTGTAGCAAGGGGACCAATTGCACGCAAAGTATATAAGGATATAAGGATAATCACACACGAACATCGATAGCTTTAAGGAAAATATAGATTTGGGACATGTAATCAAGGTCTAACCGAGCCAACACATCTCTCACCGGCACATTGGGCTGTCTTCCTCTAGCACTGAGGAAGTTTTCTAAATTCGATCTGGCGACAAGATACAACTCGCACGACCAAACAACGTGCTCGATGTCGTGGTAACCGTGGCCACAAACACAAAGATTGCTGTCGGCAAGATTAATACGAAAGAGTAGCGCGTCTAACGAACAGTGGTTGGACATGAGTCGGGAGAAGGTGCGAATAAAGTCTCGACTCAAGTCCAGACTTTTGAACCATGGTTTGAAGCTAACCTTAGGGATAATTGAGTGGAACCACCGGCCCAATTCATCTTCGTTCCATTTGCGTTGCCAATTAGCGATGATATTTTTACGGACTAAAGAATAAAATTCATTGAAGGCGATTTGACGCTGATAAATTTCGCCTTCAATTGCACCTACTTTTGCTAATGAGTCAGCCCTCTCATTACCCAGAATTGAGCAATGTGAGGGGACCCAGACAAAGGTAATGACATAACAGCGTCTGGTTAAAGCACTCAAAATTTCTCGTATTCTCTCAAGGAAGTACGGCGAGTGCTTTTCCGGCCTCACTAAACGGATAGCTTCGACAGAGCTAAGACTATCCGTTACAATGTAATAGTGTTCAACAGGTCGTGAGGCGACGCTGTCCAGCGCCCAGTGTATTGCTGCCAATTCAGCAATATACACTGAGCAAGGATACTGAAGACTGTGTGAGGTGCTAAAAAATACGTTGAACACTCCAAATCCTGTGGACTCATTCATAGAGGACCCATCAGTAAAGTACATATTATCGCAATTGATACGCCCATACTTTGCATTAAAGATCGTAGGAATGATCCCCGATAGAAGATAATCTGGAATTCCATGGATTTTCTCCTTCATGAACAGATCAATATGTACAGAGGAATTGATGTAGTCAGGAAAACAAACACGGTTGGGAATATACGAAGAAGGAACAACCTGCATGGAGATGAATTCATGATATGAACTCATGAATCCAGAGTGAAAATTTAGCTCGATCAGTTGCTCAAAATTTCCGATCACCAATGGGTTCATAACCTTACACCGGATGAGGAACCGAAGGGATAATAAATTGAAGCGATCTTTTAGTGGGAGTACGCCTGCCAAAACCTCGAGACTCATAGTATGCGTTGAGGGCATACATCCCAACGCAATACGGAGACAAAGATACTGAATTCGCTCGAGTTTAATGAGGTGTGTTTTGGCAGCTGATTGAAAATAGAAACTGCCATACTCCATCACTGAGAGAATAGTTGTACGATACAACATTATAAGATCTTCGGGGTGGGCTCCCCACCATGTGCCGGTAATTGTACGGAGAAAGTTTATTCTTTGTTGGCATTTTTTACTCAGATACCTAATATGGGCCCCCAAGTACATTTGGAGTCGAACCAGACCCCAAGATACTTGAATGACATAGCATGAGTGATCGGTTTACCCAAAAGTTGAAGCTTTGGTTTTGCTGGTCTATGCTTCCTAGAAAAAACCACCATCTCTGTTTTCTCCGTGGAGAATTCGATCCCTAGCCCAATGGCCCAGGTTGAAAAATTGTTCAAAGTATCTTGTAAGGGTTCTTGCAGGTCGGATTCGTTTGATCCTACGACAGACAGCACTCCATCATCTGCAAGTTGTCTTAGGCTGCAATTTTGTGTAAGACAATTGTAAATGTCGCTTACATAGAAGTTGTACAAAAGGGGACTTAAACATGAGCCCTGGGGGAGTCCCATGTAGGAGACCCGGCTTACTGTCGAATCTCCATGAGAAAAGTTCAAATGTTTCTCACAAAGCAAGTTATATAACATATTATTCAATAGAGGCGGCAGTCCCCGAGAGTGTAATTTGTCTGACAAAACCTCTATTGAAACAGAATCAAAGGCCCCCTTTATGTCCAAGAATACTGAAGCCATTTGTTTTTTTTCGGCGTAAGCCATTTGAATTTCTGAAGAAAGCAACGCAAGACAATCATTCGTCCCCTTGCCCCTGCGGAACCCATATTGTGTATCTGAGAGTAGGCCATTCGTTTCAACCCATCGATCAAGGCGAAACAAGATCATTTTCTCCAACAATTTCCGTATACAAGACAGCATTGCTATTGGGCGGTACGAATTAAAGTCGGACGCGGGTTTTCCGGGTTTTTGAATAGCTATAACTCGTACTTGCGTCGCCTCACGACCTGTTGAACACTATTACATTGTAACGGATAGTCTTAGCTCTGTCGAAGCTATCCGTTCAGTGAGGCCGGAAAAGCACTCGCCGTACTTCCTTGAGAGAATACGAGAAATTTTGAGTGCTTTATCCAGACGCTGTTATGTCATTACCTTTGTCTGGGTCCCTTCACATTGCTCAATTCTGGGTAATGAGAGGGCTGACTCATTAGCAAAGGTAGGTGCAATTGAAGGCGATATTTATCAGCGTCAAATCGCCTTCAATGAATTTTATTCTTTAGTCCGCAAAAATACCATAGTTAACTGGCAACGCAAATGGAACGAAGATGAATTGGGCCGGTGGCTCCACTCGATTATCCCTAAGGTTAGCCTCAAACCATGGTTCAAAAGTCTGGACTTGAGTCGGGACTTTATTCGCACCTTCTCCCGACTCATGTCCAATCACTGTTCGTTAGATGCGCTACTCTTTCGTATTAATCTTGCCGACAACAATCTTTGTGTTTGTGGCCAAGGTTACCACGACATCGAGCACGTTGTTTGGTCGTGCGAGCTGTATCTTGTCGCCAGATCGAATTTAGTAGTCACCCTTCGGGCCCGAGGAAGGCAGCCCAATGTGCCGGTGAGAGACGTGTTGGCTCGGTTAGACCTTGATTACATGTCCCAAATATATGTATTCCTTAAAGCTATCGATCTTCGTGTGTGATTGTCCTTATACCCTTAGTTTTTCCTTTTCCTTTGTGAGAGATCGGATCCCTTCTTAAAAATAAGATGAAATGTAAATACATATTAGATATAAGATAGGTTCAAGAATTGAGTGTGATGAGTGTGATTGAGAGTGTGAGTGTGATCATTGTCAACATATCCTCATATCCCCTCCTTTTCCTGAAGAAAATATGTCACCCTTCTAAACTCGAGTTGACCGCGAGTAATCGGTTTCCTATATTATTAACATTAGAATTAAGGAAAAATGTATATATACTAGTAACAATACAGTAAGGAGTTCGGCTCCTTTAAACCTATGTAACTGAGCCTGTAAAAATAAACGATTTAAATAAAAAATAAAAACTCGTACTTGTCTCCAATCATCTGGAACAATATTATGTTCCTGAAACCGATTGAATAAATTCAACAAGCGATGTTTCGCCACATCAGGGAGGTTTTTTAACAAGTTGAACTTAATTCTATCCGATCCCGGAGCAGAATTGTTGAAAGGAGCATGAAAGGAGAGCAAGAGAGAATTCTACCATCGAAAACACGGAATCAAGATCGCACCTATCTTGTGGTATATCTAGAACAATTTTCTGCACAGGAGCGGAATCAGGACAAACCTTCCGTGCAAAATTCAAAATCCATCGATGTGAATATTCTTCGCTTTCATTCGTTGAAGAGCGATTTCTCATGTTTCGAGCCACTTTCCATAATTTTTTCATTGACGTTTCTCGTGACAAACCTCCCACGAAATTTCGCCAATAAGCACGTTTTTTCCCTTTGATCAAATTTTTGAACTGATTCTCAAGGGCTAAATACGTTTGAAAATTTTCAGGAGTTCCACGTTTCCGAAAAGCTTTGAATGCATTCGATTTTTCTATATAAAGCTTGGAACATTGGCTATCCCACCATAGATTGGGAAGCCTTCGGCAAATGGTGGAACCTGGGATGGGTTTCGTTTGAGCGCGAACTGCGCTGTAATAGATCAAACGAGAAAGGAAGTTATACTCCTCCAATGGAGGTAAACCATCTCTGGAATTGATGGCTAGAGCAATCGCGTCCGCATATTTTTTCCAGTCAATGTGTCTTGTGAGGTCATATGCCATATTTATAGATTCAGAAGAATTCGACCCAGTGGTGATGGAAATTTTGATTGGCAAGTGATCACTACCGTTGGGATCCTGTATTACATTCCACTTGCAATCTAACGATAGTGAGTTCGAGCAAAGCGAGAGGTCAAGAGAACTTGGCTTAGCAGGTGGTTTAGGTACACGTGTTGTTTCCCCAGTATTCAAAATGGTCATATTGAAGCTGTTACAAAGGTCATATATCAACGATGAACGGTTGTCATCGTACTGTTCCCCCCAGGCAGTTCCGTGAGAATTGAAGTCTCCCAAGATCAACCGTGGCTCAGGAAAGAGTGAGCACGTGTCAGCAAGTTGCTTGCGGCTAACCGCAGCTCTCGGAGGCCAATACAAGCTGACAATACAGAGGTCTTTGCCTCTGATGTTTGCATGACAAGCAACAGCTTCGATCCCACCAATAGGTGGAAGATCAATTCGGAAAAATGAGTGGCACTTATTGATCCCCAATAGCACCCCTCCGTATCTGTCATATCGGTCCAAGCGTATAATATTAAAATCGTGGAAAGAGAGATCATCTTGCGAAGAAAGCCAAGTTTCGGACATAGCAAAAACATCACAATTGAACTTATGAATTAAAAATTTGAATGTATCCAATTTAGGGATAAGACTACGACAATTCCACTGTAAAACAGTGATATCTCCGACCTCTCTATTTAAATTAGACATCAAGAGAGATAATCATTGCAAAGAGGGGCCATGTTTGCATCAATTGCTGCAAAATTGTCTTTAATACTGGAAGCATTGCGGTGACAATGGTTCTGATGGAGTCGGAAACATTAAAACACGTGAAAATTTGATCCACAAGGTCGGACAACTTTATGAATCCCGATTGGGAAGTTGAACTTGACGGAAAAACAGGGACATTTGGGGTTTTTGATGTTCCCTCGAATGCTGGGTCGTTCGAAGGTGAACCATTCCCACGGAAGCCAGGAGGAACCTGATTTTGCTTGTCCGCTGTTTTTTTAGGCAAACTAACTGGGGGTATCACCGGAGGGACTTGTCCTTGAACGTTGGGAGTGGTCACATTTTTGCGCCGGGGATTCCCTTGATAAATAGGCGGCGTGCCCCCGTTAGCTGTATCCGTTTCCATTTCGTCAACTGGCAACGTGGCGTAAACATTATGTGTGTTGATTGGTTGTTGTTGTTGAGCCAGTGGAGAAGCGCCCTTCAAAATTTCCGCGAAAGTGCGTTTAGAGCGTTCCCTCAAAGAGCGCTTCTGTTTCTCCCAGCGACTCTTGTATGCTTCACAAGCTGAGAGCACGTGTGGGGTTCCCCCGCAATATGGACACTTTTTTACCGTCGCACTGCAGGCTTCGCCCACATGTTGCTCTCCGCAAGTGGCACAGCGTTCTTTATTGGCACAATAAGCAGCCGTATGACCAACTGACTTGCACTTTTGACAAATCATTGGCTTCGGAATAAAAAGTCGCACGGCTAACCTCAATTTCTCTACCATCACGTAGTCAGGGAGAGCTGAACCAGCGAAGGTGACTCGAAACGAGTCGGACGGCGTAAATTTGGTTTCACCCCCTTCATGGGAGACTGTTCCGAGCTGGCGGCAACCCAAGATCTTATCAGTCATCGAGGGCAGTTTCTTAAAACGGCCAGTACCTTCACTCGTAATGTATTCGCACGTCAGACCCGTTTCGGTTATCACACCCTCAATTTCAACTACGTGAGAGGGAATGTAAACCCGATACTCAATTGTAAAATGCTGGTCGACAACAATCTTGTTTGCGTACTTTCGATCAGTCACGACAACTCGCAATTTGTTTGGTCTAACCTTCGAAATTTCCGACACGGAGGTATACCTTGCCAGATCTTTCGCGATCTGCATGACTTTCAAAGCTTTTCCATTTGGTTTGGGCCGAAAGATAACAACCCATGGGCCAGTTCCAGATGCATCTTCTGGATAGACCTTGACACGGGGGGAGGACGTAACAGTGGGGGAAGACGAGGACAAGGATTAAGTGGGGAGGGAGACAACATGGGGAGTAGGCGAAGGTAAGGATTGAGTGGTAGCGGGGATAACAGAAAGGGAACCCGAAGTCGATGGTAGGGTGGGAGCGTCAAGAGGTGGAGAGGAGAGATTTGCGATTTTTTTATGAGGGGGCTTATTAGCATGAGCTGATTCGTCCCCAGAAGAAACATCTTGCGATTTAGGAACACGTTTAAGTGTTTTCCCTTTTTTACCTGATGGGGGGGATTCATTGGTTTCATTGTCTGAGATCTCCATATTCGGAGACCCCCCACCTTCTGCCATTATAAATGGCACTTAAATTCTATTTTTTTTAAATATTTCACAATAATAAAATAAAAAATTATACTATTTCAAGAAAAAAATAAAATAAAATATAATATTTATATATATTTTCTCTAAATGTATTTTTATGCGTATTCACCTAAATGCGCTCCCCGCGCAGATAATATTCGACTCGTTCTGCACCGTCCAGTTGATCACATGTTGGCGTCTATTGTTACACTGCTGTAGGTGTATTGGTGAGCGAGCGCACCTACGTCGGCGGTGGAAATGGCGATGATTCGGCGATCAAAAGTGTCTCTCTATAGACCTTCACCAGTATCTGCTGTGAGAAGCTATTCACTCCAGCTGGTGGGAATTGTTGAGCGCACTTCACTGTTCCCACAATTAACACGCGATGGAAGAAGCACACTTGGTTGAGGAAAAAACACCAGCCAATAACAATAGCTGTTACCGAAACGTGAGCACAATAGCACAAAGCATCCGATCGCTTCAAGCTGAACTGTGTGAATGTGTGAGTATTTTTGATTCGAATGAAAGTGTGTATACTTGGAAGGGAGTGAAAATAAAATGCGGCTAAACTAGTGAACGATCAAACAAGAAAGATATATTTCGACAAACTACAGAGCATTAAATTATCATGGCATGCCTCTTGTAATCGTGTTGCTTCGTTGGCAATCTCAACACTCCTCCTCAATCACGATCTGTTGCAGGCCAATTGATGATCGTAGTCTCTCCAGCTTCACCCTTGGTAGCGGCTTTGTCAGGATGCAACTCTGGTTGTCCTCGTGGATGAGAACAGGGTAGTGGACTTCTTCACCGAGGCCTCGCATGAGTTTGATGAGCCACAGCAGTTCCTTGGTTGCTTCTGCCAGAGCTACATACTCTGCCTCGGTCGATGACAATGTAACGCATGACTGCTTCCGGGATGTCCAAGCGATCGGCCCACCTCCAAGTTTGAACAAAAATCCGAAATTCGATTTCCGGTCCGAGCGATCTCCTGCCCAATCCGCGTCAGCATAGCCTTCAAGGTTTCCCTCTCCTCCTAGCTTCAACCGCAAGTTAGCAGTACCCTTCAAGTACCGCAGGGCTCGCTTTGCTTCCGACCAGTCGGTTTCCGTCGGCTTGCTTACTCTGCGCCCGAGAATGGACGCGGTGATCGCCAAGTCTGGTCTGGTACAAACATCAACATAGAGCAAAGCACCGACAAGGCTTTGGTACTTCTCACTGTTCGGCATTTTCTCCTCCTTTTGCGTGATGTTGGGGTAACCAGGATCCATCGGTATCGGTGAAGGTTTCGCTTGTTCCATACTAAATCGAGCCACGATCCGATTGATGTAGCCTTCTTGCGACAGCAGAAAATCTCCGTTCACGTTCCGTTCCACCTGGATCCCAAGGTAGTTTTTCACATTGCCAAGGCAGGAAATCTTGAATTTCTTCCCCAGGAAAGAGCAAACTCGCCTGTATTCGTCATCTCCAAATGATACGACTAGTCGACGTAGAGCAAAATAAACGAAAGCTCTCCGTCAACGTTCCTCATGAAGAGACAGTTGTCAGCTTCCGTTGGCTTGTATCCCAGCTGCATCAGGACTTCGGTCCTCCTCCTTGAGCTGCAAACTTCGCTTCGATTTCCGGTTTCGTATCCGGGGGGTTGCTGCATGAAGATTTCTTCGCTGATTTCTCCATACAGGTACGCCGTTTTGATGTCGATGTGCTTCACATCCATCATCCTCCGGGCAGCTACCGCCAGAAGTGCCCGAAATGTCATGTGTTTGGCTACGGGCGCGTAGACTTCATCGTAGTCAGTTCCAAACTTCTGACTGAAGCCTTTCGCCACGAGACGCGCCTTGTACCTTGCTACGTTGCCATGCTCATCCAGCTTTTTCTTGAAAATCCAGCGGCAGCCCACTGGTTTCCGGTTGGAGGGCAACTGGACGATTTCCCAAGTTTTGTTCTCCTGCAGAGAAGCAAACTCCTCGTCCATTGCTTTTTTCCACTGCTCTCGCTCTGGACCACCCAGGGCTTCTGCGACGGTCCGTGGCTCAGCGGCTTGCTGAATCTGGCCTGTTTCGCCATATCTTTGAGGTGGCACTCCCTTCGTCGTCCGGCTCGACGTTCTTGGAGCCACAGGTTCAATTGGTGCGTTGGGGGGACGTTCATTCTCGTCGTTGCCATCGGTGAGCGTGACATCGCAATCAACGTATGGATCGATCGTCTCGTTTTGATCATCCTCTTCGTCGGAATCAGACTCCTCCTCAATCTCCGGTTGCTCACCATGAACGTCCCCTGCAACGATAGGAAAATTATTAGTCTTCGGGAAAGCATGTTCACCGATCGAGCATTTGATGATACTTCCATTTTCTGACGCTTCATCCTGACCGGTGTTGCCCATCGTCAGAAATCGTGCATCTCTGCTGTTCACAATGGTGCCAGTCATCAGGTCCAGGAATCGGTACGCCTTCTGTTGCGATGAATAGCCCACGAACGTCATCTTCACCGCCTTCGAATCAAACTTCGATCTGTTCTGTTTGGGAACCCACACAAATGCCTTGGTGTCAAAAATCTGCAAATGGCTCACATCCGGTTTCTCGTCCCACCATGCCTCGTACGGTGTTACCTGGAGTGCCGTGGTAGGAAGCCGATTCTGGAGGTAGTTTGCAGTATTCACGGCTTCGGCACAGTATCGCAACGGGAGGTCCGCGTCCAACAGCATGCACTTCGCCATCTCATTCAGAGAACGATTTTTCCGTTCCGCAACACCATTTTGCTGCGGGGTGTACGGTGTGGTAAACTGTTGCCGGATGCCTTCCCGTCTGCAGAAGTTTTCCATTGCTCGATTCTTGAATTCACCGCCGTTGTCCGATCGGATGATCTTCGGCGGCCTGCCAAAGGTGGTCTTCATCTCCATCACGAAGTCCTTCAGCTTGTTCTCTGCATCGGATTTTTCCCGTAGGAAATATACCGTCGTGTAGCGAGAATAGTCGTCAATCACGGTGAGATAGTAGCGACATCCACCTTGTGTGACATTTTTCATCGGCCCACACACGTCGACATGGACCAAATCTAACGGGCGCTTCGATTTCTTCTTGGCTTCTTTGGGAAACGGGAGTCGTGCAAATTTCCCCTCCAGACAGCACTCGCACTGAATCCGCAGCCCACAGTCTTCGATTTGCAGTCCTGTCGCTAGGCTCTTCCCCTTCAAATCCTGCAAGGCGTCGTTGTCACGATGACCCATCCTTCTGTGCCACGTGTGCTGACAGTTGGCGATGTGGCGTTTTTCTTCCACCTTCGTCGCTCTGTGGGCGTTCTTCAAGACGTACAACCCACCAGAAACGACCGCGTTTGCTGCAACCCTTTCATCATTTTCATCATTTTTTTCAATAGTGACGGTTCCTTTCTTCTCGACCAACTTCCGCACCGAAATCAAATTCGACTCGAGATTCGGTACGTACAACGTATCTGTAAAATTAACTGTCAGGTTTTTACCTTCAAGATCGCAGCAACCGATGCGACAAGTTCCTTTGCCCCTCGCAACCGTCGTCTTACCGTCAGCGAGCACCACGTGTTCGGTCACATTTTCATCCAGGTCCACGAAAAAATCCCTCTCGGCGCACATGTGCGATGGCGCCCCGGAATCGACGACCCAGGCTGCTGCTTCAGCTGCTCCTCTGGCCATGAAGCTGGTTTCGCAACTATCTTCACGAACCGCCTTTGCCCTGGACGAAGTTTTGCGGGTTTTCCGGTTCTCCTGGTCGTTCCGGTTCTCCTGGTCGTTCCGGTTCTCCTCTTCTCGGTCACTGGCCAACTTCCGACACTCTCGCTGTTTGTGCCCCGGTTTTTGGCAGTAATGGCAAGTAAGTGGCTTCTTACCAGAACCTGCCCGCAAACCGGTCTCGTTGCCATAGCTACCGATTTCCGTTACCTCGTCGATGAGCTTCCTTTTCACCAACTCCAAAGTGAGCTCGTCGTCCACCCTTCTCTCGAGGGCCGTCGTCAGCGTGTTGAAAGATTTCGGGAGGCTACTCAACACAATCGCCACCTGCAGCTTTTCGTCCAGTTTCAGGTCCGCCAAGGAGAGACGCTCGAAGATTTTTTCCATTCCGACGACGTGCTTCTCCATGTCCTCGCCCTCACTGTACCGTTTCGTAATCAGGTTTCGCAATAAGGACACTTTGGAAGTCAGGGTTGGCTTCTCAAAATGGTCCCCAAGCTTTTTCCAGGCTTCACGAGCGGTCATCGTCTGCTTGATGAGGCCATGCTGGTTGCTCTCCATCGGGAGCCCGATCGTCGCTCGTGCTCGCTGGTCCCCGTAGTCCCAATCTTCCAACTCAGCAGCGTTTCCCGGATCCGCCGTCGTCGCAGCTTGATCGGCTGGTCTCGCTTGGGTGACGAACTTCCACAAATTCTCCCGGATCAGCAGCAGCTCGGTGCTGAACTTCCAGCTGTTGTAATTTTCTCCATTAAGCTTCGGAAACTGGATCTTCTCCATTTCGGCTTCGCTTCAGGAAAAAATTTTCACGGATGTTGATTATCGTTGCTAGGCACCTAGTTCTGGGCCCATAACCACTTGGAAGGGAGTGAAAATAAAATGCGACTAAACTAGTGAACGATCAAACAAGAAAGATATATTTCGACAAACTACAGAGCATTAAATTATCATGGCATGCTTCTTGTAATCGTGTAGCTTCGTTGGCAATCTCAACATGTATTCCGTTTGGGTTAGAGGAAATATGAGTTTTCCACAGCAATTGGGAATTTTTTGACTCAAGCGTAACTTTTGAAAAGGGCGTATCGATTTGAGTAAGAGAAATCTTTGATAATTTATATCTCAAAAACTATGAGTCGTACCGAAATAGTGTCTTAGAAAGAGTTATACAGTATTGATGGTTGAATATGAAAAAAATGTACACTGAGAAAAAAAATTAGTACTCTTTTATTATTTACAAAATAAAAATTCAATTTGCAATATCCAAAATACATATTATTTATCTTTTTTTAATTTTTCATACAAAATAGAAGTCATGCAGAAAATTTAAAAAATGGGCCCAAGATGGTAAAACTATTTTTGACGAACTTTGTGGAACATCGAGTTTTTAGGAATTTTCGAAACTTCAAATTTTGGAATGTTAACAATCATTTTAAGCCACAAATTATGAATTCTGATGTGATTTAAAACAAAAAAGGTTATTATCAATCTCCTTCTAAATGTAGCCATTCTCGAAATATTTAAAAAAATATTTCTAATTTATTGTCTTTTTTATAGTAAATAATCCCTTTTAATATGTTTGTCGTGTTATATCGTCATGTTAATGAAATTTTATGAATCTGCTTATAATTTCCAACAACTTTTCCAAATACATCAAATTAAGCCAACAATACTCAAAATTTCAAATTAAGCCAACAATACTCTATAACTTTTTCTAACACACTATTTCGGTACGACTCATATTTTTTGAGATATAAATTATCAAAGATTTCTCTTACTCAAATCGGTACGCCCTTTTCAAAAGTTACGCTTGAGTCAAAAAATGAACCATGATGATGTATTTGGAAAAGTTGTTGGAAATTATAATGAAATTCATAAAATTTCATGAACATGACGGTATAACACGACAAACATATTAAAAGGGATTATTTACTATAAAAAAGACAATAAATTAGAAATATTTTTTAAAATATTTCGAGAATGGCCACATTTAGAAGGAGATTGATAATTGATAATTGATAGGATTCATAATTTGTGGCTAAAAATGATTGTTAACATACAAAAATTCGAAGTTTCGAAAATTCCTAAAAATTCGATGTTTCACAAAGTTCGTCAAAAATAGTTTTACCATCTTGAGCCCATTTTTTAAATTTTCTGCATGACTTCTATTTTGTATGAAAAAATAAAAAAAAATTAAAAATATGTATTTTGGATATTGCAAATTGAATTTTTATTTTGTAAATAAAAAAAGAGTACTAATTTTTTTCCTCAGTGTACATTTTTTTCATATTCAACCATCAATACTGTATATTTCTTTCTAAGACACTATTTCGTTACGACTCATAGTTTTTAAGATATAAATTATCAAAGATTTCTCTTACTCAAATCGATACGCCTTTTCTAAAGTTACTTTTCGAAAGTTGAGTCAAAAAATTCCCAATTGCTGTGGAATACTCATATTTCCTCCAACCCAAACGGAACACACACTTTCATTGGAATCAAAAATAAAAGATTTTAAAATCTGCATTTTTAGGACGATTTCATTTGGAATTGTTGATATCTAAAAATCAGAGGTGTGTTTTTTATCGTTCTGAGTTATTATTTTTTAAAGTTAACATGATTTAGTCTTCGTTCGATATTCCTATGCGACTAGACGAGTTCTATGCGAATAGGATTCCATTTTTTTCAAATTCAATATTTTTGCAAAAAAGACTAGCTCATTGACTTCAATTTAGTATTTCGACTATCCAAATCTGTTGGGTAGTTCAAAAGTTATGAATTTTTGAAAAACGTAATTTTTGGAATAAAAGGAAACATGATTTTTAGACCATCGATCAACTTTGAAATATTATAATTCAATAACAAAAATAAACACATTTCTGATTTTTGGATATGTTATGTAAAAAATCCTCAGCTTTCAAGAAAAAATAGAAAAATAATATAGCGCCCTTGGTCTCGAGACCATGAAAACTATAAAAAACAAATACGTATAATGAAATTAAAATTTAAATTTTTCAAATTTGCAGATGTAGTATTTTCTCAAAAAAGACCAGCTAACTGGTTTAATTTGATATGTCGATCATCTGAATTGGTCTAGTAGTCCAAAAGTTATGGTTTTTTGAAAAATAAAGTCATTTTTGAAAAAAAAGTCATTTTTGGAAAAAATGAGAGAAAATGAGTTTTTGGACCACCCTAAAATGGAAATGGTCACACAAACAAAAAAAAATAACAAAACGGGTCTGATATTTTGCGATAAAAAACAAATTTACCACGTTTCACGGAAATCGGAGAACCACTATATCGAGTTGGCATGGAATGGCTGTATAATCGAAACAGTATATAATCGAGTTCGATATGTTACTTCAGTACCCCGGTTTTATTATTGTGGTTTTAGTTGAAAACCTGGCTAAGAAAATCAATTTTACTCTTGTTGGTTTGCACCAGCGACCCTCGTTTTGCAAGGAAAGAGCTTGCAAACATTTGTTAAAACATGGTCTTTTTATATTGTTGTTCCAGAATTGGATTGTCCTTGTACCCCAATTTGTGAACTATCGCTGTATTTGCCGGGAAATAGTGTGTTCAAACATTTTCTTTCGGAATTCGATTCAAGCGTCGAAACGTGATTCTAATTACGAACACTACTTCAACACTAATTTTAATAAAGATTTCTGCAAAAAAAAAGATTTTTTTTAACAATTTATAGTAGATTCGTAACGAGATTCTTACCGAACGAACATATAAATAGCTATTAAAACAGTTTTAACTACAAAAATTAAAAAATTCAGGATGCTTGTTTTCTACGGAGTTTGCAAACATTTTAGCACTGGTTTTCGATAGTTACTTTTTTTGTAAATGTTTAGTATTATAGATTAAAGGCAGTATCAATACCTTTAAATGAATTTTAAAATGAAACCTATAAATCAAAGAATGTTAGGGTTTTCAATATGCAATTATTTATAACATTAAAGTTCAGTAAATTCTCATTAAAAATAATGTGTTCGGGATTTGAATCATACGTCGAAACTCGATTACTAATTTTAATAAATATTTCTGCATAAAATATATTTTTTTTGTATTTTTTGTATTGAGAAGGCGGACTCGCTAGCTAAGGTGGGTGCTTCAGAAGGCACACTTTTTGAAAGGCAAATTGCTTATAACGAATTTTTTCACATTCCTCGTCAGCACACGCTCGTAAGTTGGCAGCGCATGTGGAGTGGAGATGAGTTCGGTCGTTGGTTACACACGATTATCCCTAAGGTCTCGACGAGTACATGGTTCAAGGGATTGAATGTAGGTTGTGATTTCATTCGCGTGATATCTCGGCTTATGTCCAATCACTACAACCTAAACGCGCATCTCTATCGCATTGGGCTCGCAGCAAACAATCTTTGTGATTGTGGCGATGGCTACCACGACATCGAGCATGTTGTCTGGTCGTGTATCCGGCTCCATGCTGCTCGCTCTCAGCTCTCTAGAGCACTGAGAGCACAAGGCAGACAATCGGATATCCCCGTCCGGGATATCTTAGGTAGCCGTGATCCTGATCTTCTGCTTCATCTATACCTGTTCCTCAGAAACGCCGATGTCAACGTTTAATGATGATTCCTTCGTTGTGTCCCCGTTTCATATCCCTCCTATCCGATCGATAAACTTTTACTTAGTCGCGGCAATACATACACACACTCTTTACAGATACACGGGCCAAAGGTTGTGCAGTCCACTGATCATTCAACAAGAGCCAAAGGTTGTACCGATCATGACAACTCTACACGAACTGATGATTGCGCCGGCTATTGACCATTCTATCCTGGATTCCTCGAGTCGAGAAAGATGCACCACGCTAGATATGGGTTACAGACTAGGGGGGCGTTGCTGAATAATGGTCAGCTGCATCCCAATAGGAAGTATCCCGTGTCGGGCACACGTACAGAGCATTGGAGACAACAACATCCCAATTACGAAAACACTTGTAATACTAACCTCGAGCCAACCGCGAGTAATCGGTTACATATTACTAACATAGATAATAAGAAAAATTGTCAAAGTATTGGACTCCCGGCCCCGTGAGGCTAACGCCATATGAGCCTTGATAAAAATATATATTTTGGATCCATTTATTGTAGATTCTTACTTTTCTAGCTCTTATAATGAAAACTGCAATCAAAATAGTAGAAAAAACTACAAAAACTGAAAAAACAACGATGCTTGTTTTTTACGAAAATTGCTAACGCAAATAATTTATTATTGGTTTTGACTGTCACTTTCTTGCAAATGCTTAATATTATAAACTATAGGCTGTATCGATACTTGTAAATGATGTTAAAATGAAGCCTATAGCCCAAAGAATGTCAAGGCTCTTATTATTCAATTATTTATACCATTAAAGTTAAATAAATTTACATTTAAAATGAAGTGTTCGGAATTTGAATCGTGCATAGAAACTTGATTCAAATTCCGAACACTACTTCAATACTAATCTTAATAAATATTTCTGCATAAAATATAATTTTTTTTCATCCATTTATGAAGGTCCCTTACCTTTTCTAGCACTTTATATGAAAACAGCAAACAAAATAGCTGAAAAAACTACAAAAACTGGAAAATTACGATGCTTGCCTTTATAGAATTTGCTAACGCAAACATTCTATCATTGGCTTTGACTGTCACTTTCTTTGCAAATGCTTAATATTATAAATTATAGGCTGGTTCGATACCTGTAAATGATGTGAAAATGTAGCCTATAACCCAAAGAATCTCATAGCTTTCATTATTCAATTATTTATAACATTAAAGTGTAGTAAATTTACATTTCAAAATGAAGTGTTCGGAATTTGAGACTGTTCGGAATAAAGGGTGTGTCACATCAAATTGCATCACGGAAAAAACGCTGTAGAAATTCGCCCAGTAGACCGATCCTTTTTGAAAATTTTAGACAGTAAAATAAAAACTATTAAACAACTTTTGGCATTTTCTTTTTATTCATACTTCGAGCCCAAGCCCGTATGCTCGCTCCTTCCTCTTTACCCCGCCCATAAGGTTCTGTACAACGTCAGGTTCATTTCATTTGGCACGAAGGTGACCCCGTTGGCTTCGTACCACTCCAACACGTCCTTTGAATAGTGGCACGAAGCGAGATCCGGCCAGAAGATGGTCGGGCCCTCGTGCTGCTTCAATAATGGTAGTAAGCGCCTCCTCCTTAAGGTAAACCTGCCCGTTTACCGTGCCGGTCATCACGAAGGGGGCGCTCCGCTTTCCGCAAGAGCAGATCGTTTGCCACACCATGTACTTTTTGGCAAATTTGGATAGTTTCTGCTTGCGAATCTCCTCCGGAACGCTGAATTTGTCCTCTGCGGAGAAGAACAACAGGCCCGGCAGCTGACGAAAGTCCGCTTTGACGTAGGTTTCGTCGTCCATTACCAGGCAATGCGGCTTCGTCAGCATTTCGGTGTACAGCTTCCGGGCTCGCGTCTTCCCCACCATGTTTTGCCTTTCGTCGCGGTTAGAAGCCTTCTGAACCTTGTATGTACGCAGGCCCTCTCGCTGCCTGGTCCGCTGACGAATGAACTTGACAAATTCAGCTTATTGGCGACATCCCGGACCGAACTTCTCGGATCACGTCTAAACTGCTTAACTACGCGCTTGTGATCTTTTTCACTGACGGAGCATCTATTTATACACTAGCTGACCGGGAAACGTTGTTCTGCCATATAAATTGTTCCTAACGAATATGTTGGATTATAAATAAAACATAACTGATGTATTAAGTAAGTGTGTTTGAATGTTTTAACGATCTATGAAATTAATCGAATGTGATCGATAAAGAAGAACGAATGAAACGATTTGAACGGATGTTTATATGTTCAATGTATTTCATTAACCCATTTTGTGCCAAGCGTTCGAAGAATCGGACTTTGATAATTTTTAATGCCTTTGGGAAAGCAACCAAATGATAATGTTTTTGCACCAAAAGGAAGTTTAATTTATTAGCTACCACTTACCATCAATTTCCTTCAATTTTGTTTGGAATGTTTGGAAGATGTTTTCAATTTCAATAAAAAAAACCGATAAAATACAAAAATACGTGAACTTTTCTACAGTATAACTGCGATAGAAGAACATACATAACAGCCGGGGAAATTGAGTGTTCAAAAAATCGAACGTTAACCATAACGGACATTTCTGTTCTGCTGAACCAATACCAATACATCTGACCTCCGCAGCGCATTCTAGTTTGTTTATTTTGGAAGACGGAAGGTTTTTTCATTTTTTCAGAAATTTCAATTGTGAATATTTGTTAGTATCAATTAACTCAGCAAATATTATCGAAAAATTGCATTTCTGTCCGTGATAACCTTAGGTGATGGCAGTCCGTAGAATTTCGTGTGTGGAGGAGTTGGAGGAAATCAGTGCGTGGAAGAATGGTTCTAATGAGATTGCTGGGTGAATATTCTCCCGCCGGATTGGGTGGGTGATCTCATCGATGAAGAAAACCTAAATGATGATTCTATTCAACAGGATAATAACCTCCCAACCCTCTAGCCATTAATTTTTCGCAGCGTATTTGTACTTTGCAGATTTTGAAAAATGTTCGATTTTTAAGGAAATGGATAATCGGAAACAAATACTTGTTGAGCATTAACATTTTTCCACGGACAACAATCTAAATGAAAGCAAAAGCATTCGTTTGAAAAAAAAAGTCGACCGGTAATAAATTAAAACTACATGAATGAAGAAAGGTCACATCTCACCATAGGTGGATCAATTCAGGTTTATACTTGGAAGCTTTCATTCCTCTGTGCTTGTTAGTCCCGAAATGTAAAATTAATGCATTTATTAAAGCCGTATATTAGCTTACTGAAGTGACCTTCAGTTCACAGTATGTTTGTAATTGCAAGAAAAAGTGCAGGCTTCGGCCAATACTCGATTTCCCGCAAAATGGAAGTTGGGAAAAAAATAATTCTTGAACATTGGGGTTCAAATTCTGTCTCGTTGATGGAAAATACGCCCTTGTCATTTTCGAGATGAACGGCTAAATTTATAGCTGCTGGGTCTTGTTCATGAATTGGGAAACCAAAGATACGCCTGGCAACATCAATGGAGCTGATACAGAGCTAATTTTAGTTTGAAATTTTTGTTTTAAAAGCGTTTTTTCCACCCTAATATCCATTTTGCATATTTGCTCCACAGAAATGGAACACAGAGCTCAATGTTGTCTATGTCGAATTGCATCGCAAGGTTGACACATTTGCATAACTTGATTGGACTTGAGTCGAACGGATTTCAGAATGCAAAATTGCAATCCGTACGGATAGCAATTGACTCTGACGCTGTTACGGCGTTGCTCACGATAGCGTTTTTCAAGTGAATGTATTCTTCATCAAGCCACTTATGTTGATTAGATCATAGGAATCGCAGTCGTTCGCTCTCTACCTTCGCTTACATGTCGATCATGATTTGTTGGTACAGCTCACGACATCATATAATGACATCATACGCTATACTTAAAATCCATCGAGCGCACTCCTTTATTTTATTCGTCTGATATAGCTATTCATAAATATTGTGTCAAAATGAGTAATGAGTCGTATGAAAGATGTGCGTTAACGATGGATTCAGGATTATTGTTTTTTCTTCGAATCACAATTTCTCGCGTCATTGTGCAGACACCTTCTATGATTTTAGTAACGCTTGCGCACTGAATTTAGACACGGGCTCTCCAGCAGATGTTTTATCAGAATTGCTGACAATAACGTGATTGCCATTTTGTAAACCGAGCAAGTGTGATTTAAAGTATTTCAATAACTAGTTGTGCTCATTCAAAAATACTTCCAGCTCGCGGGCGATATGCCTGGCTTTAGACGAAGTGAAGTTACTTGCGAATCTAGCGCCATCTGTTATTTAAAAACATTAATAAATTCGTTCTGTTTGAAAAATGACCAAAGGTTAAATTTTTTGAATAGTGTTTATACAAAACTACTAAAATCGCGATTGAAAATAGGGTATGGGGTTTAAATTTCTGGTTATATGTATTGTTTAGAGCAAAATTTAAAAAAAAATGTCTGCATAGAGGCACTCTAATCGGTATTAAATATTTAGTAATCGGTATCCTAGCGGTATCGTATATAGTTTACAACCTATTCTCATGCTTACCAAGTTTTTGGTGCATAATTTCATCAAAATCGGTCGAGCCGTTTCGGAGGAGTTCGTTAGCAAACACCGTGACACGAGATTATTTAAATATATAGACTGGTTACCTGAAAACACCCTAAATTTGACAAACCAAGATCATTTACCCTATTCTAATCATCCGATGCAATTTTCGTTCAAAATTTTTCTCCAGTTGCAGAGTTACTTTTTTACATAAAACACATATTTGATATGTAGAGATGATTGTAGTTTGAAATTTTTGTTTTCAAAGCGTTTTTTTCCATCCGAAAATCCATTACCATTTTTGCTTCTCAGAAATGGAACACGGAGCTCAATATTGTTGTCAATGCTGCCACATTTGCACAATTCGATTGGACTTGAATCGAATGGATTGTAAAGTACAAAATTGCAATTCGTTAGGGTTATTTTCACTCGATCGGTTTCCAGAATACGGGTGAGTAGTCGATCTGCTGACAGATCTAATACTTCTGAGGAAATTAAGCTATCGATTTTTTCGGGGCGTGTTTTGTGGATATCCAAACTAAAAATGTTTGTATAGGGTAAACCTCACTTCTTCCACTCAACCGAATACATTCAGTAATGGGTGGGACCGAATCTGAACAGACTGAACACACGCGCTGTTATGTGATGACAGCAGCGTGATTGTGATTTTGTAATTTGACCAAGTGTGATTTGCAGTATTTCAATAATTCATTGTGCTCATTCAAGGCTTCCAGATCGCCGGCGATGCGCCAGGCTTTAGATTGATTTAGGTTACTTGGGCATGAAGCGGACGTAGCGCCATCTGTCATTTAAAAACATTATTAAAATCGAACGACGGTTGAATTATTTGGATATTGTTCCTACAAAAATACTGAAATCGCGTTTTTTTTACTCTAATCGGTATTTAATATATGGTAATCGGTATCGTATATAGTTTACATCTTATTCTCATGCCTGCCAAGTTTTTTGGGCATAATTTCATCAAAATCGGTCGAGCCGTTTTGGAGAAGTTCGGTAACAAACACCGTGACACGAGATTTTTATATATATAGAAGATAAAAATGGATTTCTGTCTGTTTGTCTGTCTGTCTGTCTGAATCTTATGGACTCGGAAACTACTGAACCGATCGACATGAAAATTGGTATGTAGGGGTTTTTGGGGTCGGGGGAGGTTTTTATGGTAGTTCGAGACCCCTTCCCCCTTTCCCCCTTCCTAAGGGGGGGCTGCCATATAAATGAAACACAAATTTCTTCATTACTCGGGAATTAATCAAGCAAAAGAAACTACAGTTGACATGTGTAAGTTTTAGGACGCAATAAATGTTTCTATGGTGGTTAGGCACTCCTCCCCCCTCTCTAACGGGGGGAGGGGGGATGTGAGTGTTTTGGGTACGAGAAATGTTTCTATGATGCTACGACACCCCTCCCTCCTCTGGAATGGAGAGGGAGTCCCATAGAAATAATACACATATATCAACCAAACATATTCTAACCAAACACGACAATTGAAAATCTTCGGAAAAGCCTGAAGGAAAATGGGAAAATTCGAAAAATCCAATTCGCATATGTTCTACAATTACATATTGACAAGCGTTGTTAGTCCATTTGATGTTTGCGTTAACGAAATTGATCTTGGTTCGAAAGATGAAATGGATTTTAATGTGATGAAACGCACTCCTATATCTTCTTTCATCTATACCAAAAAAAGGATCGCCGGATGTGTTGATAAGAGCAGAACTCGAGGAAGGAATTATCCGATTTAGGGCTGTCTTCATTCTATCATATTTTCTGTGTCAAACATTTTTCCATGTAACGGAGAAACATGTTATTTGCAAGTGAATGAAAAACCTTGCACGAGAATTGTGTCTGAGCATAATCTGATATCGAGTTTTGGTAGAAGTACTGAAATTTTATAGTAAAAAATAAATTTAAAGGGTGGATTAGAAGATCAATCAATGAACAGTTCTGCGATTGGACCCATGAACGTGCGCTTGGTAAGAAAACGTTGATGTGATAACGAAAAAGAAATTTTGGGCGGGACGAAGTTTGCCGGGTCAGCTAGTATGATAATGAAAATTATGATCTAGATAGTTTCCATCAAAAGTACCAAGTTTAAAAAAAATCGGAGTGGGTGGGGTCAGTAGCCGGCTAATTTGGGTCGGAATTGCTCTATGGAACAGAGAAGAAAGTGTCGAAATGATGCCTTCCTTCATCATGCGTGACATTCCGGTCGCGAGTGTGAATATCGCAGACGACACATTATGTCACTCTTCATATAACTTCATATGCTGATGTATATGAAGCAACGTAATTGAGCGAACCCTCGTGAGGTTTTAATTTCTTTATCGCTCGTAGTCCAGCAAAACCAAAAGAAACGTTAAAAGATGACGATGACATAAACATAGTTCCCTCCATACTCTGAGACGAGCGGAAAAAGTGGTAGACAATTTTTGTGAGATGATAAACGTGGGAAAATGAATGAAATAATGATCGTTAAATGAATAAAATTATATGCCGTTGTCCTTTCGGACAGGGACAAGCGCCTAATGGTGACAGGTGAACGCTTTCATTTCCTGTTTTGATTATTGACGAATTTACGTTGGATTTACAACCAGATGGCACAGCGAGTAAAATGAGGATGTTTGTTTTTTTGGTATGAAATTCGTTCAAATTTTCTAGAAAAATCAGAATTTATCTTCAAATTTCCCGGTTTCATGTGTTCTTTCCACGCTGAAAAGGTTAGAAAATCATCATTTTACAATGTGCTATGTGTATTACGAGGAATGGCTTGTTATAAGTATTGTAACTTTAATTTTTTCGACCAAGTAAACGATGAATAGGGTTTTGCGCTAAAAATACTGCAAATTCTTCTCGTATTGGAACCTACATAATCAATGATATCAGCCAATTTGATATGATATCGATTTCATCGCAATTATCCATAGTACCAATAGCCGGTATGCATTATCAAACATAACATTTTCGAAGATTATCATATAAATAAAATAACTTTGGTGAAATCGCGTGTTGAAACCATCGTAAATGTACAAAACTCCAACTTTCTTACCATATACTGACGACATTCAATGGCTGAAATGAATCTAAATTGAAATAAAATGAATAATCACCACCGAATCTTGCTTTTCAGTGCGTGAAATAAACAAACACCCTCACTTTTGTGGTTCAGAGCTCTAATGTAGATGTCGCATGAGCTGATTCAGCTTTGCGTAAATTCGTCAATTGTTTTGCACATTGTGATTGTTCGCAGTCGTTTTGCGGAAATACGGCGTGATTATCCGAGCACTTGTAATTCATGTTGGGCCTGATTCTCGAATACACATAAACGGCACGCCATTGAACCACGTTTTACGAGTTAGTGAAGTGTCGAAGATAATAATGAGTTTTCAGGCAGAATGAGTACTTTTCAAATAAAAAATCATTAATGAAAATTAACTTCTTCGTATCAAACTGGTATTCAATGTGAGTGGAAAACTTTGTTTTCTTCATGTGATATAATAATCTCATACAAAAATTTCATCTGAAGATAATTTGATATTATAATGATAAGTTTAGTGGGAAACTAATCTCGTATCCAGGTGTCGACACCGTACCGTTGTCATCGCGGATACGTTTCATTCCGTTTCCACCGTGAAGTGTACTCGAAGTGTATTCGAGAATCAGGCCCGTTATCTCGGACATGGGATGGGTCGATTGTGCTCATTCCAACACACATATTTTATAGGATACTTTTAAGTTCTCAACGTAATACATCTCTCATACTCTGGTGGATTTAATGTTGGTTTGTTTAAATGCCGTGAACTTAATAAGGCTAAAAGCTCATCATCTAAGGCATCGAGTTGTACCGGTACATCGAAGCATCTTGATGTGATTGCATTTGTAGTTTACATTGGTGGCGAACTGCAGCTTCCTATCCATTAGTCGGTTGCTCTGTTACGCATCGTCTGAATGTAATTAAAATGAGTTAACGTTTGTTTGCCTTTTGTGGTTTATGAAATACAGCTCTTCAGAAGATATGTTGGTTCATTATCACTGAGTCAATGACTTTCCCTTCAGGAAATAAAGTGCCGCCAACAATAAAGAGATGCAAAAGTCTATTTCGAATTACATTGAAAGCGTACAATATCACAAACAATTATTTGATTTTTTTCTTCGCTAAACTTAATTTTTATGAGATGATTGACATTTGAACAATCGAAACTCGCTAACGTGTGCTCCATAGGTATAAATCCAGAGCAAAGAGTTCTCGCTAAATGCAATTATTCACAAACAAAGTAATTTTATTCAACAGTTTTGTTCCACTTGATATTGATTGCTTGTATATTGGGTACCCATCAAATGCTGCCCGTTGACAATGAACCAAATTCGATACTCTGCAGCTTCAGAGTTCCAATAAAAATCTGTAAATCACGCGAGGCATTTAATCTCAGCACACGGTTTGACGCGATTATGAGATTGAGCAACATGAAACAGCATAGGGCTGCAAAAACTAGTTGGGAGCCGTGAGTTTTGATTTCTACCGAAGCGATGTCAATTGTAAGCCCACCGTGAAAAATGAATGTTTCCATACTCGAAACCTTGGGGAATCAGATTAGTGTCAGATGACAATGGATGGGTCTTAATAACTGACAAAAAGGGGGGTTCGGATTTAAAAAAATGCGCATCGGACAAACGCTGCGCTATATTAAAACATGAAGCGAATTTTCCCGATTCTGTGAATAAAATAATAAGCCAAATCCCCAAATACCTATCCATCATGACCGAAAATCTGGACCACGGACGGTGTATGTAAATCAGAAAAGGGATAACGAAGGTAACAACATCTGTATTTTAGAGCGGAGCAATTTAAATGTGGGTAAAATGACAGTGCCGGTTGAGAGGATGCGCAATATATACAAAAATTGGTTGACTAAACAATTCATTTTGAGGCAAAACTATTTCCCATCCTTATTATTCAGTGGAGTTTATTGTGACGAATATATAGTTTTATAATAAAGGGCGGACTCGATTATATACAGTTTTGGATTTATTTTCACTGTATATAATCGAGTAAAAAAACATATGTTTTTTATAGTTTTTTATGCATATATTTTTCGGTTTTTGAATATAAAGTCATAAAATACCTCATTCGGAAGGTGATAGAGGATAATATGTGATGAAAAAAAATCCTCTACGCATATGTTTAAAGTGCAATAATGACACTTTAGTTATAGAACTTTTTGTTTGTTTCGGACTCTGTTGCTCCAAACTGGCGCTAAATTAAAAAATAGGCTACAGAAGACGATTCTGTTACTTCCATTAGAAAGATGAGAAAATTTAGTACAGTATATAGTTGGGAAATATCTAGATTTGCGAATTTAAATAACGTTTTGAAAGTGGAAAATTTCAAAGTTAGTAATTTCTAATGTGTTATTATAAAAGTTTATCCTAAAAATTCATAACGAACTTGATTGTTTCTATCATTTAAATTAAAATTTCTAACTGCTGTACAATTCGTTCTTCCAACTTCTATCTATCTTAATTTCGCTGCAATATCGACAAACAATTTCACAGTCGATATCGCAATATCGATAAACAATTCCTGGTGAAAATTCAAACAAAATCTTCAAATATCACGATTTCGACCCCACTGTACATATAAAAGCCACATAAAGTGCCTGGCCGGGTAAGGGAGTAAAATGTGCCCCCAAACCAAATCACTAGCTATATGGAAACTATTGTATAGGGTACTAAATATGAAATTTCGACAGTAGTACCACATATTTGAGTTCTTATTTGGTACAACATGGGATTTATGGTGAAAGATGCACCTTTTAGTGTTTTCCACGCAACTCTCAATAACTTTGAAACAAAATGGAAAAAAAACTGAAAGTACATCTTACTAAGGTGTTTCGATCAATATTTTCAAACATTTTTTTCATCAAAAAATCAAATACTAAAAAAAAATTTAATTAATTTTTATTTCAATTTTAATTTTTTTTTTATTTAGAGATTCAGTACTACTCTAGTTTGTATTCAAATTTCATCCTACTTCCTACTACTTCCTGTGTGATTTTTTTCAGAATTTTGAGAGTGTTTTTGGCGGTCAAAAAAAATGTATATTCTCAGGCATTTCGAAAGTTTGAACAAAAATATTACTTTGAAACCCACTTTTGCTCTATTTTTCATTTAAATACGTTCGTATGTGTTGTTTTTTCCACATGTAGCGTAATTTTTTCTTGAATTTTTAAGAGGCGTGAAAAGAAAATATTTTTTTAGCCTTTTGGCATTTTTAATTTACTTTGGATTTAGAGACCCAGTACTGCTCTAATATTTATTTAAATTATGTTTTTGATGTGTCTAAATTTTGTCGGTATATTTAGAGCATTGTGCTGTACAAA